>NC_135813.1:103397110-103715370 GCF_964213995.1 Mustelus asterias
GACTAAAAGGAGCAGTTTCTGTGTTGTTAGTGCTCTAATTCTAGAGATAGAGCAACAATTGATGTGTTCTTCAACACCCAAGTATCAATACTGGTCTATAAAAGTAGGCCCTTAGAAATCATTGGTGCTTCCCAATTGTTATCAGCTATCTGGGGATTCCTACATGAACAACTTATGTTTACACAGAACCATTAACATGGTAAAACACGAAAGAGATTTTGACAATTTTGCATTCAACATAATAGTAAACAGAAGGCTGACAAAACATCAAGTGATTATAGTTACTAACAGGAACTAACTCAGAAGTTTGGAAAATAAACATGGAGGTGAGAGCGGGGGTGGGGGGGGGGGGAGAAATCTATCTTACTGTGCACACTTACACAATGAAGAGCATCTACAGGGATCATGTTTGTTCAGGTAATGTTCAAGTGTATCCCATCCTCCTCCAACACGGACCATCACATGATTTCTCAGAACCTGCAGAAATTAAGGAACATTATTGATCCAGCGCTGATATGCGAATGGCTTCTTAACAAGCAGTACTTTTCTTTATGTCCTAAGATTTCATGAGTGAAGTTGAGGCATTGTAGGAGCAAGATCACCGAGAGAAAAAGGTCAAAAGAGACATACTCTTCATTAAGCAACCAGCTTAGGCATCTGATAGTGGGGAAAATAATCATACATTTACCGTCCTTTAGGCTTCTGAAGCAAACTTGTTCTTTTAGTGTTAAACCTTTTATCTATACAAATATAGATTATGTAATGGCAGGTGGGTTGGCTATCACATGCTTAACATGAACCAATTACTCTGGAAAACCTAATTCCAGAAACATACACAGAAGGTAACCATTTTGTTCATCATTCTAGTTTCCTGTGGCCATTCACTCCATGGCCTGTTTGTGTTTCACTTCTTCCTCAGACTGTTGGGCCAGAATTTTACTACCTCGCCAATCGGGGCAGGTGAGGCTCACAGAACAGAATTCTCCATTGGCCTCAGGCAGGATTTTACGAGCCTCGCCCAAGCCAGGTTGTAAAATTCCAGCATCAAACTCTGAGGTGTAACACGCCTCTACTCTGACCCAACCTCTAATGGTTTTCCAGCCCTGGCTGAAACTGAGCTTGATGTCCATTTTCAAGCTCATTCCATTGTTTAGCTCACCCGCTATGACCAGAGCTACATTATTTATTGTCGATTTCTGCTGGTTTTGCAAGTTGCCCTCTGTAATGGGTTGAAACTCATTTCATGCATGATTTTGTTTTTTTAAAACGGAGAAGATCTGGACTGGGTCCCAACTCGGGTGCGAGCTGAAAGGCAAATTAAGAATTCACTCCCCACCCTGTTCCCAACGCCACCCAGTATTGTAAATCACTGCACCACCCTGTTCCTCATCTATCATCCTGCCCACCCAAGATCCACCAATTTCTGTAAATTGAATCAACTCTGTTTTTTGCCCCCCAGTCACAAGATGTGTGATTTAGTAACAATGCTGCATCTTATCCACAGCGCACACATACGTGTCATGAAATTAAAACATCAGGAAGATAAAACACCACCCAAATCTGCTGAATATCCATTAACGCCGAGATTTTATTAATAGAGAACTGAAATAGGAAGAATGGACAGGAAAAAAAGTGGCTTTTGAGTACTTAGCATCAGTAGAAGGGTTGGCATTCGAGGTATAGGCATGTTACAATCCTGTTAGGGACCATGAACATTTAAGGAGAAATTCCAATGCCCATAACTAACTGACAGAACTATGTAGCTTCTCGGCCTTTTGGCTAAGATCAAGTGTAGTATGGTCGGCAGCCCATGGTCGGCCGCACTTGGTCGAGGTCATTAGGTTACACTGAAGCTTCATATGTTTCATATGAAGCAATTTTTTAAAGCGGCATCTCGGCCTTTTGGCTAAGATGCAAATGAGCTCAAGTCTTGGAGGAGGAACCTCCCCCTTCTCCAATCAGCTTGGCTCATGTAGATCAGGCCCAGGACAGGGTGATTTGGTCGCTCGCCCTGTCTTGTCAGCCTGGATCTGAAATGTCTCAACTTGTTGAGACTCTGAATTGGATTTGATTTGATTGAATTGGAAAAGTATAAAAACAAAACTGACAGAACTACGCCACAAGATTTCATTTTCTTAAAAATAGAAACAAACCTTCAGGGTTTAAAGAAAACAAGCACTATCAATTATCATTTATAATTATTTATGCCCATGTACTCATTCTACTTTTTACCCCCCCCCCCAACCCAAAACAGAAACTCCTTTATATATGATATGAATTTTGAAGGTTCATTCACTTTTTTCTGGGATCAACCCAAAAGGAATGGCACCACTCCCCCCCCCCCCCACAACCCCCAGAAGTCACTATGATTTCTTCTGTGTTCCAACTATATATTTTTTTATTCATTCGTGGGACATGGGCGTCACTGGCTGGCCAGCATTCATTGCCCATCCCTAGTTGCCCAAGGGCAGTTGAGAGTCAACCACATTGTTGTGGCTTTGGAGTCACATGTAGGCCAGACCAGGTAAGGACGGCAGATTTCCTTCCCTAAAAAGGACATTAGTTTTTTTCCGGCAATCGACAACGGTTTCATGGTCATCAGTAGATTCTTAATTCCAGATTATTTTTTATTGAATTCAAATTCTACCATGGCGAGATTCAAACCTGGGTCCCCAGCACATTAGCTGAATTTCTGTATTAAGAGTCGAGGCCATTTCCACCCCTATCTCTCAGAGGTATGGAATTTCATGGGAATCTTTCCTTTAGCTTCTGACTATCGATTCTCCAAATTCTCTTCCTCATGACTGTAAACTTGGCTCAAACTTGAGCTTCACTAAATTCTTCATTAGGGAGTTAAACCTCAGGATCACCAGATTCCAAATGGCCCTCGGTGCTCCCAGAGCTTCTGTACAGTTGCTGGCTCCACAACTCATTCCTGACACCTGACAGGTGCTTTTGCTCTGCCTGTTTCAGGCTGATTAAGCAAGTTCAGAGCTCCCAAGCCAACTGCAAAATGCCTTCTGCCACAAGACTTTACGAGCACTCTAGATTTCCTCCTCTAGCTGCAAGCTAGACAAATCTTCCAACTGCTTTCCCCCCTTACAAAATCCGAATGAAACACGAATCTTACCTGCATTCCATGGACTGAACGATAGTGTTAGTGTTTTTCTCTGCTTAAGATGCAGGCCCAGCTAATATTTAATTTCCTTTAGCTCTCCCAACTCTGAGCTGCAGCCTACACCAAAACCATATCTGCAGTTGCCTTCTGTGAGAAATGCTTACCTAAATTAAACAAAGTAGCCTTCTACCTCCATAGCCCTTCTCTATGACAACCTGGTATCATAGAATCCCTACAGTGCAGAAGGAGGCCATTCGGCCCATCGAGTCTGCACCGACCACAATCCCACCCAGGCCCCATTCCTGTAACCCCATACATTTACCCTAGTTAGTCCCCTTGACACTAAGGGGCAAATTAGCATGAACACACACACCTTTGGACTGTGGGACAAAACTGGAGCAAACCCATGCAGACACAGGGAGAACGTGCAAACTCCACACAGACAGTGACCCAAGCCTGGAATCAAACCTGGGTCCCTGGCGCTGTGAGGCAGCAGTGCTAACCACATGCTTTGGGAAGGTCTCAAACAGAAACATAAACAAATTGTTTTACGTTCAACACAGCTCTTTGATTCTGCAACCCATAAGAATAATTTATATTTCTAATGGATGTAATCCACCCTCTCTCCAGATTCCCTGGGTCCATTAAGAGGGTCCAGAAATGGTTCACCCATTGTTAAAGTTTCTCCACCATCAACTCTACAATAGTCACAGGTTAATTACACCCAAGCCTTAGTTTTCCTTTACATTAAAGATTGCTGGTCAGTTCCTTAACCAGATGTCCCATCCCCCCGTTTATTTATAGTTGAAACTTTAATTTCTAATACTAAAAGGTTTTATTCAAAAACATTTGAATTATGAACTAGATATTCACAATGGGCTGAAAGAAGATTTGAGATGTTGTAATTCCGACCATTGGCTTCAGCAGTTACTGTCACAGAATCATCGATAATCACATCTAACAGCACAGAGGAGTCCGTTCAATCCATTGTGGCTGTATCGTTGAAAGACTCGTCCAAGTACCCTGAACTCCCCTATTCCTTCCTCACAGCCCTGAAAATGTATTCCTTCAAGCATTTATTTATCCAATTCGCTTTTGAAAGTCGCTACTGAATCTGTTTTCAGGCAGTGCACTTCAGATCATTTATAAAAAACTAAAAAGTTGTATTGAAGTTTTGGTGCCTCGCAGCCCACAAAAAAAAAAGTCAAATGAATTTAACTCGATATCAGTAAGATAGCACGAATGGTTTATTGCAGAACACAAACTATTTGTATTTTCTAAATTCCAAACCTCTCAGGTTTGCGAAACCTTTGAAAATAATTTATGTTGGGACGTTCAATGAGTGGCTGTTATGGGTCTATTTAAAGATGGCCAAGTCACTTTCCTCCTGGCACTTGGAGCTTCTTCACCTCGCCTAGTAGCACAGCCTTGGAGAGACACAGAAAATGCCTGAACTTTCATTTATAGGAGCAGCATTTGTTGGGAAATAGAGGCTCCCCCACATATAAACATTCTAAAAATGATTGCCTTTGTACTCGCTGGGCGTCTTGAGCCGAGATTCTACTGGCAGGTTGACAGAACCAATCTTCGACTGCCCTTTGCTGCAAAAACAAGCAAGGACAAAGTCTGCTGATACACATCCCTGGAGCAGCAGAGGCTGGAGGGGCGAGGGGGGGTGGGGGGGGATCTTAAAAAGGTATACAAAATTATGAGAGGCATAGATAAAAGGTAGATTGAAAGAATCTTTTCCTCACGGCAGAGGTGTCGAAGACCAGAGGGCATAGGTTTTAAGGTGAGGAGTAAGTAGTTTAGAGGGGATCGGAGGAAAAAATCTTTCACCCAGAGAGTGGTGGAAATCTGGAACGCACTGCCTGAGGGAGTGGTGGGGGCAGGTACTCAAAAGAGGTAGCTGGACAAGCACTTAAATTGTTGAGGTATAGTAGGCTCTGGACCAAGTGCTGGTGAATGGGATTTGTATAGATTGGTATTTGTTGGTTGGCATACACCTGGTGGGCCGAAGGGCCTGTTTTCTGTGCTCTGATTCAATGACATCATAGTGTACTTGTGACTATTTATTATGACTTTTAAGTACAAAATGAAAATGGTTGTAGCGTAAGGCTCTTACTCTGATGAAGATCAACGTGCTGGTCTCACCGACTTTATATTTACCCTCAGATACTTTCGTCATAGGGAATTGAGATGGACAGGAACAATGGCCAAGGATCTCACGGACCTGAGAGAGAAGAACAGGTAATCAAATTAATAAATGCAATTTACCTACTTGCATCGAGTGCCTCGAATCTTCACGCTGCACCCCCGTATTATAAAAACCATCATTGTCAAGGTCTCCCAATTTTCATTTTGATATATTAATAAAATCATTTTTCACGTACAATGGGTCTATTCTTGCCCAATGATGGTATAATCCACATTCTCCGGAACAAGCTGGGATCTTTTGGACTAAACATGATGGACTGCAACAGAACACATTTAAAGTTTATTTATTGTCACAAGTAGGCTTACACTCACACTGCAATGAAGTTACTGTGAAAATCCCCTAGTTGCCATACTCCGGCACCTGTTCGGGTACACCGAGGGTGAATTTAGCATGGCCAATTCACCTAACCAGCACGTTTTTTGGAGTGTGGGAGGAAACCGGAGTGCCCAGAGGAAACCCACGCAGACACGGGGAGAATGTGCAGACTCTGCACAGAGGTGCAGTAGTTAGCACTGCTGCCTCACTGCGCCAGGGACCGGGTTCAATTCCAGCCTCGGGTCACTGTCTGTGGAGTCTGCACTTTCTCCCCATGTCTGCGTGGGTTTCCTCCAGGTGCTCCAGTTTCCTCCCACAGTCCGAAGATCTGCACGTGAGGTAGATTGGCCATGCTAAATTGACCCGAGGGTCAGGGGGATTAGCAGGGTAAATGAGGGTTATGGGAATAGGGCCTGGGTGAGATTGTGGTCGGTACAGACTCAACGGGCTGAACGGTCTCCTTCTGTACTGTAGGAATTCTATGATGATTCGGACAGTGACCCAAACTGGTAATTCAACCCGGGTCCCTGGCGCTGTGAGGCAGCAGTGCTAACCACTGTACCACCGTGCCACCCATTGTAATGAGAATAATCTTGCACTCTGTTCCTGTCACAAAGAGAACCCAAAGGTATTATGCAACATGTTATAAAGTATCCCTTTTGTTAGTAAGAGAAAATAAATAATTAGAACATAGAACATATAGAACATAGAACATTACAGCGCAGAACAGGCCCTTCGGCCCACGATGTTGCACCGACCAGTTAAAAAAAAAAACTGTGACCCTCCAACCTAAACCAATTTCTTTTCGTCCATGAACCTATCTACGGATCTCTTAAACGCCCCCAAACTAGGCGCATTTACTACTGATGCTGGCAGGGCATTCCAATCCCTCACCACCCTCTGGGTAAAGAACCTACCCCTGACATCGGTTCTATAACTACCCCCCCTCAATTTAAAGCCATGCCCCCTCGTGCTGGATTTCTCCATCAGAGGAAAAAGGCTATCACTATCCACCCTATCTAAACCTCTAATCATCTTATATGTTTCAATAAGATCCCCTCTTAGCCGCCGCCTTTCCAGCAAAAACAATCCCAAATCCCTCAGCCTCTCCTCATAGGATCTCCCCTCCATACCAGGCAACATCCTGGTAAACCTCCTCTGCACCCTCTCCAAAGCCTCCACATCCTTCCTGTAATGTGGGGACCAGAACTGCACACAGTACTCCAAGTGCGGCCGCACCAGAGTTGTGTACAGTTGCAACATAACGCTACGACTCCTAAATTCAATCCCCCTACCAATAAACGCCAAGACACCATATGCCTTCTTAACAACCTTATCTACTTGATTCCCAACTTTCAGGGATCTATGCACACATACACCTAGATCCCTCTGCTCCTCCACACTATTCAAAGTCCTCCCGTTAGCCCTATACTCAACACATCTGTTATTCCTACCAAAGTGAATTACCTCACACTTCTCCGCATTAAACTCCATCCGCCACCTCTCGGCCCAACTTTGCAACCTGTCTAAGTCTTCCTGCAAACTACGACACCCTTCCTCACTGTCTACCACACCACCGACTTTGGTGTCATCAGCAAATTTGCTAATCCACCCAACTATACCCTCATCCAGATCATTAATAAATATTACAAACAGCAGTGGCCCCAAAACAGATCCCTGAGGTACACCACTTGTAACCGCACTCCATGATGAATATTTACTATCAACCACCACCCTCTGTTTCCTATCCGCTAGCCAATTCCTGATCCAATTTCCTAGATCACCCCCAATCCCATACATCTGCATTTTCTGCAGAAGCCTACCATGGTGAACCTTATCAAACGCCTTACTAAAATCCATATATACCACGTCCACTGCCTTGCCCCCATCCACCTCCTTGGTCACTTTCTCAAAAAACTCAATAAGGTTAGTAAGGCACGACCTACCTGCCACAAAACCATGCTGACTATCACCTATCAATTCATTACTCTCCAAATAACTATAAATCCTATCCCTTATAATTTTTTCCAACATCTTGCCGACAACAGAAGTGAGACTCACCGGTCTATAATTCCCGGGGAAGTCTCTGTTCCCCTTCTTAAACAATGGGACAACATTCGCTAACCTCCAATCTTCTGCTACTATACCAGAGGCCAACGACGACCTGAAGATCAGAGCCAGAGGCTCTGCAATCACTTCTCTTGCCTCCCAGAGAATCCTTGGATAAATCCCATCCGGACCAGGGGATTTATCTATTTTCAGACCCTCCAGAATATCCTGCACATCCTCCTTATCAACTGTAATACTGTCTATTCTACTCCCTTGCAACCCAGTGTCCTCCTCAGCTATATTCATGTCCCCTTGCGTGAACACCGAAGAGAAATATTGGTTCAATGCTTCACCAATCTCCTCCGGTTCCACACATAACTTCCCTCTGCCATCTATAACTGGCCCTAAACTTGCCCTAACCAACCTTCTGTTCTTGACATACCTATAGAACGCCTTAGGATTCTCTTTAACCCTATCCGCCAAAGTCTTCTCATGTCCCCTTTTAGCCCTTCTAAGCTCGCTCTTCAACTCCCTCTTAGCCAATCTAAAGCTTTCTAGTGCACTACCCGAGTGCTCACGTCTCATCCGAACATAAGCCTCCTTTTTCTTTTTAACCAACAAAGAAACTTTTTTGGTGCACCACGGTTCCCTAGCCCTACCAATTCCTCCTAGCCTGACAGGGACATACCTATCACAGACTCGCAGTAGCTGCTCCTTGAAAAAACTCCACATGTCGGACGTTCCCAGTCCCTGTAATCTCCTAGTCCAACCTATGTTTCCTAATTCTCTCCTAATAGCCTCATAATTACCCTTCCCCCAGCTAAAACCACTGGCCCGAGGTTCATGCCTATCCCTTTCCATCACTAAGGTGAACGTAACCGAATTGTGGTCACTATCACCAAAATGCACACCAACTTCCAAGTCTAGCACCTGGTCTGGCTCATTTCCCAGCACCAGATCCAATATAGCCTCACCTCTAGTTGGCCTGTCTACATACTGAGTCAAAAAACCTTCCTGCACGCTTTGAACAAAAACTGACCCCTCTAACGAGCTAGAGCTATAACAATTCCAGTCAATATTAGTCAAGTTAAAATCCCCCATAACAATTGCCCTATTACTTTCACTCCTAAGCAGGATTGACTCCGCAATCCTTTCCTCAACCTCTCTAGAACTTTTAGGAGGTCTATAAAAGACTCCCAACAGGGTGACCTCTCCTCTCCTATTTCTAATCTCCGCCCATACTACCTCAACAGATAAGTCCTCATCAAACCTCCTCTCTGACACTGTGATACAATCTCTGACCAATAATGCTACCCCTCCTCCTCTTCTACCTCCTTCCCTACTTCGACTAAAACACTTGAACCCCGGGACCTGCAGCATCCATTCCTGCCCCTGCTCTATCCATGTCTCTGAAATAGCCACAACATCGAAGTCCCAGGTACTGATCCACGCTGCAAGTTCACCCACTTTATTGCGAATACTCCTGGCATTGAAGTATACACATTTCAAACCCTGCTCCACCCCACCTCTGCAATGCCGTGCATTGCAGTCCCCATCCATGCATCCCTCACTTTCAGCCCCACTACTCAGGATCCCTCCCCCCCCCCGAATCAGTTTAAACCTCCTTGCATGGCCTTAGCAAATTTACCCCCCAGGATATTGGTCCCCTTCTGATTAAGGTGTAGACCATCCTTCTCATAGAGGTCACACCTTCCCCAGTACGAGCCCCAATTGCTTAAGTACCTGAACCCCTCCCTCCTGCACCATCCCCTCAGCCATGAATTCAAACCTTCCCTCTCCCTATTCCTCTCTAAACTATCCCGTGGTACAGGCAAGAGTCCAGAGATAACCACTCTGTCAGTCTTGGCCTTTAGTTTCCACCCCAACTCCATAAATCCCTGCCTAATATCCCCTTCCCCTATCCTCCCTATGTCGTGTGTCCCCACATGTACAATAACTTGTGGTTTATCTCCCTCCCCCCTAAGAATCCTGAATACCCTGTCAGACACATCCCGGACCCCAGCCCCTGGTAGGCAACACACCAACCCTGAGTCCCTACCTTTAGTTCCGACCCTCCTATCTGTCCCCTTAATTGTGGAGTCCCCAATCACAAGGCCCAGTCTTTTACAGCCCCTAACCACCTGAGCTTTCTCACTCGGCTCACCCCCAGAGATCTGCTCTCTATGCTCAGTTGATTCCTCCTCAACTGTAGCCTCCAGCACCGAAAACCTATTATGGAGGGGAACCGCCCCAGGGGATTGTCTTCCCGATTGCTTCTTACCCCTCCTCCTGGCATTGACCCAAGCCTCATTTCTAGGAGTTACTATTTCTCTATAACTCCTATCAACTTCCACCTCCCGAATTATGCGGAGTTCCTCTACCTCCCCCTCCAGCTCCTTTACACGCTCCTCCAGAAGCTGCAATCTAATGCACTTCTTACAACTAAAATCTCCTGAAACACTACTGGATTTCCTCACCACATACATCCCACAGGAGATGCAGCATACTGCCTGAACTGCCATCCCTGAAGCCATTACCAGCAAGAAAAAAAAAACAAAAAAAAAAAACTTCCCACACTTCCCCAACTGTCACTCTCCACTGCAGCCCGAGCAGCACTCCCTCACTGAGACACCAACTGTCACTCTCTACTGCAGCCCGAGCAGCACTCCCTCACTGAGACACCAACTGTCACTCTCCACTGCAGCCCGAGCAGCACTCCCTCACTGAGACACCAACTGTCACTCTCCACTGCAGCCCGAGCAGCACTCCCTCACTGAGACACCAACTGTCACACATTAGATTAAAAAAACTAAGCTTTGCACATTGCAAAGCCCAATTCACAGCAGAAAAGAATGAGGAAATGCAAGTTAGGCTTCCCAGCCCATTACGTGCCAGTCTTAGTAGGGCTGCGCTGGCTTCGAATGTGGAGACAAATGAGGAGTGCTTCCAGTAGTTAACAGCTCGTGTAGTTCATGGCAATGAGCCAAGGGGGATATGGGGGAAGGGCTAGAAAATAAGCTGCTCAACTGCTCTTTCAGCACAGGTGTTCTGGGGAACACATGGCAACAGTAGATGTAGGGGGGTTGGTTTGGGGCAGTGGGATTAGAGAAATCATAGAAATCATAGAAACCCCACAGTGCAGAAGGAGGCCATTCGGCCCATCGAGTCTGCACCGACCACAATCCCACCCAGGCCCTACCCCCACATATTTACCCGCTAATCCCTCTAACCTACACATCCCAGGACTCTAAGGGGCAATTTTTAACCTGGCCAATCAACCTAACCCGCACATCTTTGGACTGTGGGAGGAAACCGGAGCACCCGGAGGAAACCCACGCAGACACGAGGAGAATGTGCAAACTCCACACAGACAGTGACCCGAGCCGGGAATCGAACCCGGGACCCTGGAGCTGTGAAGCAGCAGTGCTAACCACTGTGCTACCGTGCCGCCCGTGAATTATGGTGAAGATTATGTGAAGAGGACTCGGGTGAGGAAAGCCAGCCCATCATAACCTAGTAATCAAAAAAAGGGAAAAGTCGGAGACAATTCAACATGGACGGCTGCACTTAAACTGACCACCACGCCTATTGTTTCAATACAAAATGAATGACAAATTCATGCCATTGTGAACTAGCAAAAGTACATTTGAGTGACCACTATGCTCCAAGCCCGGTTGAAAGGATTAGAACATTACCAAAAAAAGTTACTTTCTGCAGCTTTTGTTTTCCACACCGTAGGATGGCTGTCGCAGTTTGTCATGCAAAAAAAAGAGTTTCAAAGGCTTCAAATAAAGTTCACGAGGGGGGTTGTGTGTGTAGGAATGGAATCATGTTAAATGCGCAAATCAGCAGGGACTGGGTCCTACTGGGCACAGCCTATTAACATACAGAACTCGCTTTGTCAATAATCCATTTGTAAACTGTATAACTTTTGTTACTGCTAGTTTCCTCGATTTCCCTCATCATTTGGTGTAGAGTGGCTGGTGGAAAAATAAACTGTGGTGTCAGCGGAGTCCAAGCCAGCTGCTGAACAAGTGAGGCGGTGAACTGTGTAGCAGAATTGTTAGAAGCTTCTACCCATTCAAGGCAAAAATGCAAGTTCAGGCAAGAGCAGAAGAACAAGTTTCATGACCACATGACTAAAAAGCTCTGCACACTTTCCGCTGCTTTAATTGCCAATTATGCAAATCTCCCATATTTTATTACACGAGTCCGAAAGCAATTTCTGTATAAAAATGAAATATATTGTGTTGGAGTATTGTGTGCAGTTCTGGTCGCCACACTACCAGGAGGATGTGGATGCTTTGGAAAGGTTACAAAGAAGGTTTACCAGGATGTTGCCTGGTCGTGGGTTTGAGGTATGAGGAGGGGTTGGATAAACTTGGATTGTTTTCACTGGACAGATGGAGGCTCAGGGTGCGCCTGATGGAAGTCTACAAATTATGGCAGACACAGACAGGGTAGAGAGACTTTTTCCCAGGCTGGAAGTGTCGACTATACGAGGGCACGGGTTTAAGGTGAGAGGTGGTAAGTTTAGGAGAGACGGGAGGGGAAAGTTTTCCACACAGAGGGTGGTGGGTGCCTGGAACACAGCCAGTGGAGGTGATGGAAACGGGCACATTAGCAACATTCAAGATGCACTTTGATAGACACATGAATGGGAGGTGAGCAGAGGGATAGAAACCACGTATTGGTGCAGGGTTGGTGGGCTGAAGGGCCTGTTCCTGTGCTGTATTCTTCTTTGATTCTCCACCCCCGGAGAGAGGAAGGTGCAATTGGGAAGTACAGTCAATAAATGTTGCTGTCAGCTGGCTCTCCAGGGGCACTGACTAACAAGGCAGGCTCCAGTCTACCAATTTGGTCTCAGGAGGATAAGATATATGACACAGGGAAGAACATCACTCAAAACTGTGCAAGATACAAAGGAATTAATGTGTCAAAAAGGAGTGTCACAGAAACAGAAGAAGATAGGAGCAGGAGGAGGCCATTTGGCCCTTTGTCTCTTAGCCTTTCCTGAATAATTTCAATCCAATGGGTCAGAGGTCTGAAGGCCTGCACACGATAGGCTTTTCAGTAATAGCAGAGTCAGTGATGTATGGAAGATGAATTATTGTTGTGACTTGAAAGTGCTGAACTCGCTATACAAATTCAAATAGCTGTTTACAAATTTTAATAACGCAGCAATAAAATGCTAATCTCAAACTATTTGTGAATCACGGATTTTGAAAGGCAGGTAAATACTTGCTGAACTGATGCACCTGCCGAGGGTGTATTGACATTAATTTTTTCTAGTCATCCCACACAGCCCACTGTTGGGTGCCTGGAGCAGAGGGTTGGGAGGTTAAATTGGTTAACTCGGTGGAGTTAGAATTGGAGACCTTTTTATTATAGAATAAACAGTGCTTGCATTGAAGATTTTCCAAATAATTTCAAACTAGGACAAGATGTTGCCTTTAGTTCAAAGCAATTTCCTCCAGAGTCACATTCACAAGTGCAAAGTCATACAGGTCTCACTATGAGACAGCACCATTCTATTTTGTTTCTACCACAAGCATCTGAATTAGTGGCGATGCCAAATTATTAGTCCAGCTGTGATCTACTGGTCAGGCAAAGTCAACACAGTTAAAATACAAATCAAGGAAAACTTTCCAGACTAGTATTTGGTATACTCTGGGAAGCCTTGTGGTGCAGTGGGTAGTGTCTATGCTTCTGAGCCAGAAACTCTGGGTTCGAGTCCCACTCCAGGATGTGATGGCCAAGGAAGGTGCATTCATAATGCAGTCAAACAGACTGGAGTGTCAACCTGCAAATCCTTCCAAACATGCCAATGGCTGGCGGAAAGAGCAGGAAAGACTTCCGGTCAGCCACACTTGATGCAGAGTGGCGCCCCTCAACCTGAAAGCCCCTGGCGACAGGCTAGAGACCTGTTCCAGGGATTACTAGCTACAAAAACAGACAAATGTCTGCCTTAGTGCACCACTAGGTGTGGGAAGAGAATTGGAATTTGATACAATGCGCACAACAGACTTGAGAGACTCGAGTTTATGGAGTAAAAAGGAGTGTAGCAACATGGATATGACATTGGCTGAGTGGCAGGAAATGAAGTTAGTGGATTTTATTTTGGGATGGAGAAAGTTTGTAGTGGAGTTCCCCAGGGGTCAGTGGGACACTTGCTCTTCCGGAAATATAATGATGCCCGAGACCTTGCTGTACAGGGCAGAATTCCAAAATTTGTAGATGATACAAAACTTGGAAGCATTGTGACCTGTGAGGAGGATAGGACATACCTTCAGAAGGACATAGGCAAGTTGGTGCAATAGGTGGACACGTGGCAGATGAAGTTCAACGCAGAGAGAAATATGAAGTGATTCATTTTGTAGGCAGAGCATGGAGAGACAGTATAAAGGGTATAATTCTAAAAGGGGTGCAGAAGCAGAGAGACCTGTGTGTTTGTGTGCACAAGTCATTGAAGATGGCAGGACAAGTTTAGAGAGTAGTTGGCTTATTAATAGGGGCAAGAGAGTACAAGAGCAAGGAGGTTATGAACTTTTGAGACACATTAGTATGGCCTCAGCTGGAGAACTGAGTCCAATTCTGTGTGCCACATTTGGGAAAGATGTGAAGGCATTGGAGAGAGTGGCAGAAGAGATTCATGAGAATGGTTCCAGGGATGAGATTGGAGAAGTTGGGACGGTTTCTTTGGAGAAAAAAAGGCTGAGGGGAGATTTGATAGAGGTTTTTAAAATCACGAGGGGTCTGAACAGCATAGATGGGGAGAAACTATTCTCACTTCTGAAAAGATCGAGAACGAGTGGACACAGATTTAAAGTAATTGGCAAAAGAGGCAGAAGCAAAAAAAAAAAAGAGAAAAATAATAATTTCACGCAGAAAATGAAGGTCTGGAATGCATCAGAGAGCGTGGAGGAGGCAGGATCAGTCGAGGCATTCAAAAGGGAATTAGACTTAACCGAAAAGGAAGAGCGTGCAGGATTACAGGGAGAAGGTGAGAGAATGGCACAAAGTGAATTGCTCGTTCAGAGAGGCAGCACAAACATGGCTGAATAGCCTCCTTCTGCACTGCAACAATTGTGATTTGGTACCTATACACCAATTAGAAAAGTGGTCATATTCAGCTGCTCATTTGCAAAGCATATCTTAACAGGTTATCAAACACAGAAATATTTTATATTTTGGGGTGGCACAATGGTTAGCATTGCTGCCTCACAGCACCAGGAACCAGGGTTTGATTCCAGCCCTTGGGAGACGGTCTGTGTGGAGTTTGCACGTTCGCCCCGTGTCTGCGTGGGTTTCCTCCGGGTGCTCCCGTTTCCTCCCACACTCCAAAGATGTGCAGGTTAAGTTGATTGACCATGCTAAAATTGCCCCTTGGTGTCTAAGTATGTGCAGGCTAGGGGGATTAGCAGGGTAAATGCATGGGGTTTCAGGGCTGGGGTGGGCCTGGGAAAGATGCTCTGTTGAAGAGTCAGGGTGGACTCGGTGGCTGAATGGCCTCTTTCTGCACTGTTGGGATTCTATCATGAAATAATATTGCAAGAATCATCACAATTTTGTTTGGGTTTCATAGGCTCAGACATTTCGGATGGCCAATATGACACCATGTGGAAATACACACAGTATTAGTAGTTGAGCTGCACATTGTTCAAAAGTTAACCATTTTTTTTCATGATTGATAACCATAAGACATAGGAGCGGAAGTAAGGCCATTCGGCCCATCGAGTCCACTCCACCATTCAATCATGGTTGATTTCAACTCCATTTACCCGCTCTCTCCCCATAGCCCTTAATTCCTCGAGAAATCAAGAATTTATCAATTTCTGTCTTGAAGGCGCTCAACGTCTCGGCCTCCACAGCCCTCTGTGGCAATGAATTCCACAGACCCACCACTCTGGCTGAAGAAATTTCTCCTCATCTCTGTTCTAAAGTGACTCCCTTTTATTCTAAGGCTGTGCCCCCGCGTCCTAGTCTCCCCTGTTAATGGAAACAACTTCCCTACGTCCATCCTATCTAAGCCGTTCATTATCTTGTAAGTTTCTATCAGATCTCCCCTCAACCTCCTAAACTCCAATGAATATAATCCCACGATCCTCAGACGTTCATCGTATGTCAGGCCTACCATTCCTGGGATCATCCGTGTGAATCTCCGCTGGACCCGCTCCAGTGCCAGTATGTCCTTCCTGAGGTGTGGGGCCCAAAATTGCTCACAGTACTCCAAATGGGGCCTAACCAGTGCTTTATAAAGCCTCAGAAGTACATCCCTGCTTTTGTATTCCAAGCCTCTTGAGATAAATGACAACATTACATTTGCTTTCTTAATTACGGACTCAACCTGCAAGTTTACCTTTAAAGAATCCTGGACTAGGACTCCCAAGTCCCTTTGCACTTTAGCATTATGAATTTTGTCACCGTTTAGAAAATAGTCCATGCCTCTATTCTTTTTTCCCAAAGTGTACGACCTCGCACTTGCCCACGTTGAATTTCATCAGCCACTTCTTGGACCACTCTCCTAAACTGTCTAAATCTTTCTGCAGCCTCCCCACCTCCTCAATACTACCTGCCCCTCCACCTATCTTTGTATCATCGGCAAACTTGGCCAGAATGCTCCCAGTCCCGTCATCTAGATCGTTAATATATAAAGAGAACAGCTGTGGCCCCAACACTGAACCCTGCGGGACACCACTTGTCACCGGTTGCCATTCTGAGAAAGAACCTTTTATCCCAACTCTCTGCCTTCTGTCTGACAGCCAATCATCAATCCATGTTAGTACCTTGCCTCGAATACCATGGGCCCTTATTTTACTCAGCAGTCTCCTGTGAGGCACCTTGTCAAAGGCCTTTTGGAAGTCAAGATAGATAACATCCATTGGCTCTCCTTGGTCTAACCTATTTGTTATCTCTTCAAAGAACTCTAACAGGTTTGTCAGGCACGACCTCCCCTTACTAAATCCATGCTGACTTGTCCTAATCCGACCCTGCACTTCCAAGAATTTAGAAATCTCATCCTTAACGATGGATTCTAGAATTTTGCCAACAACTGAGGTTAGGCTAATTGGCCTATAATTTTCCATCTTTTTTCTTGTTCCCTTCTTGAACAGTGGGGTTACAACAGCGATTTTCCAATCCTCTGGGAGTTTCCCTGACTCCATTGACTTTTGAAAGATCATAACTAACGCCTCCACTATTTCTTCAGCTATCTCCTTTAGAACTCTAGGATGTAGCCCATCTGGGCCCGGAGATTTATCAATTTTCAGACCTTTTAGTTTCTCTAGCACTTTCTCCTTTGTGATGGCAACCATATTCAACTCTGCCCCCTGACTTTCCTGAATTGTTGGGATATTACTCATGTCTTCTACTGTGAAGACTGACGCAAAGTACTTATTAAGTTCCTCAGCTATTTCCTTGTCTCCCATCACTAGATTACCAGCGTCATTTTGGAGCGGCCCAATGTCTACTTTTGCCTCCCATTTGTTTTTAATGTATTTAAAGAAACTTTTACTATCATTCCTAATGTTACTGGCTAGCCTACCTTCATATTTGATCCTCTCCTTCCTTATTTCTCTCTTTGTTATCCTCTGTTTGTTTTTATAGCCTTCCCAATCTTCTGACTTCCCACTACTCTTTGCCACATTATAGGCTCTCTCTTTTGCCTTGATGCATTCCCTGACTTCCTTTGTCAGCCATGGCTGCCTAATCCCCCCTCTGATAACCTTTCTTTTGTTTGGGATGAACCTCTGCACTGTGTCCTCAATTACTCCCAGAAACTCCTGCCATTGCTGTTCTACTGTCTTTCCCACTAGGCTCTGCTTCCAGTCGATTTTTGTCAGTTCCTCCCTCATGCGCCTGTAATTACCTTTATTTAACTGTAGAACCTTCACATCTGATTCTTCCTTCCTTCTTTCAAATTGGAGACTGAATTCTACCATATTATGATCACTGCTTCCTAAGTGTTCCCTTACTTTAAGATCTTTTATCACGTCTGGCTCATTACATAACACTAAGTCCAGAATAGCCTGTTCCCTCGTGGGCTCCATCACAAGCTGTTCCAAAAAGCCATCCTGTAAACATTCAATGAATTCCCTTTCTTTGGGTCCACTGGCAACATTATTTACCCAGTCCACCTGCATATTGAAATCCCCCATGATCACTGTGACCTTGCCTTTCTGACATGCCCTTTCTATTTCGTGGTGCATTTTGTGCCCCTGGTCCTGACCACTGTCAGGAGGCCTGTACATAACTCCCATTATGGTTTTTTTGCCTTTGTGGTTCCTCAACTCTACCCACACAGACTCCACATCGTCTGACCCTATGTCGTTTAGTGCTATTGATTTAATTTCATTTCTAATTAACAAGGCAACCCCGCCCCCTCTACCCACCTCTCTGTCTTTTCGATAGGTTGTGAATCCCTGGATGTTTAACTGCCAGTCCTGAACCCCCTGCAACCACGTCTCTGTGATGCCTACCACATCATACCTGCCAGTCACAATCTGGGCCACAAGCTCATCTACCTTGTTCCGGACACTGCGGGCATTTAAATATAGCACCTTTAATTCCCTATTGACCGTCCCTTTTTGTTTTCGTAGTGTGGTGGACCTTGGTTTACTGAGCCTTTCCAGACACTGTCATATTTTGTGAGATGGGGACTATCGTAACCTCTACTGAGTGCTGTCTTTTCGTGATTTTTTGTAATCCTTTTGTAATCCTAAGCACTACTAACTACTACTAACTACTGATAACTGTCCATTTTAAGATGGTTAGATCAGACCCATGTCCACCTCCCCTGAAGGAAATGCTTCATCTTGGTATATAGTTTCACAGGCATTCAGGCACCTCAGTGGAGTGGCTACTCTTTATGCACATGTTTAAGCATCTATGAAGCACATAACTGGGGAAGCAGAAAATACAAGAAAAATGGGGCTAACCCTAATCTTGCCATCACAAATATCCACACAGGTATTTCAATGAATGGTAAGAAGAGAAGGAATGATGGCTGATATCTCCCCTCTCTAACCCAGAACCAATGCACTGCCACACCACGAACCCGCCCACAGTCAACTGGGAAGGTGGATACCGGAGACACAAACTTGTCGATCTGTCCGACTCATTTCCATACCAATGATAAATTTACCCCAAGCTAGGGTGGGAGAGGGGAGCCTTGGGATTCACCTTCAAACTGAATCTTTACCCTTCGCTAACCAGCTCAATCATCTGAATGAACTCCAAGAATCTGGGAAACCGATCAGGATCATTTTTTGGCCTTTTGGCTAAGATCAAGCTAGAGTTCAGGTTTAATGCCTACTCTTGTCAGCTTGGATCTTGCATGTTCCTTTTGTAGGGCCATGAATTGGATTCATTTTGAATTGGTTGTTGGGGCAAACAAGGAAATAGATTAGAGGGTTTGCCCTGTCCACTCTACACATTGGCTTTGAGAGAGAGGAATAAAATTGTTTTTTAAAATAAGGGAAACTTGCCGCTGATGAGAGTGATGTCAACAGCGTCAAATTTTACACTTGTGAAGCACGGAGTACTTTCACTATGGTAAATGCGCTACATAAATGCAAGTTGTTGTTTTAGCTACATCCAGCTTTGGAGGACCCGAGGAGGTTGCCATCTGATTAGAACGCTGGCAACCTCAGGGTGACTTTTTAAATTCATTTGCAATTTGTTTTCAATTACAAAGCTGGAGTTTCCTGCTGAATGTGGACCATTGTGGAGCTCTTGCAATATGCTCTTAAATCTGGAAAGAAGATAAATGTAGATTAATACTGACCAGAGGTCACCTAAATGCAAGTTTCTGCTCTGAAAGAGCTGGAGATACATATCATTTCACAGCTTGTTCTAGCAGCTGCTACTGTCTGTAAACACAAACTAAATCACATGGTTCGTGGTAAACTAGACACCAAAAATATACTTCCAATGAAGTTTGTGGGATTTGAACAGGGAACAGGATCTGCAAGCTCGTACCAACAATCTGCCTCAAACTGGTTGTTCATGTGTGCCCAGTGAGCTGGTACAGGGTGGGGCACACGAATGAGCATCACCACATGCATGTACCTGTGCCACGATGCTCCCATGCTTCAGAGAAAACCAGGTAGTCCTGTGCGTGCAGCTCACTTCACCCAGCCACGCGGATTAAAATCTGCTCCCTGTCATTAGTGATCAGAGATGTGAAGCTTAAATGGGTGGGCGAAGGGTCAGACAGAGTCACTAATAAATAGGGAAAAGAGACAGTTTCCAAGTCCAGCTCAATCCTCATTAACTGTGGAAATCCTGGCTGCCTTTTCCCCTCGCTAGGTGGAGCGTTCTGTAGCCAGTTCTGTATCCTCTGCTGGCCCAGTCGAGAACAGTGAACACTGGCCCCTTCCTAATCTGCATGGTTCAATGCTCACTGGATGTAGTTTAATTTTTATTACATGGTGTTATTTACTTACTTTTCTTTTGATGTCTTGCTCTCCGATATTCCCTCCCCCCAGAGGAAACAGAGCAAGTAATATACCCCAAGGCTTTCAAGATGCTTCAGGGATGTCAATAACAAAAAAAATGACTTAAATAGTAAAGAATCATACTTTCCACATGCAGACAAAGGAGATTTGACAAATCAATCAGCTTAGGAAATTAATATGATGTGGAGATGCCGGAGTTGGACTGGGGTGGGCACAGTAAGAAGTCTCACAACACCAGGTTAAAGTCCAACAGGTTATTTGGTAGCATGAGCTTTCGGAGCGCTGCTCCTTCACCTGGAGCTCGTGCTATCAAATAACTTGTAGAACTTTAACCTGGTGTTGTGAGACTTCTTACTAGGAAATTAATATTGTGGGGAAGTGCAAACTGGCACTGAATTACTCTATTACAGTGCATGTACCAATGTCCTGTGTCATTAAGTTGTCTTTTATAATTTAACTTTAATTAGTAATTGCATGTTTTCCATGCAATTTAATATAGGTAACAGGTTAATTTGTCCAGAAGTTGGGAATCTCTTTGTGAAGTCCACAAACATCGCACTCAAATTATAAAAAACTACTCTTACCAACATCATTACATGACTTTAGATGTTGGGTCAATTCTAAGAGTGAACCATCTCATTACTGCAGGATGTTTTCAACATGGGGTGTTCATTAATGCTGTAATTCTAGCATGCACAATCATTTACAACTTAAATATGCAAAATCAATTTGCAGTGCTAAATATTTGCATATTAAAATGCAGTTATATTAGCCCAGCGATCATTTGAAAGTCGATTATTATAATGCTAGAATTAGACTTTCATCACCTTGTCACATCAACTTTGATTATCATTTTATCTTCTTTTCATTTGCCTTCGAACACAAAGCTCTTCAAGTTGAGCTCATTCTCGTTTTTCGCTATCTGATTACAGTGTCAGCTTAATTCTGGAAGTATTTCAAATTAGGAAAGGAATGTCATAGGATCTTCCAAAATAAGTCAGGTGTCAAATCTTTTCGATAAAAATAAAACGGCCTCGTCATTTTCAGGCTTACTGACAAGTGATATCTCCCATGATCCAATAATTTGCTGTCATGCTCAGACATCAAGCATTGCTACTTAGGTGAACTGATGGACTACCATCAAGTACCACAATCATTTTAGTACATTTTTATTCATTCATGGGGCATGGGCGTCACTGGCTGGCCAGCATTTATTGCCCATCCCTAGTTACCAAGGGCAGTTGAGAGTCAACCACATTGCTGTGGCCCTGGAGTCGCATGTAGGCCAGACCAGGTAAGGATGGCAGATTTCCTTCCCTAAAAGGACATTAGTGAACCAGATGGGTTTTTTTGACAATGGTTTCATGGTCATCAGTAGAATCTTAACTTCAGATTTTATTAAATTCAAATTCTACCATCTGCTGTGGCGTGATTTGAACCTGGGTCCCCAGAGCATTAACTGAGTTTCTGGATTTAAAGTCTCGCGATAATACCACTAGGCCATCACCTCCCGCAAATATTTCACTTGGAAATGTTCCTTTGCGTAGAGAGAGAGAGAGAGAGAGAGCAGAGCATTCACAAATATTTGCAGGTCCTACTTTTTTTGGAAGTACAAAGTACAGCTGTTTGTGATTTATATAAATGATCTGGAAGAAGGAGTAACTGGGGTGATCAGTAAGTTTGCGGACGACACAAAACTGGCAGGACTTGCAGATAGTGAGGAACATTGTCAGAGGCTACAGAAGGATATAGATAGGCTGGAAATTTGGGCAAGGAAATGGCAGATGGAGTTCAATCCTGATAAATGCGAAGTGATGCATTTTGGTGGGAATAATGTAGGGAGGAGCTACACGATAAATGGAAGAACCATAAAGGGTGTAGAGACGCAGAGGGACCTGGGTGTGCAAGTCCACAGATCTTTGAAGGTGACGTCACAGGTGGAGAAGGTGGTGAAGAAGGCATATGGCATGCTTGCCTTTATAGGACGGGGCATAGAGTATAAAAGTTGGGGTCTGATGTTGCAGATGTATAGAACGTTGGTTCGGCCGCATTTGGAATACTGCGTCCAGTTCTGGTCGCCACACTACCAGAAGGACGTGGAGGCTTTGGAGAGAGTACAGAGGAGGTTTACCAGGATGTTGCCTGGTATGGAGGGGCTTGGTTATGAGGAGAGATTGGGTAAACTGGGGTTGTTCTCCTTGGAAAGACGGAGGATGAGGGGAGACTTAATAGAGGTGTATAAAATTATGAAAGGCATAGATAGGGTGAACGATGGGAAGCTTTTCCCCGGGTCGGTGGTGACGTTCACGAGGGGTCATAGGTTCAAGGTGAAGGGGGGGGAGGTTTAACACAGATATCAGAAGGACATATTTCACACAGAGGGTCGTGGGGGCCTGGAATGTGTTGCCGGGCAAGGTGGTGGAGGCGGACACACTGGGAACGTTTAAGACTTATCTAGACAGCTATATGAACGGAGTGGGAATGGAGGGATACAAAAGAGTGGCCTAGTTTGGACCAGGGAGCGGCGCGGGCTAATTGTTCCTTGTTTCTCGTTTCATGGCTTCATTCTATGATCATCTTGCTGGTGCCAGTACAGAGCGAGACTGCGGATAGTTGGGAACCTGTCTCGGGGGCAGGGAATTCATATGGTGTTCGTAGAAGTGGAAATGACTAGGGTTGGGAAGCATTTTCCAATCAGGGCCATTGTGATCTCCTGGACTCGTTTCAATCGCCTCAGGGGGTCGGAGAGGAATTTCCCAGATTTTTTTTTCCCCATATTGGCCCTGGGGTTTTTCACTCTGGGTTTTCGCCTCTCCCTGGAGATCACATGGTCTGGAATGGGGGGGTGGGGGTGAGTTAATAGGTTGTAATGAACAAAGCATCGTAGCTGTGAGGGACAGCTCGGTGGATAGGATATTGGTATGTAGATAGGCTGGAAAATTGGGCGGGGATCCTGGATTCAGGATTCAATCCTGGACCGGGGAGCGGCGCGGGCTTGGAGGGCCGAAGGGCCTGTTCCTGTGCTGTATTGTTCTTTGTACAGCCTTTCAAAACATCATGAAGGCAAGAGAGCTTTCAGACTATAATTATACAGTCAGGTTATCGGTCTTACACAATCTTTGGCTTCTGTTAATACCAATTACTTCAAGGTGTAATGCACAAAAAACTAAAATGTTTTGAGAGACGGATGGGCTCCCAACTCTAAACTGATTAAAAGAAGGAGCCAAGGGTGTGAGTTTTCTTCACATTCTGCACTGGTCCACAGTCTCTCTTCCTGATTTCAGACTGTTTTTAAAAATCTCATAACCCTTATTTGAATTAGGGAACAGGAACTCTTATACGATCGGCGCAAGTAGTAGCTAGGTCCCAGTATGTGTGCGCTGAAAATGCTTCCTTTAACTAATCTTTTGTTAGTCTGCTCCTGAAGAATTTGTTTAAAAATACCACGAGGCACATTTCAGTGTTTGTTTACAATCTGAAGTTTACATTTCCGTCACAAATAGTTCACAACCGCTTCTGGCAGGCTCACATTAAGGCTGGGAAGAAAACTGCCTCTGTGGTCAAGGAGATCCTATATTGCCAAGTCATAGAAACAAAATATTGCTCACTTGAGCAAGAGCAGACTGACTATTTGGGACTGCAGCGGGAGATTTCCCCAAGTGCCTTCCATGTATAGTTTAATCGTGATGTCCTACCAGCACCAACAATCAGTCCTTGAGAAATATGCCCCCTCCCTCCTGCCCTGTCATGAAAGCCAGTCCCATACCTGGGCTCAAGGCAAAAGGGCTGAAAATGAAGATCCAGCACTGGTAAAACTGTTTTTATTTTTAAAATAAGGACAGAGAATCCAACATTGCAAAAGGAGGCCGTTCAGCCCATTGAGCCTGCACTGACAACAATCTCACCCAGGCCCGATCCCTGTTAACCCACATACTTACCCTGCTAGTCTCCCTGACACCAAGTGGCAATTTAGCATGGCCAATCCACCTAACCCATATATCTTTGGGGAAACCGGAGCACCCGGGAGGAAACCCACGCAGACACAGGGAGAACGTGCAAGCTCCATACAGTCACCCAAGGCCGGACTTGAACCAGGGTCCCTAGAGCTGAGAGGCAGTAGTGCTAACCACTGTGCCACCATAAACCCTATAACAAACTAAACTCTGAACTGCTGAAATATTACAAGCTGCCCCATTTTGAAGATGCTTAGTTCCTCTCTTGAAAAATAGCCACAGAAGGCCAGAAAATCCGAGACCCTTTTGGTGAAATCGTACCATAACTTTGGTGGATCAGAAATGAGGCTGAGACACAGATGCTGAAGGCTGGTCCGTCCATGAGGGTGACTGGGATGGCTGTTCTGAATGGAGTTGCCGACTGCCCCAAAATGAGGTAAATGGCGGAGGGCCGCTGGCTTAGGACTTGTGTCCGGAATTGCAACGTTCCTATTCTTCAGGAATCTGGTGTCACCAAGGACATGCCTCCCCCACATATCAAACAGGGGTTACAGCGCCCACTTCGGAAACCGGACTGGGATTGTGGCGTGGGCCCCTGAAGTTGGGGCCACTTTTCTATTATACTGCACATGGCCTTGTTGTTCCTGTTTGGTGCAAAAATAATGAACTTCACCCCCTGAACTCTGATGTGAGTGGCAGAGGTTGAGGTAAAAGCACCTTGGAACTTTAATAGAATGTGGCTTCCAGCAGATTTCTAACCCCAAACTTCACACATCACATATCAATATGTATTTGAAGAACAGGCGCATCTCAAATTGAGATATGCAAATCAGCTCAAAGCCTCAATACGCTACAGTTTTGAAACAAGCATCAATTTGTGTGCTATTATACATACCGATATTATTCGCAAATCAAACAATGATCAAACAGCAGGAGAAAAAAAAAAATCAAGGAGAGTAAAACATAAGCAGATTTTAAAAAACCACAGCATGCAATAAGCAATTTTGCGCACATCAAATGGAAGGAAAACATTGACTAACTGAAGCATAGGATATGATATCACCAGGAAATACTACATCACTTTTGTAAACAGGAAGATGATAGAATCATAGAAACCCTACAGTACAGAAAGAGGCCATTCGGCCCATCGAGTCTGCACCGGCCACAATCCCACCCAGGCCCTGCCCCCTTATCCCTACATATTTTACCCACTAATCCCTCTTACCTACACAGCTCAGGACACTAAGGGGCAATTTAAGCATGGCCAATCAACCTAACCCGCACATCTTTAGAATGTGGGAGGAAACCGGAGCACCCGGAGGAAACCCACGCAGACACGAGGAGAATGTGCAAACCCCACACAGACAGTGACCCAAGCTGGGAATTGAACCCAGGTCCCTGGAGCTGTGAAGCAGCAGTGCTAACCACTGTGCTACTGTGCCGCCCCAAGATGGAGAGTAAAATCAAACAGATTCTACTAAAGGGAAAAACATGGAGATCATGACTGAAAAGGGAAATTAGGTCAAATCAAAAGCAGGGTAATATTTAACGCATGCAGGGCAGATAATGAAAATGAATATTTTAATATCTAGGAAAGCGATTATAAAAGGGGAGATCAGAAAGGTTAAGAGGGTTTAAATGTATTATTAAAATAATGCAATGACTTTCTACAGACATATCAATGGAGAAAGAGGATAGTTATGGCAGAAGCTGTACATTGGTGAAAAAGAAACAGCAGAAATATTGATCATATGATATGCCTCAATCTTGAGAGAAAGAGAGATATTGAACTTGCAGAGCGTGAGGTTACTATTAAAAGAGATATGTAACCTCTTTAAAAAGAAGTTACAGAAATTTAAGGTTGGCAAGTCACTACGACTTGATAGACAAGGATCCTGAGGGAATCCTTGGAAAGACGCAGAATTTTGAAAAGCTCTTTGTGCCAGATGAGTGGAAAGGGCCTAATGTGGCTCCTTAAGCCAGGAAATCATAGGGTCATTTGGAATGTTTGGCAAAACTAGTGGAATGTATAATGTGGGATGAAATAACCAAACACACCGTCAAAAAAGAGGGAATCAGCAAAGATTTCCAAAGGATATATTTGCATGGCCACTCTGATGGAATGCTTTGTAGTAACAAAAAGCAGACCAAGTATTTTATATGGATGTTCAAAAAAAAAGTAAAGTAACAGACATACAGAAAAAAGATAATGGCACACGGAATTAAAGGAGAATGTGGCCACATGAATAGAAAGATGGTTGGATGCCAGAAAGCAAGGACAGAATAGAACAGAGCATTACATAAAAGGATTCATGTGACAGCTGCCCCTATTTGTTAAGTAAATGACTGGCACTCATTTACTGAGGGGAATATGATTGAAATTTACTCAACACTAAAATTACAGGAGTAGCAAGAAATACGGTAGGGGGGGCTGGGGGAAGAGATAGACTAGCAGCAGCGGGCGGATAATTGGCACATATGGCCAAATGTAGGAAACAAACTGATATTCTGAAAACACGAATAGGGAAAAGCATCTAAACTGTGATAATGAAAGGAATAGACAAGCAGAATGATCTTGTACAGATACAAAGTAAGCAAAATGTGGTCATGCAAGTAGATGAGGCTAGGAAGACGCAAAGTGAATCCTCTGTTTTATCCAGAAGCATTGAACACAAAAGCAAGGAGGCGAATACAAGTAGGGTACTGTGTACTCAATAATAGCAAAGATTTAGAGCAAATTTACGAGGCTGTTGCCAAGGATACTGTGGTTACATAGATGCAGGGGGCTGGAAAAGTCAGGGATTTTGCCTCTATCTGAAGGTTCAGAGGTGAGCCTAGTTGAAGAGTTTAAAGGTACGTTTCTGTCGGTGGACGAGAGGGTAACAAGAGATCACAAAGCTACGGTTCGACAAAAAAAAATTAAAACAAGATTAGAAAGAAATCTTCACCAAAAAAAAGAGATGATTAATTGTGAGTTGTGGTAATTTAGTGTTGAATTTGACTCAAATTCTTAAAAAAATGATAGTTTGACAAAAAAAAAATGAAAGGATGGGGAGGGACTGCAGTGTTGGCTTAAGCAAGGAGGAGTACTTATAGATAAAATTGACCAGTGCAAACTTGATGGGTCCAGCAGCCAGTTGATGCTCAACACTCGAGTCTAGCATGGCTTTGGTATCAATACTATATCATTACACTATATAGCCATTGAATTGAATTTTATACATTATCAGTTTAATGTTCGAGGCACTGAAGTTTCTACAGTGTGTCAGCAATACAATACCATGTTGTTAAGGCAGTGTATGATTTCTTCACTGTCACGATGATTCATTACTTTGCCAATACGGTTTAAGATTTAGAAATCTATTCGTACTGAAGAGCATAACTAAAATGCTGTGACTTTAACAGTACTTAATTTGTTTTCAGAGGCTATAAATGTGCAACTGAAAAAAAAAATCAATGTTGGATAATTCTAACAGCATGACTAATGCAAACAGAGTAAAGTCTTATTGGGCAGCACGGTGGCTAGCACTGCTGCCTCACAGCACCAGGAACCCAGATACAATTCCCAGCTTTGGTCAGTGTGTGGAGTTTACATATTCTCCGTGTTTGCGGGGGTTTCCTCCGGGCGCTCCAGTTTCCTCCCACAGTCCAACGACGTGTGGGTTAGGTGGATTGGCCATGCTAAATTGCCCCTTAGTGTCAGAGAGATTAGCGTTAAATAATAGGGGTTACGGGGATAGGGCCTGGATGGGATTGTTGTTGGTGCAGGCTCGATGGGCCGAGCTGCCTTTCTCTGCACTGTAGGGATTCTATGATTCAACATTGAAAATTGAGAGATTGGCTACAATCCGATAGCAGTTTGATAAGACTAAGTGTCCTGGCTGACCAGTGCTGATGTGATTAGGAGGCTCTTTCTTGCTCACCATTCAGACACTGCAAAATGTTGATACAATACAATTTCATGGGTTGGTGACTGTGGCTATTCTGTTAGATCATAGGCATTTTATTTTGCTCGAACAGAACAATAGGCGCTGCTGTGCAATTTCCAGTACACCCGCAGCTTGGGATGAATCGTCGCATTTCCCCCCACCCCCCCCTCCCTGAATAGCGAGTTTACAAGCCTTTTAATCCCATTCTGTGGTCAGCTGTCTTCTAATCCGCAGAGCTGATCAATCTATTTTAGTTTGGACTTGAACCGCAGCGAGTTTTCTTGCCTGAAGATGTGACGTAGACTCCAGCTGGAGCTGAAGGGCAGCGTTTTGCTTCAGAGCTTTAATGAACAATGTAGTGCCCAGCCAGCCATTGGACAGACTTACTTTCCAGACAAGCTTCAAGCTGGTTTGTCACAGTGAATTCATACTGCAAAGCCAGCATTTGGGAGAGTTACTGTGAAACCGGACCCCAGTATGAGTCAACATCTTTAGGGAGAGAAGGGAGGTGGGAGTTGGAAGACAATAGATACACACAGATGTTTAAAAAAATACTCTCTTAGATTCTCTTATTTTTAAGAACACCCCCCCCCCGGCCCAGAATATCATTTAAGGCTGGTTTTTGAACCTTTTCCTTCTTGAAATTGATCTTGAAAAGTAAAATCACCCATTTCTTTCAAAACTAACAACATCTGCTAGAATAAAACAACTGCAAATGTTCGGCAGATTAAAAAGATCTTTGTGTTCCAGTGGTTAACTAGTTCTAGATTAAAGCGACAGGAACCTCTTTCCACCCACAGACCACAAAGTGGTAATGGTCACTTCCCAGCAAAGATGTTCAAAACATCCTTGAAAGATTGAAACATTCTGACCAGAGTTTAGAGCCATAATCTCGAGGAAAAGGTTATGGAACAATCATGAAGCATATTCTACTGCTTCTTTCCCCTCCCACCACAGATAGTGCCAAAATTACGTCAGGGACAATTCTGAATGGCCATAACATTTGCTGTCAAGTTTACAGTTAGCAAAGTTATCCGTGCAGGGTTAAGGGAAAGGACAAAAGGAGTGGGACTAATGTGATAGAACTTTCAAAGTTCCGGCATAGGCAGCATGGGTTGAATTTCCCACGCCTCTCCCCCAAATTATACCCCCTTCGACTTGCTTGCAGAATCAGAATCATTATGACACAGGAGGTCATTCGGCCCATTGGGTCTGCATCAGCTCTCCGAATGAGCATTATGACTTAGTGTCATCCCCCTGCCTTTTTCCCCCGTACCCCTATACATCGCTTCTATTCAAGCAATTATCTAATGTTCTTTTGAATGCCTCGATTGAACCTGCCCTCCACCACACTTCCAGGCAGTGCATTCCAGACCTGGACATCTCGCTGTGTGAAAGACGTATTTCTCACATCGCATTTGCTCCTTTTGCAAATCACTTTAAATCTGTGCCCTCTCATTCTTGATCCTTTTACGAGTCTGTCCAGCCCCCTTGCAATTTTGTACACCTCTATCAAATCTCCTCTTAGCCTTCTTCTCCCCAAGGACCACAGCTATCCCCTGCAGTCCACAGGGTGTAGGTACATCTTCAGTGCTGTTAGGAAGGGAGTTCCAGAATTTTTGACCCAGTGACAAGTGAAGGTACAGTGATATAATTCCAAGTCAGGAAGGGAACCTGGTGGTGTTCTCATATCTGCTGACTTTGTCTCTGCTACCAGGTGGTAGAGATCAAGGTTTGGAAAGTGCTGTCAAAGGAACTGCGAGTATGACTATGTTGGGATGTTGCTTGCCTATGAAACAGCTCAAAATTTTGGCACAAGCCCCCAGATGTTTGCTGGGTCGACATGGCAGGGTGTCCCATTGTCATTTCCAGTACTTGCACCGATGCTGGATGAGTCATTTGATTTGATAGAGCAAAGTGGGTTGCTAGGACATTTCAGAGGGCAGCTAAGAATTAAATCACATTGTTGTGGATCTGGAGTCACATGTAGACCAAGGAAGGATGGCAAATTTCCTTCCCTAAAGGACATTAGCGAACCAGATAGGTTTTTTCACCAGTGATTTTTTAAAAATTCATTAATTCCAGATTAATTAAATTTAAATTCCACCAGCTGCCATGGTGGGGGTTTGAACCAGTGTCCCCAGGACATTAGCCAGAACCTCTGGATTACTAGTTCAGCGACATTACTACTACACTAACTAACCACCCTCACCAACAAGCCTAGTAAGCAGGGGATAGCTGTAGTCCTTGAGAAAATTGATGAAAGTGTTTGCTCTGGCAAACACAATATCAGTCATCTGTATAATGCAGACAGACAGGTATTACAGATTTCCCCTGTGGCTACCTAAAAGGAACTGGAGACAAATGTAGTTGAGGACTGCAGTAGGCAATGCAGTTAGTTGCGGAGATATTAAATCTGTGACAGTCTCCTTGTGCACTGCTCCTCTGAACTGCAGGCATGTTGAACTGGGTCACTATATTCATTTTGAGGGGATGAGGATTCCGGCGAGCATTGCCTCCTATTTGTTCCTTTTTTCCTCTTGCATTAGTGAAATTCATCTAAATGAACAAGAATCACAACGTAATACAGTCTCCCAAATATCTCAGCATTTTTACCCAGGTGCAGTCGAGGGTCCCTTTAAATACCATGAGAAACGGTTCCCTTCCGACTTGCACTTCTCGTGGTTTGCCGGCAAAGTCAAAAATTAGTAATAGCAGCACCGGCGTACAGGAGATTTTTTAGTTATCTATTCATGGGATGCAGATGTCACTGCCTGGGCCAATACTTACTGCCCATCCCCAATTACCTTTGTGAAGGTGAGCTACCATCTTGAACTGGATGGATCACAGCTTGGTATGGCTCCTGCTTCAGCCAAGACCGCAAAAAACTAGAGGGTTGTGAACATGGCCCAGTTCATCATGCAAACCAGCCTCCCATCCAGTGATCCCGCTACACTTCCCACTACCCCAGAAAAGCAGCCAGCATAATCAAGGACCCCACCCACCCCCGACATACCACTTTCTTCCATCGGGAGATCACGTACCAACTGACTCAAGAACACCTTCTTCCCTGTGGCCATCAGACTTTTGAATGGACCTACCTTATATTAAGCTGATCTTTCTCCACACCCGAGCAGTGACTGTAATATTATATTGTGCATTCTCTCCTTTCCTTCTCCCCTATGTACTCTATGAATGGTATGTTTGTCTGTGTAGCGCACAAGAGACAATACTTTTCACTGCATCTCATGTGACAATAAAAAATCAAATCAAAATCATGTGTTGAAGGGACACCCACAGTTAGGGAGCAAGTTGCAGGATTTTGACCCAGCGATGGCGAAGGAACGGTGATATAGTTTCAAGTCAGGATGGTGTGCGTCTTGGAGAGGAACTTGCAGGTGGTGATGTTCCCATGCATCTACTGCCCTTGTCCTAGATTAGGGAAGCCACTGATTTGGAAGGTTGAAGGTGCCTCAGTGAGTTGCTGCAGTGCACTTTGTTGCTGGTACACAATGTTGCCACTGTGAGTCTGTGGTGGTGAGTGAATTTTGAAGCCGGATATGGTACTAATCCAGGGAGTTGCTTTGTCCTGGATGGTGTTGAACTTCTTGAGTGTTGTTGAAGCTGCACACATCAGGCAAGTGGAGAATATTCCATCAAAATCCTTCTAAATGGTGGACAGGCTTTGGGGAGTTAGGGGGTGAGTCACTTGCTGCAGGATTCCTAGCCTCTAATCTTGTTGCCACTGTTTAGTTTCTGGTCAATGGTAATGTGTAGAATGTTGATAGTGACGGATTTAGCGATGACAATGCCATTGAACAACAAGGGGAGATGGTTACATTCTCTCTTGAAGATGGTAATTGCCTGGCACAAATTTTACTTTGCCACTTATCAGCTCAAGCTGAATATTGATCTTCCTATTCTGGACGCAGATTGCTTAAATATGATGGCATCAGAAGGTCTGATTACATCATTTGATCCCAATTAGTAGGTTTCTGGCTGAAAATTGGAATGAGCAGACAACCAGTCGCTTCTGGGTCTCAGGCAACATTGGTCCTTCTTGTTTTAGGTGAGACATTTGAGATGGAAATTGCTCCACATGTTCCTATTGGAATTGAGTGGCTTGTTTGTTTCCTCAGAATTGTCTACAACTTGTGACATGATTTCTGAATGAACTAGATTTTTATTTTCGCCCATTAGGCATGATAACAGATTAAGACCTGCCACACTAAACCTTGATTAAAGTGCCATTTTGGTCACATTCTTCATGCCACATGCCCACAAAAAATGGCAGGCAACCAACTTGATCTTCTGTGCCTCTGGCAGTTCCAAGGATATTCATAAGAATGACACAGTGAGGTTTTGAAAAAGGTTTCTAAACCAACTGAACAATAATCATACCAGTTAATCCTTTACTGGAGCTACGGGCTTACTAGATGAATGATATGGGCTGGAATTTTCCGGCTGTTCATGTCCCGCCGCTGCGAGCGAGGGTGGAGAATTCAGTGCTCAGCCAAATCTCGCTTCACTGCAACGGGTTGAGAAAATCCCGCCGGTGTGAACAGCCGGAAAATTCCAGCCATGATTTGCGAAAGTGATAGATATTGAAGGAATCCTTTGATATAGCCTCAATCATTAATCTCTTTCAGAACTTAATAAAATTGACAAGATGTAGCTGCTAAACATATTGACCACTTAATAAGTTATCAGCCTTCAGGTCATTGGGAAAACATATACTGTATTGACATATGCTGTCCCCGTATCAATTAATCCTATTCCTCGTATCAGGACTTGTTTGTGGTACAATCAGTATTATTAATCCTAGTACTTGACCACCATTTCACACCCAAAGACTCATTGGATGTACTGCATTGTTAGTACAGAGCTGTAACTCATTGAAATTCACTATCATGTGAACTTCACACTCACTATTGATAATAAAAAGGCTCCCATCAGGCCTTTGGCTAAATTATTCAGAACAGTAAACGCACGGCAGACTGAAAATGAGAGTTTTTTTTGGGGGGGAACATCTGACTCACATTGCCAAAAGTAAAAGGTAAATCTTGGATTTATTGCAGGCTATAATACTGATTTCTTATGACATGTTTAAATAGTATTCAACTTCCTGATGAGCTACACAGAGAATTATAATTAACTTGCATGGATGCTTGATTCGAGTGATGAAATGTACAGGGATGTGCTCCTGAAAGATGCTGTTTATTGCCTTTTAAAATGTCATAAAAAGGAAATTTAGTTGATTTTATAATCTCTTTTCATTTTCGCTTCTCTGCATTGATTTTGATGGCACAGTGAGCGTTAAGAACTCGTTCGTCAATGACATCTTCGAGCGTATCACGGCTTTCTGCCTGGCCCAATACAACAAGCGCAACACCACCAGTACCTGCTGCTGCCCAGGGAACTGGCCAAGCACGCCATGTCTGAGGGGACAAAGGTGGTGACCAAGTACACCAGCTCCAAGTAAAACTGTACAATGCACTGAACAACACACTGGGATATGGTTTTGCAGCCCGAACCTAGTGCCCACTATCTCACCCATCCAGTGGTTATTTTCTGCGTGTAAATCTGACCATTAAACATCCATCTGTACACTTGTGAAGGGCATCACCCATTCATGCTCATGAAATACTGGTTCGCAAACAGAAGTGGGGGAAAAAGCTGTTTTTTGTCCCTCTTAGTCCAGGCATACCCAGACCAAGTTTCTTAATTACCATTTCATTAATCTAACACAGATTAGAAACCAAACCAAACCTGGGACTGTATTGATCTTGTATAACTCTCACGTACATTTATCAGATGAGTCATTTGGAAGGCCTCCAAAAATGTAAATTGAGCTCCTTCCAACATTGAAATGGTTCTGCAGAGATCAATTTAATATTGAAAGTATTTGCTGAAACAGAACAAATGCAAGTGAGGGCAATTTAAACTCAAAGTGACCACGGCACAGTGGTTAGCACTGCTGCCTCCCAGTGCCAGGGACCTGGGTTTGATTCTAGCCTTGGGTGACTGTGTGGAGTTTGCACATTTCTCCCTGTGTCTGCTTGGGTTTCCTCCCATAGTCCAAAGATGTGTAGTTAGGTGGTTTAACCATAGTAAATGTGTGGGCTTATGAAGATAGGGGGAGGCAACTATAGGTGCAAAGCCACTTGTTACTCTGGGGCACAGTATTTTAGTAACTTTGGTGTGTTTAGTAACAGTGTTGATATGTTTAATTTGTATAACAGAGGAATGTCCATTATTACAAATGCTTGACATATTAAATATTGATTTAAGGTGGGATAGTGATAAGTATATTTTCCCACATTTTCTATTAGTAGCAGGAAAGAACTCTTCAGCAGTTTTTCCTTCTCTATAATCAGCCCACCTCTTCATTTTAAAATAATGAAGACATTGTAATTATATGAATAGGTTGATCAATGATTCCCTTTGAAGAGGGTCCCTGATTAACAGCAGGACACGTGGCAAGAAGAACACAATGAAAAAAATTAATTGGACCCTTGTCCTACAAACATCAAGGTACAAATTTAATCGAAATTTGCAGCTACGAATTCTAATTTCAAACTTGTAATTCTTGCAAAGGATTTGCCGGATATAGACTGGAATGTTATTGCCCCGCCTACCACGGGAGTCGGAGCAGGCAACGGGCAGACTATGGAAAGGTCCATTGATCTTGGATAGGATTTTACGATTTCAGGACAGGCAAGGCCGTAAAATTCCACCCATAAAAGTTTAAAACAGAACGGTGTTAAACAGGCTGATTTGAGTGTCATTATGTAGAGACATAATAGTATCTCTGGGGTGACTTTTTGAACTGAAGAGGTGAGGGGGTCGGAGTAAGTGGCAAAGCAGTTACACGCCATGCATTAGCCTAGCTCAGAGAGCTTCAGTTCAACACTCCATGGGGTATAGCTCCATTGGACCTCCTGTGAACTTTATAACCTGAAGAGTTTACATATATATTTTCTTGCCGCCTTTCTCAAAACATTTAAATTTTGTCTAGAGCAGGCAGAGCTTTTTCTGGTTCTTAACAGTCAACGATGAATGCAAGCACACCAGAAACCAGCACACACAGCGGCTGTGGCCAGTATTGGGGCTACCCATCTGATAGATCCGGTATTATCGCAGTCCAGTCTATGTCTAATTAAATTGGATCATAGAATCCCTACAGTGCAGAAGGAGGCCATTTGGCCCATCGAGTCTGCACTGATCGCATCCCACCCAGGCCCTATCCCATGTGTTTCCCCCACTAATCCCTTGACGTTAAGGGGCAATTTAGCATGTCCAATCCAGCTAACCCGCACATCTTTGGACTGGGGGAGGAAACCGAAGCACCCAGAGGAAACCCACGCAGACACGGGGAGAATATGCAAACTCCACACAGTCACCCGAGGCTGGAATTGAACCCGGGTCCCTGGCGCTGTGAGGTAGCAGTGCTAAACACTATGCCACCATGCCACCCCCACAGTTGACTTTTTCCACTTTTAAAACGGTTGCACTAATGTGCCACTTTAATAGCTTTAAAACCTGAAAACAGGCACTTCATAATTTAAAAAATTCAGACAATTTAACGTGAAAAATTTGAGTTCTTGAAGCCAGTAGAAGCTCAGAGGGAGTACTCGATTGTACGTGCTTGGCACTCTCTTTTCCCTCACATATCAGTGTAAGGAGGCTGTATAGTTACAGTACAAACAGCTCCTATAAAAAACATCACATTTTATACCAGTAACTGCAATATAATTAGTATCATATTAACCATGCAAATTGATGTGCTTGCATCTTACAAATTGGTTGAACCTTATCATTCTACTCTAATCTGCTGGTAGTCAATAATAAAAAAAAGTTACCCAAATGTTAATGTATTCACACTGGTCTCTTTCTACTTTTAAGTTAATTTAGCTGACAAAAGGAGATGCACAATAAACTGCACGGTGTAACAAATCCCTCAGCACTTATTTGATCCTTGGGATAAAAAGCTTTTTTGGCAGCATCTCAAATTTAGCCTTGGCAAGAGCAAAGACTAAGCATCAAGAAGAAAGAAAGAAATAAAATCACCAAAAATAGATCAACATTGCTCTTCCTCTTCAACTGTTCTTAAAGCATTTGTGTGTGTGGAAAAATACCAGACTTTCATTAGATTATCACAGCATAACAATCAAAATAAATGGGCTTATGCCTATTTCATTGCTTTTATCATTTAAAATAAAATTAGAAAATCTCTTATTAAAATGTATTCTTTTTTGATTGAAAACACAAAGCAAGCCTTAGAAATAGAACATGTTATGGTCAACAGCCGGACACCAGAGGGGCTGACCATAAACAAAGCAAATCAGTCAGAATTCCCTTGCCCAATTAATCAGTGTCCTACTGAAGGGTGTGTGTTATATACATCTGCTGCCGTCACCTTAAATGATCACAAAGCCTGCTAATGTTCACTCTAACTTAGACTGGATCATAGAATCCCTACAATGCAGAAGGAGACCATTCAGCCCATTGAGTCTGCACTGATCACATCCCACCCAGGTCCTATCCCCGTAACCCCACTTATTTGCCCTTCTAATCCCTTGACGCTAAGGGGCAATTTAGCATGTCCAATCCAGCTAACCCGCACATCTTTGGAATGTGGGAGGAAACCGGAGCATCTGGAGGAAACCCACGCAGACACGGGGAGAATGTGCAAACTCCACACAGACAGTCAATAACTTTTTAAAAAATGAGTATTGGAAGCAGCCTTGGTAAGTAGGAATTGGTGAGTATTTCTACTGTCTGGTCTTTAAAGTAAAATTGGTCTCAAGTTTAAATTAAGTAGTGTTTAAAATAAGGTCCATAGCATACATATAATATTCTTTAAACTAGTGGAAGTAAAAGGGAGTTTACTGTAAGTCATGGCCACGCGGAATGCTCCTCCTGTGCAATGTGGGAAGTCAGGGACATTTTCAGTGCCCAGGGTGACCATGTGTGCAGGAAGTGTCTCAAGCTACAGCCACTCAAAATCCACATTTCAGCTATGTAGCTGTGGTTGGAGTCACTGTGGAGCAACTGCAAGGCTGAGATCTTTGTGGGTAGCAGTGTACAAGGTGCTGGTCACAAAGCAAGTTAGAGAGTACACAGGTAGAAAGGGAATGGGTGACTACCATAGAGTCATAGAGGTTTACAGCATGGAAACAGGCCATTCAGCCCAACTTGTCCATGCAGCCCTTTCTTTTTTAAAACCCCTAAGCTAATCCCAATTGTCCGCATTTGGCCCATATCCGTCTATACCTATTTTATCCATGTAACTATCGAAATGCTTTTTAAAAGACAAAATTGTACCCATCTTTACTACTACCTCTGGCAGCTTGTTCCAGACGCTCACCACCCTCTGAAAAAATTGCCCCTCTGGATGTATCTCTCCCCTCTCATCTTAAACCTATGCCCTCGAGTTTTAGACTCCCCTACCTTTGGGAAAAGATATTGACTATCTAGCTGATCTGTGCCCCTCATTATTTTAAAGACCTCTATAAGGTTACCTCTCAGCCTCCTATGCTCCAGAGAAAAAAGTCCCAGTCTATCCAGCCTCTCCTTATAACTCAATCCATCAAGTCCCAGTAGCATCCTAGTAAATCTTTTCTGCACTCTTTCTAGTTTAATAATATCCTTTCTATAATAGGGTGACCAGAATTGCACACAGTATTCCAAGTGTGGCCTTACCAATGTCTTGTACAACTTCAAGAAGACATTCCAACTCCTGTATTCAATGTTCTGACCGATGAAACCAAGCATGCCGAATGCCTTTTTCACCACTCTGTCCAACTGTGACTCCACTTTCAAGGAGCTATGAACCTGTATCCCTAGATCTCTGTTCTGTAACTCTCCCCAACCCCCCACCATTAACTGAGTAAGTCCTGCCCTGGTTCAATCTACCAAAATACATCACCTCACATTTGTCTAAATTAAACTCCATCTGCCATTCGTCAGCCCACTGGCCCAATTGATTAAGATCCCGTTGCAAGTGGAGATAACTTTCTTCACTGTCCACTATGCCACCAATCTTAGTGTCATCTGCAAACTTACTAACCATGCCTCCTAGATTCTCATCCAAATCATTAATATAAAATGACAAATACCAGTGGACCCAGTACTGATCCCTGAGGCACACCGCTGGTCACAGGCCTCCAGTTTGAAAAACAACCCTCTGGCTTCTGTCAAGAAGCCAATTTTGTATCCATTTAGATACCTCACCCTGGATCCAGTGAGATTTAACCTTATGCAACAACCTACCATGCAGTACCTTGTCAAAGGCCTTGCTAAAGTCCATGTAGACAACATCAACTGCACTGCCCTCATCTACCTTCTTAGTTACCCCTTCAAAAAACTCGATCAAATTTGAGAGACATGATTTTCCACTCACAAAGCCATGCTGACTGTCCCTAATCAGTCCTTGCGTCTCTAAATGCCTATAGATCCTGTCTCTCAAAATACCTTCCAACAATTTACCCACCACAGATGTGAGGCTCACTGGCCTGCAGTTCGCAGGCTTGTCCCTCCAGCCCTTTTTAAACAAAGGCACAACATTTGCCACTCTCCAATCTTCAGGCACCTTACCCGTGACTATCGATGATTCAAATATCTCTGCTCGGGGACCTGGATTTTCCTCCCTAGCCTCCCACAATCTCCTGGGATACACTTCATCAGGTCCCGGGGATTTATCTACCTTGATGCGCTTTAAGATTTCCAGCACCTCCTCCTCTTCAAGACATCACTATTTATTTCCCCAAGTTCCCTAACATCCATGCTTTTCGCAACAGTAAATACTGATGAGAAATATTCATTTAGGATCTCACCCATCTCTTGTGGATCCGCACATAGATGACCTTGTTGATCCTTAAGAGGCCCTACTCCCTCCCTTGTTACTCTTTTGCCCTTTATGTATTTGTAGAAGCTCTCTGGATTCTCCTTTGCCTTATGTGCCAAAACAATCTCGTGTCCTTTTTTGCCCTCCTGATTTCTCTCTTAACTCTACTCCTACACCCCCTATACTCTTCAAGGGATTCACTTGAACCCAGTTTCCCATGCATGTCATGTGTCTCTTTCTTCTTCTTGACCAGGGCCTCAATATCCCGAGTCATCCAGGGGTCTCTACTTCTGCCAGCCTTGCCCTTCATTCTAAGAGGAATGCGCTTACCTGAACCCTGGTTAACACACTTGAAAGCGTGCCACTTACCAGACGTCCCTTTGCCTTCCCACAGACTCCCCCAATTAATTTTTGAAAGTTCCTGCCTGATACCATCAAAATTGGCCTTGCCCCAATTTAGAATATTAACTTTTGGGCCAGACCTATCATTCTCCATAGCTATTTTAAAACCAACAGAATTATGGTCACAGGTCCCAAAGTGATCCCTCACTAACACTTCCATCACCTACCCTTCCTTATTTCCCAAGAGGAAATACCTGACAGAAAAAGCACTGGGCACGTAATACAGGAATCCCCTGGATCCATCGCCCTCAGACAAATTTTACATCTTGAATTCTGCTGGGGGAGATGGTTTCTCAGGCAGACGCACCAAATCCATGGTGCACATGTGACTCAGCCACATTTTGTGGGGGGGTGGGGGGTGGTGGTGGTAGTGAGGGGAGAAGAATGAGTGGGAGAGCAATAGTGATCAGGGATTCTATTGCAAGGGGAACAGATAGACACTTCTGCAGCCGCAGTCATGATACCAGGATGGTACATTGCCTCCTTAGTGCCAGGCTCAAGGATGTCACTGAATGGCTGCAGGGCATTCTGTAGAGGTAGGGTGAACAGTCAGAGATCATGATCCACATTGGTACCAACACATAGGTGAAAAGAGTGATGAGGCCCAGCAAGCAGAATTTATGGAGCTAGGAAATAAATGAAAAAGCAGGACCTCGAAAGGCAGCAACCCCAGTGCCACGTGCTAGTGAGAGCAGGAATAGGAGAATAGGCCAGGTGAATGCATGGCTGGAGAGATGGTGTAGGGGGAGGAATTTGGATTCCTGAGACATTGGGACTGATTCTGGGGAAAGATGGGACTTGTAGATACTGGAGGGATTGCACCCCAGCAGGACTGGGACCAACATTCTCAAAGGGGCATTCCCTATTACTGTGGGGGAGGGTTTAAACCACAACAGAAAAGGGATGGAAACCAGAGCGGGGAGACATGAGAGTGAAACAAACATTGAAAGATAGAAAAGTAAAAACGGAAAAGTGGAAACAAGGACTAGCAGCATTATGGAGAGTCTAAATGCATGGATCATTTGGAATAAGGCTGTCTAATTAACAGCCCAAATAGATTTAAATGGGTACAATATGATTGTGATTATGGAGACATGGCTATGGGGTGACCGATGCTGAAAAATGAATATCCAAGAGTATTTGATATGTAGGAAGTACAGGCACAAAGGAAAAGGAAATGAGGCAACGTTGTTAGTTAAGCATGAAATCAGTGCAATAGTGAGAAAGGCTATTGGCCAGGACCTTCCCACCAATCATGCCGGCGGGATTTTCCCATCCCGCTGCAGTGAACGGAGGTTTGGCTGGATGCTAAATTCTCCGGCTTCGCTACAGCAGGAGCGTGGCGTGAATGGCCGGTAAGGTCGTGCCCTATGACTCAGAATATCTGCATGTAGAATCGGTCTGGGTGGAGCTAAGAAAGAAAAGGCAGTAAACACTAGTGGGGGTTGTCTACAGGCCTTCAAAAAAATTGTGGTCAGGTAGGGGATGGCATTAAATGGGAAAATACAATTGCGTGCAAAAGGGTGCTACAGTAATCACAAGCAATTTTAATCTCCATATTGACTAGGCAAACCAAATTAGCAATAATACTGTGGCGGATGAATTACTGGAGTGTGTACAAGATTTTTTTTTTAGACACGTCAAGGAACCAACTAGGGAACAGGTTATCCTAGATTTAGTGCAATAAGGAGGGGTTGATTAATAATCTTATGCAGAGTAGTTTAGGGAACAGTAACCATTACATGATAGATTCTTCATTAGGATGCAAAGTGAAGTAGTCCAATCTAGAATTAGGATTCTAAATCTAAACAAAAGGAAACTATGAAGCTATGAGGGCGAGTTGGCCACGATAGGTTGGAGAACGATTAAGAGACATGACGATGAATAGGCAATGGCTAATATTTGTGTTCATTGCAACAGTTGTACATTCCTTCCTGGCACAAAAACACAAAAATAGGAGCCCAACCATGGCTTACCAAAGAAATTAGGGACAGTATTAGATCCATAGAAGAGTCACATAAAGTTGGTAGGAGCCCGAGGAATGGGAGCAGTTTAGAATTCAGCAAAAGGTGAACAGAAAGATTGCTCAAGCGGGGAACAAATCAGCAGGAGAGTACATTTGTGAGGAAGTGAAGACACGTATTAAGGCCCTTACAGTCCGAAACAGGAGAATTTATAATAGAGAACAAGGAAATGGCAGAGCAATTGAACAACTACTTTAGTTCTGTCTTCACGGAGGAAGTCACGAATAACTTTCAGGAAGTGCTAGGAAACCAAGGGTCCAGTGGGAAGGAGGAATTGAAGTATTAGTTTAAAACAAAAAAATGTGCTGGAGAAATTAATAGGATTGAAGGTTGATAAAGTCCTAGAGTCTGATAACCTACATCCCAGGGTATGAAAAGAGGTGGCCATGGAAATAATGAATGCAATGGTTGTCATCTTTCAAAATTCTGTAGATTATGGAACAGACCCGGCAGATTGGAGAGTGGGAAATATAACCGCACTATTCAAAAAAAAGGGAGGGAGAAAATGGGGAATTATAGATCAGTTAGCCTAACATCTGAAGTAGAGGAAATGCTAGACTCCATTATAAGTGATGTGATAACAAGGTACTTAAAAAAAATCAACGTGATTAGACAAAGTCAACATGGATTTATGAAAGGGAAGTCATGTTTGACAAACCTCCTGGGGTTTGAGGTCATAACTGGTAGAATAAATAAGGGAGAATTAGTGGATCTGGTGTATTTGGATTTTCAGAAAGCTTTTGATAAGAGGTTAGTGTGCAGGATTAAAGTACATGGAATTGGGGGCAATATACTGGCACCGATTGAGAAATAGTCAGCAGATAAGAAACGGTGAGTAGGAATAAATGGGTCAAAGTGACAGGCGGTGGTGACTAGTGAGGTACTGCAGGGATCAGTGCTTGGGCCCCAGCTATTCACAATATAGATGTCAACGATTTAAAAGAGGAAGCCAAATGTAATATTTCCAAATTTGCTGATGATACAAAACTAGCGTGAGTGTGAGGGGGATGTTAAGAGGCATCAAGGTTTATATAGACAAGTTGAGTGATTGTACAAATATATGGCAGATGCAGTACAATGTGGATAAGACTGAAGTTATCCACTCCAGTAGGAAAAATAGAATATTTAAATGGAGGTAGATAGGGAAGTGTTGACACAAAGGGACCTGGGTGTCCTAGTCACTGAAAGCAAGCATGCAGGTAAGGCAAGCAGTTAGGAAGGCAAATGGTACATTGGCCTCAAGTACAGGAGTAAGGATATCTTACTTCAGCTGTGCAGGGCCTTGGTGAGACCACACCTGGAGTATTGTGCACAGTTTTAGTCTCCTTACCAAGAGTCTACTTGCCATGGAGGGAATGCAGTAAAGGTTCACCAGAATAATTCCTGGAATGGCAGGATTGTTGTACAAGGAGAGAATGGATCAACTGGACCTATAAGTTACTAGAATTTTGAAGAATGAGAGGCTGACAGGGATGGACAGATTGGATGCAGGGATGACATTGCCCCTGATTGGGGGGCATAGAACAAAGGGTTACAGTTTCACGATATGGGATAGGCCATTTAGGACTGAGATAGGGAGAAACCTCTTCACTCAGGAGGTGGTGAACTTGTGGAATTCTATACCACAGAAGGCTGTAAAGGTCAAGTCACTGAATATACTGAAGGAGGAAATAGATTTCTAGACACTAAAAGCACCAAGGTATGGAGAGATTGGGAGTACGGCGTTGAGATAAAGAATCAGCCATTAGGGTTATTGAATGGTGAAGCAGATTCAAAGGGCTGAATGGCTCCTAATTTCTATGTTTACAGGATCGCTCATAGGATAGGTGGAGATGATGGTAGTTCATCATCCATGGAACCATACTCTAGGAAGAATCAGCACTGTGAGAAGGTGAAGAAAAAAAAAAGAGAAAATCCAATTTCAACATTAAAAGTCAATGTTACGAACCGGGTGCCATCTCTCAACATTCTAGGATCCAGGAGCTTTGGGGAAAATAGCCAAGTTTTTAAAAAAAACTTTACTCTGCATTAGCTGCAGTTACACTGCACCGGGAATGAAGCCAAAAATGGAGCGGAACCATTGTCAGGACGTGATCTCATTGGATAGCTTTCAAGGCCTAATGGCACCACAATGTGCATTAATGCAAAACCTTTAAAACTGAAATTATTCCATACATGTTTAGATTCCAAAGACAAAAATATCTGAAACAGCTCTGCAGGAGGACGAAAAGCAAGAATTTCAAATCCTACAGTGTTTAGATTGTTCAACTTTTTCAGTGTAATCTACCTGAAGTATCATTTTACCGACCCTGGTTTCTAGTATGGAATGAAAGCAGTTCTGTGCAAATTACTGGGAAATTCTGAGAATTAAGTGACTTTGATGCAACCTCAAACTGCAAGGCAGATCTCCATTGGTGCATTATCTGTTCAAAATGATCCCTACACAATGAAACTGGGAAAGTCCATCATCCAATGATGCAAAATTGCTCCATATCTTTTAAAATTCATTCACTTGACCCATTACAGGTTAGAATCTAACATGGTGCTTATTACTGCATCACTTGCATTTGCTTCAGATCGAGTCAGCAATGTTTCTATATGGACAGACAAAAAAAATGTTACAACAGGGCTGTATTTTAACCTACAACTTCTTTTTCTGGGTTATTTATGTTAAGGTTAATAACTGAGCCATTTGGACAGGTACATGGCTGGGAAAGGTTTAGAGGGACATGGGCCAAATGCAGGTAAATGGGAATTGTCCAGTTTAAGAAATTGGTCAGCATAGACGGGTTGGACCAAAGGGCCTGTTTCTGTGCTATATATCTCTATGACTCTGTGCTATATATCTTCTTTGAAATTGAAGAAGTGTGAAATGGATATTGAAAGTTCAATGTTAAGTAAGGTGGGGAGTAAAGGGAACGGAACAGCTATACGCTACAGAAACTGATCCACTCTTATCAAAACACTGGGAAGCTCATCAACCTTGATCTTTTTTAGTTAGTTCAACTTTCAAAAATAAAAGGTTAAAAAAAAACATGGAACTAACCTACAGTGAAACAACTTTGTAAACAAAATGTAATAACAAAGCCAACCCAATTCAACTACAGCTATCCTAGTTCTAGTTGCACTTTACCAGCTCATATCCGTAACAGAGGTTAACCTCATAATTATACACTGAGGTTTCTGTACTGTTAATATTGCAAGCAGAGAAAATCTCTAACTAAGACATTGGGTACAATGAATGTCAACACTGTAATAGATGCACATTCTAAAATGTTTTCCTACGATCCATTGAAATTTTCCTTCTTCCGATGTTCTTTCCTGCTCTCCTGAAGGTGCTTCCTACTGACTGGAACATGATGCGCAGGCACTGGCTGCCCTCTTGTCCTTCAGTCAAGTGGCCTTCCTTTGATGCTTAAGCAGTGAGACTTAAGTGGTTAGAAACATAGAAAATAGGAGCAGGATAGGCCATTCTGCCCTTCGAGCCTGCTCCGCCATTCAGTATGATCATGGCTGGTGTCTTCCTCCTCTTCCCTCCCTCCCCCCCCCCCGCAATATCCTTTTGATCTCTTTATCCCCAAGAGCTATCTCTAATTCCTTCTTGAAAACAATGTTTTGGCTTCAACTGTTTTGTGGTAGAGAACTCCACAGGCTCACCACTCTCAGGGTAAAGAAATTTCTCCTCATCTCTGTCCTAAATGGTTTACCCCATATCCTTAGACTATGATCCGTGGTACTGTTCATCCTGCCATCGGGAGATCCTTCATCTACCTTCCTGCATCTACCCTGTCTAGTCCTGCTAGAATTTGATAGGTTTCAATGAGATGCCCCCCCATTCTTTTAAACTCCAGCGAATATAATCCTAACCGACCCAAACTCTCCTCACGTCAGTCTCACCATCCCAGGATTCAGTCTGGTAAACCTCCGCTGCATTCCCTCCATAACAAGAACACCCTTCATTAGATAAGGAGACCAAAACTGCACACAATATTCCAGGTGTGGTCTCCACAAGGCCTTGTATATCTGCAGCAAGACATCCCTGCTCCTGTACTCGAATCCTCCCACTGTAAAGGCCAACATACCATTTGCCTTTTTCACTGCCTACTGCAACTGCATGCTTACCTTCAGCGACTGATGTACAAGAACACCCAGGTCTCCTGGGTGCACATTCCTCTCTCTCAATCTATAACTATTCAGGTAATAATCTGCCTTCCTGGCTTTGCTATCAAAATGAATAACCTCACATTTATCCACATTATGCTGCATTTACCCCTCACCCTACTTGTTCAAGTTACATGTGGAAGATCATAGTTGTCCTACCATGTCCTCAACTGATCTCTACACTCCCATATTTCCAGTTAGAATCTCTGCGTACTGATCTGGAGTAGAAAGTCTCCTGGGTTAGATAGAGGAGACTACTGGTTCAGGTGCATTAATACCACATACAGTTGAAGCTGAGATCTTCTTGAACTAGATATTTCACACAGAGTTCAACTTTGTTGGGAGAGTTCTTAGAGACTCAATGGTACAACATCGGAGGTGGCCAATTTGAGTTGTGTCATCATTTTGAAGGAGCTTTTTAATTTGTGCTTTCCCCATCTCTTTCCCCAGAGTGCTGAAAGTATTTAGTCAATTCCTTTTTGAAAATTATAACCGAATCAGTTTTTATCACCCTTTCAATGTATGCCAAATGATAACTTGCTTCACATTGCACCTTTGGCTCTTGTGGATTATTGTAAATTGGTTCCTGACTTTCCAGCAGTGGAAACAGTTTCTCCTTAGAGGTAATCCAAAACTTTTCTGCCCAAGTCCTAACTTGCACGATGTCCAATTCATCTATCACTCCTGTGCTAACTGATCAACATTAGCTCCAAGCTAAACAACACCTACATTTTTGAACTTCTCATCCTGGTTTCCAAATTCCTCCATGGCCCTCATTCTTCCCCATCACTGCAACTTCTTCCAAACCTACAACTCTGCTTCCCCTCCCCTCTCTCTCAATATTTTGCCTTCTTGATTTTAAAAACATGCCAACATTGGTGGTCATGCCTTTAGCTGCCTGGGACCCAAGCTCTGGAATTCCCTCGCTTCTCCACACCTCTCTCTCTTTCTTTAACATTCTACTTAAAACTGCTCACTGAACAAGCTTTTAGGCATCTGCCCCAAATTTCTTTTTGGCTTGGTGTGAAATTGTTTGATAACACACCTGATAAAGGTACTATATAAACAGAACTTCTGTTCTCGTGTCTCCATGCAAGTGAAATCTGTCATCCTTGGTAACATTCTAGTTTTAGGGCGGCACCGTGGCACAGTGGTTAGCACTGCTGCCTCACAGCACCAGGGACCCGGGCTCGATTCCTGGCTTGGGTCACTGTCTGTGCAGAGTCTGCATGTTATCTGTGTGGGTTTCCTCCGGGTGCTCCGGTTTCCATCCACAGTTCGAAAGATGTGCTGGTTAGATGTATTGGCTATGCTAAATCTTCCCTCAGGTGTACCTGAACAGGTGCCCAAGTGTGGCGACTAGGGGATTTTCACAGTAACTTCATTGCAATTTCAATGTAAGCCTACTTAAATCTCCTCTGTACCATCTCTGAGGGTTTGGAATCATAGAATCCCTACAGCGCAGGAGGCCATTCGGCCCATGGAGTCTGCACCGACCACAATCCCACCCAGGCCCTATTCCGGTAACCCCATATATTTACCCTGATAATCCCCGACACTAGAGTTAATATAGCATGACTAATCCACCTAACCCGCACATCTTTGCACTGTGGGAGAAAACCGGAGCACCCGGAGGAAACCCACGCAGACACAGGGAGAATGTGCAAACTCCACACAGACAGTGACCCAAAGTCCCTGGTGCTGTGAACAGCGGTGCTAATCACTGTGCCGCCTTCTGAAAAATTGTGGGGCCCAGAATACTCCAACTGCAGAACTTTTTCAGGTCAGTTTCACACAAGTTATTTTGTGGTCTACACTTTGTCAAAAATGGTTTGCACTTTCAGATCAACTTCACACGTGAGCAAATCTGTTATTTTAGTAATGAATGCAACAACTGAACCATAAACCAGGCATATGCATTGGCCACGATCTTGGGAGATGTCAGTTCTCAACGTGGCACATGTTCCATTGTATCCAAATTCCAGTACTCCCATCAATAAATATTCAAAAGAATAGACAAAGCACCTGCAATTCTTGGTTATTCAAATTCCTTAGTCGTGTTTCAACAGGTTCTTCAGCAGAGAAAAACATTGTCCTTCATGGTCATAGCAAGTCAGTAAAATTTAGGACTGGTTTTTTTTGATCATTTCTATTTTCTTTTAGCTTAAAAAGATGTTTGATTTTATGTTACTCATGCACTTTTCCCATATTCACAATTTATTTCTCAGTTATGTGTCTTGTCATGTGCAAAACACCATGACATTGAAGAGCAACAGGAATTTTTCACGCAATGTTTTCACTCAATGGAGTGCACATTCTCTCTTTACACGGGCACAACACTCCACTTACCAAACCAACAGAGCCTTTCTATTTTGACCACGCACCCCTTCCACCCCCACAAAAGTGCATGCAGACAGCTGAAACTAGGTAAACGTTTCAGAATGGGGCCCTAACAAACTTAACATTGCTCAACAAGGTTCACCAGTTATGGCACTGGTCGTCAAGGTTCTCTGGGACTGAGCAAATGAAATCCCAAACCCCAGGAGGGACCGGTCGCTCTTTCCAATTTTCATTAATAAGCCATGCTAGCTGGTCAATCATTATTGCTACCCTGGAATAAGATGGTTCTGCTTGACCAGGTGTCAGATTATTAACTCGGACACAAACTTTGCTCCATCATGAAGTCACCTCAACCTGAAGGAAAACGTGCTTTCATTTCCATTCCCCATACCATTCCCCAAAAGTCATTAATAGATCAGACAAGTGCTGAATGGGGCCCTTGTCAAGTAGCTAACAGGTTCTAGGAGTTCCTCATAGCTCTATGTTCACCAGGGAGCATTTGATATAGCATAATAACCAGTTTTCTTTAAAAGTTGGGGGGAAATAGTACAAGCTGAAGTTCTTTGGCGTGAATCTCAAGGCTGTAAAACCTAAAGGAGTTCAAATGATGTAAACCAGAAAAAAGGTGAAATCTGGATGGTTTGGGAATGTCACCAAAAAGTGACATAAGTGACTATAGTTCAAAAAGTACTTCACTGGCTGTAGAGCACTTTGGGGCTTTGTTATGAAATGTGCTATATAAAATGGAAGTTCTTTCCTTCAGGAGTCGGAGATTCGTCACTACCTTTAAACACAGACCTATGCATTTCTCAACTTGGTACTGCGTGGTATACGTTCAAAGAAAATGCTTAGAACGAAATAGTTGACCAAAAAAAGTAGGAATAAGCAACAGTTTAATCCTGTAGCTTGGGCTTCAATTACAAGGCCATTTTTGCATTAATGCAGAGGTGGCAAGATCATTAAGTTTGCAGGTGACACAAAAATTGGTGGCATGGTATATAGGGAGGAGGAAAGCTCTGGATTACAGGACGATATAAATGGGCTGCTCAGAACAGTGGCAAATGGAATTTAACCCTGAAAAACGTGAGGTGATACATTTTGGGGGGGGGGGGGGGGGGGGGGGGGGGGAAGAGACTAACAAGGCAAGGGAATATACAATGAATGGTGGAAGCTTAGGAAGTACAGAGGGCCAGAGGGACCTTGGGGTGCATGTCCATAGGTTTCTGAAGGCAGCAGGACAAGTAGATAAGGTGGTTAGAAAGGCATATGAAATTCTTGCCTTTATTAGCCAAAGCATAGAGTATAAGAGCAGGGAGGTTATGATGGAACTATATAAAATGTTTGTTAGGCCACAGCAAGAGTATTGTATGCAGTTCTGGGTGCCACACTATAGGGAGGATGAGATTGCACTAGGAAAGGTGCAGAGGTGATTCACCAGGATGTAGCCTGGGCTGGAATGGTTCAGCTCTGAAAGTAGGCTGGGGTTGCTTTCCTTAGAGCAGTGAGGGCTTGGGGGGGGGGGGGGGGCGGTTCCGGATGTAAGTCTATAAAATTATGAGGGACATAGATAGGTGGAAACTTTTCCCCTTAGTAGAGGGGTCAATAACTAGGGGCATAAATTTAAGTTAATGGGCAGGAGATTTAGAGGGGATTTGAGGAAAAGCCGTTTCATCCAGAGGGTGATGGGGATCTGAAACTCACTGCCCGAAAGGGTGGTAGAGGCAGGAACCCTCACAACATTTAAGAAGCATTTAAATGAGCACTTGAAATGCCACAGCGTACAAGGCTACAGATAAAGTGCTGGCAAATGGGATTAGGATAGATAGGTGCTTGATGGCTAGCACAGACAAGTGGGCCAAAGAGCCTCTCCGTGTTGTAAAATTATTTACTGATCAACAGGAAATAAGCAGCAACACGTTTCCAAAATCAAGTCCTGATCAGGCTCTGGAATTTACTAAAGGACAGCGAGAAATGGCCACCTGGGAGGGGCCCTCACGTGGCTGCAGCTTGGAATTCTGGTGTAAAAATGCAGTTCAGTGTGAAACCAGGATTAGAAATTGCTTAGACTCTTCTGCTGTTATATTGCACAGTGCCTATGCAGGAACAAATAACTGCAGGAAGAGCAAAGTCACACACGCATGTAGATTAGCCACAACATACTAGTGACACGGATCTGTAGTCTATCACAAGCAGTCGTGGAAATCAAATACACATGCTCTTACTCATAAATAAAATTATATACAATTGCAGGGCTTAAATATATGGAAATTAGAATGTGTGACTGGCTCAAGCTAAAAATTATGCATTAAATATATCCACATTCTAAACAGGGACATTATCAGCACATTCTCAGGACAGTGGAGTTTGAGATATACAAAGTCCAAAATACACAGTTTATGAGGTGCACAGTGCAGAGGGCAATGTCAGCATCTCATGCACAGGACAATATCAGTCTTGTGTTCGATGCCTATATTGGAGGTGGCTGCACTTTATACTCCTCAAAAGGAGACAGAGATTTCACAATGAAATATTAGCACTGTTATATAGACGCGTGCAATTAAAAAGTGTAAATGTGGGTAAACAGTAAAGACCAAGGCACTCAGTCCCCCATCCAGCAGAAAGGGGTGTTGGATGTGCAAGTTAGGTGGATTCACCATGCTAAATTGCCCCTTAGTGTCCCAAGATGTGTACGTTAGTTGATTAGCCATGGTAAATTGCCCCTTAGTGTGAAGTTTATTTATTAGTGTCACAACTAAGCTTACATTAACACTGCAAGTAAGTTAGTCGCCACACTCTGGCGCCTGCTCGAAAACACTGAGGGAGAATTTAGGATGGCCAATGCACCTAATTAGCACATCCTTCGGACTGTGGGCGAAAACCAGAGCGCCTGGAGGCTGCAGCCACGTGAGGGCCCCTCCCAGCCATGCAGACACTGGGAGAACGTGCAGACGCCACACAGACAGTGACCCAAGCTGGGAATCGAACCTGGGCCCCTGGCGCTTTGAGGCAACAGTGCTAACCACCGTGATACCCATGAGTGCCCACTGCCCGTGTCTCAAGATGGGCAGGTTAGATGGATTGGCCATAGTAAATTGCCCCTTAGCGTCTCAAGATGTACAAGTTAGGAGAATTGGCCATGGGAAATGTGTGGGGTTACAGGGATAGAGAGGGGGAAGAGGGCCTGGGTAAGATACTCTGTCAGAGAGTCAGTACAGACTTGATGGGCTGAATGGCCTCTTCTGCACTGTCGGGATGCTCAGACTAGCTCTTGGGGGAGGGGGTAAATCTGCTCCCAGGTCACTCACCATAGCGTCCAGGTTTTTGAAGTCACACAGCCTCCGCTGGGCTCGGGGTTGGAAGGGCTGCGGCTCGGGAGGCTCCTGCAGCGAGTCTCGGATCTCCTGTTCGATCTCCTCCTCCATCTGGATGAGGGTGGGGGCCAACATGCCGAACTTGGAGCCGCGGCGGGCCACCTCCAGCAGGCACAGCACGAAGTTCTTCTCGTTCTTGCGGAGCACCAGGTCGTCCGTCTCGAACATGAGCGCGTCGCGGATGCCCAGGTCGCGGCGGCACCAGCCGATGAAGTTGGACACGTTGTCCCGGGCCACGAAGGAGCCGGCCGCCACGTTCCGGGAGCTGAACACCACCTCGGCGCCGGGGATCTTCATGGTGCCCGCTGCCCCCGGCCACTGAGACTGGAAGTCCAGGGCGGTCTGGTTCACATTGTTGGCATGTTGGCACAGGACACAGCCCGTCTCCAGCGCCTCCATAAATATATCAACGTGGATATCCAAATCATACAGAGCATTCAGCCACTCTGCCAGGTCCTCCTTCATTGCATACAGATACTCCTCACTCGACCTAAAGGGTCGGATACTCTTACTGGCAGCTGACTGGATGTTAGTCTGACCCGCCATCTCTCTCTCTCTCTCTCCCTTCCCCTGTGTCCCAGTCCTGCTCACTCTCAGGTAGCGCCCTGCTTCATTACAGCTGAGCCCAACTGCATCCTCAGCCCGGGTTAACTCCCTTTCTTCCTCCTTTACAACAATCCCACCCCCTCCTACAGTCTCTCTCTAACCTGACACTCAGCCACTACCTGGGGAAGTACATTCCCCTCCCTCTGCCCCACCTATACACACACACACCAGGAGCAAACTCAAACCTGTCTCATCAAAGATCCACCAGCCCCCAGGAGAGCAAACCTTTCCCCCTACATCCCTCTCCCATTGGTATGTTACTCTCTCTCAGACCCGCCCTCCTGACTCCTGCTTATTCATATCTTGCTTCCGCTGACGTTTAGTTTTTCATTGGATCCCTCCCTTCCAGATGAGTTGGAGTCCTGTTTATATCCTGAACGCTCCCAACAGTGTGTTCAGTCCATTGCCCCCCGCCCAGTTCCACAAGAACTGGAATCTTGCGCCAGTTTAACGCTTGCCAGCTGTGATTTCACCACAATCCAAGCCCCCCCCCCACAATTGGAAATAATCCATGTTTTTAAATATGTTTCAATAGGGTTGTTAGTTACACATACAGATTTTGGCTCTGCTCTCTGCAAATGATGTAATTCGCTGATCTTGTGTCGGTGCAAATCATTTGCAAAAGTCCCCATTACCTCACTGACTAGTCAGGAACCAGTGACAGGACTGCAGTGCCGGGCCAACATTCTTTTTCACAAGGAGTATAATTTGGCATCGCAGGGCGGCACTTTATTTTCTGCCTGTCCATCATTAAGTGTGGTTTTAGCAGTAGATGCTTCATAAAGGGATACAAACTCGTAAGGTTGGGGGTGAGGGAATTGTGGACATCTACAGCATGCCAGTCAGCGGTGGAGAGAGGTGGCGACTCCCTCTTTCAGAGGCAGTATTTCCAGTAATGTTCTGTTCCAGGATTGTATTAACCCTTTGAGACCCGTAAATCAAATTACTTGGTGCAAGCAAGGACGTGAGTCACTGAGCTGCCTCAGTGACAGATTGGTTCGCAAATTATTTGATTTGTCACATGTATTGGTATACAGTGAAAAATATTGTTTCCTACAGGTGAAGCATACCATTCATAGAGTACATAGGGGAGAAGAAAAGGATAGGGTGCAGGATATAATTTTCATCCCTACATTGCAGAAGGAGGCCATTCGGCCCATCGAGTCTGCACTGACCACAATCCCACCCAGGCCCTATTCCAGTAACCCCATATATTTACCCTGTTAATCCCCTGACACTAGGGTCAACTTAGCATAGCCAATCAATCTAACCAGCACATCTTTGGACTGTGGGAGGAAACCAGAGCACGCGGAGGAAACCCACGCAGACACGGGGAGAAGGTGCAAACTCTACATAGACAGTGACCCGAGACTGGAATTGAACCTTGATCCCTGACGCTGTGAGGCAGCAGTGCTAACCACTGTGCTACCCATAATTTTGCAGATACGGATAGGCTGTAGAGAAAGATCAGCTTGATATATGATAGGTTCATTCAAAAGTCTGATGGCAGCAGGGAAGAAGCTGTTCTTGAGTCGGTTGGTATGTGATCTCAGACTTTTGTATCTTTTTCCTGACAGAAGAAGGTGGAAGAGGGTATGTCTGGGATGGGTGGGGTCTTTGATTATGCTGGCTGCTTTTCTGAGGCAGCAGAGAGTGTAGACAGAGTCAATGGATGGGAGGCTAGTTTGCGTGATATTGGAGTTGTCTCCGATGTTCTGGCCAATATTTGCCCCCTTATCAACACCACACAAACAGATTATCTGATCGTTATCCTATTGCTGTTTGTGGGAGCTGGCCGTGTGCAAATTGGCCACTGTGTTTCCATGTATTTGCCTCAAAAAAGTGCTTTGGGCCATCTTCTGGTTGTGAAAGGCGCTATCTGAACGTAAGTCTTTCCATTCCTGGTATGTCTAGGGAAGCAGTTAATGGTGGAACAGACAAAGCCCATATTCTGAAAAAAGGCAAAGAAACGTGTGCGAAGGTAGGAGAGTGGTGGTCACGTGTGAATCTGAGAACTGTTGGCAAAATACTCGACAATTGCAGAGGCAGGGAAGGCAATAAGGAATGATCAGTTTTAACCCACTACCACAGGAATCATAGAATCCCTACAGTTCAGAAGAGGCCATTCGGCCCATCGAATCTGCACTGACTCTGACAGAGTATCTTACCTAGGCCCTCTCCCCCAACCTATCCCTGTGATCCCACACATTTACCTTGACTAATCCATCCATTGACATTTTGGACACTAAGTGGCAATTTAGCATGGTCAATCCACCTAACCTGCATATCTTTGGATTGTGGGAGGAAACCGGAGCACCCGGAGGAAACCCATGCCGACACCACACCGCACAGACAGACACCTGAGGCCGGAATTGAACCCAGGTCGCTGGTGCTGTGCAGCAGTGTTAACTATTGTGCCAACGTGTCAATCATGGCAATCCTCAAGGAATGCCCTGGGAAAATCACCTCCCTCCATCTAATTTCCCTCCATGTAGTTGGCAAGATACTGGACAATTGTCATCTGCCGAGTACTGTTGGCCATCAGGGGGAACATCAAACAAAGGAAGTGCCAGTTTATCCGTGCTAAACGGAGAAGGGATACGACAGAGGTTATTGAAATGTAAAGAAAGTACCATAAATATAAAAAGAACAGGATATGTTCAAGTAGATGTTTAATTACCACTAGATATTCACACTAGTTTGGAGTTTTGTTGGACTTTGAGTTCTGTCAGAGGTGCAGTTGCAAATTGATTCGGTTTATTTTACCCAGGATATCAATAGTTGACAGCATCACAGTTTCAGCACTATAATTATTTTGCTTTGGACTGAGTCATTCAGTCCCTCGGGCCTGCTCCTGCTTTCTTGGGTGGTTCAGATTTTTTTTGGAATCACTGAATACTCTCTGTGTCTCTCTCTTTAGTCGAGGTGAGTGCTTGGGAAACACAATTCGGCGACATTTATAAAAAAATTCATAGATTTATTTAAAAATTCATAGATGCGATTAGGCAAGAATTAGGGAGCATAAGATGGGAACAGAAACTGTCAGGGAAAGGCACAAATGAAAAGTGGAGCTTGTTCAAGGAACAAATACTGCGTGTCCTTGATAGGTATGTCCCTGTCAGGTAGGGAGGAAATGGCCGAGTGAGAGAACCATGGTTCACAAAAGAGGTTGAATGTCTTGTCAAGAGGAAGAAGGAAGTGTATGTAAGGATGAGGAAACAAGGTTCAGTTGGGTCCATTGAGGGTTCCAAGTTAGCAAGGAATGAGCTGAAAAAAGGGCTTTGGAGAGCGAGGAGGGGGCATGAGAAGTCCTTGGCGGGTCGGATCAAGGAAAGCCCCAAGGCTTTTTACTCTTATGTGAGGAATAAAAGAATGACCAGGGTGAGGTTAGGGCCGGCCAAGGACAGTAGTAGGAACTTGTGCATGGAGTCAGAAGAGATAGGAGAGGCGATGAATGAATACTTTTCTTCAGTGTTCACCAAGGAGAGGGGCTATGTTTTTGAGGATGAGTGTGTGATACAGGCTGATAGGCTGGAGGAGTCAGATGTTCTGAGGGAAGATGTATTAGCAATTTTGAAAAACCTGAAGGTCGATAAGTCCCCTGGGCCAGATGAGATATATCCTAGGATTCTTTGGGAGGCAAGGGATGAGATTGCAGAGCCTTTGGCGTTGATCTTTGGGTCCTCACTGTCCACGGGGATTGTGCCAGAGGACTGGAGAGTGGCGAATGTTGTTCTTCTGTTCAAGAAAGGAAATAGGAATGACCCTGGTAATTATAGGCCGGTTAGTCTTGCTTCGGTGGTCGGTAAGTTAATGGGAAAGGTCCTGAGGGATAGGATTTACGACCATTTAGAAAGATGCAGCTTAATCCGGGATAGTCAACATGGATTCGTGAAGGGTAAGTCTTGCCTCATAAATTTGATTACATTTTTTGAGGAGGTAACTTAGTGTGTCGATGAAGGTAGAGCAGTTGATGTCATATACATGGATTTTAGTAAGGCGTTTGATAAGGTCCCCCATGGTCGGCTCATGAAGAAAGTAAGGAGGTGTGGGATAGGGGGAAACTTGGCCAATTGGTTAAGTAACTGGCTATCTCATAGAAGACAGAGGGTGGTGGTGGATGGAAAATTTTCAGACTGGAGACCAGTTACCAGCGGTGTACCACAAGGATCAATGCCGAGTCCTCTGCTATTTGTGATTTTTATAAACGACTTGGAGGAGGGGGCTGAAGGGTGGATCAGTAAATTTGCTGATGACACCAAGATTGGTGGAGTAGTGGATGAGGTGGAGGGCTGTTGTAGGCTGCAAAGAAACATTGATAGGATGCAGAGCTGGGCTGAAAAATGGCAGATGGAGTTTAACCCTGATAAGTGCGAGGTGATTCATTTTGGTAGGACAAATTTGAATGCGGATTACAGGGTCAAAGGTAGGGTCCTGAGGAATGTGGAGGAACAGAGAGATCTTGGGGTTCATATCCACAGATCTCTGAAGGTTGCCACTCAAGTGGATAGAGCCGTGAAGAAGGCCTATAGTGTGTTAGCATTTATTAACAGGGAGTTTGAGTTTAAGAGGTTATGCTGCAACCGTACAGGACCTTGGTGAGACCACATTTGGAATATTGTGTGCAGTTCTGGTCACCTCACTATGAGAAGGATGTGGAAGCACTGGAAAGAGTGCAAAGGAGATTTACCAGGATGCTGCCTGGTTTGGAGGATAGGTCTTATGAGGAAAGGTTGAGGGAGCTAGGGCTTTTCTCTTTAGAGTGGAGGAGGTTGAGAGGCGACTTAAAAGAGGTTTATAAGATGATGAGGGGGATAGATAGAGTGGATGTTCAGAGACTATTTCCTCGGGTGGATGTAGCTGTTAATAGGGGGCATAACTATAAGGTTTGTGGTGGAAGATATAGGAGGGATGTACGAGGTAGGTTCTTTACTCAGAGAGTGGTTGGGGTGTGGAATGGGCTGCCTGCTGTGATAGTGGAGTCGGACACTTTAGTAACTTTCAAGCGGTTATTGGATAGGCACATGGAGCACACCAGGATGATAGGGAGTGGGATAGCTTGATCTTGGTTTCGGAAAAGGTTCGGCACAACATCGTGGGCCGGAGGGCCTGTTCTGTGCTGTACTGTTCTATGTTCTATTAGATTGGGAGCAGAGTTAGGAATTGGCAATTCTCGAGCAGTCTTGACCTCGAGTCGCTGGTGATTGATGAAGCCTGTGGACCATTGCAGCAGAGGGGAGTGGACAATCTGTGCTGAGTTAGAGGGTCCCAGTTGGAATGGGGGGGGTGAGACGCACAAACACAATGATCACACAGGCAGATCCCACAGGACACCTGTCGAACCCACTGCTGAAAAGAATCTCTTTCATGGGAGGGAGGGCCGAGGGGCTCAGTTAGGTGGGTGGTCTGACATTTAATTTCATTGCAAGTTCACAACAACTGTTACACACTAATTCGACATTAATTCCCAGGAATGTCTTGGTGCATTTAATATTGTTGGAGAGCCTCCTTGCCCCCACCAATTATTTAACAACAGAGTTCTGAAGAAGTGATACTGGTCTCGAAACATTGACCCTGTTCCTCTCTGCACAGATGCAGACAGACCTGCTGAGTTATTTATTCCCCCAGTGGTTTCTGTTTTTAATTTCAGATCTCCAGCATCCATAGAAAATAGAAGCAGCAGTAGGCTATTCGGCTCAAGCCCACTCCTCCATTCATTAGGAACGTGGCTGATTATCAAATTCAATATCTTGATCCTGCCATTCCCTGCCCCCCCCCCCATCCCTGATTCCTTTTAGTCCCAAGAGCTATACCTAATATCTATAATCCACAGTGCTTTATTTTAAGCATTTCTCAATAGAAGCTTGTCACCAGATGGCGAGCGAGACAGTGCACATTTGGGCTAAAAGTAGCAACGACAATGCCAGCTGTAAGCTAATTGAGACGAGGGCAGGGCAAATATCGCAGATTCAGCAATAGGCCAAATCAATTGGCCCCTTTATAAAGGCAGCTATCGGTAAACAATTGTGCCATCTAGTGGTCTGTTGGTGTTATGCAATTCCTTTAAACACCAAATAGGCTCGCACAATTCTACATTATGTGGAGATGCCGGCGTTGGACTGGGGTGAACACAGTAAGAAGTCTCACAACACCAGGTTAAAGTCCAACAGGTTTATATTTGCTACCAAATAAACCTGTTGGACTTTAACCTGGTGTTGTGAGACTTCTTACTGCCTTCTACATTTAGGCAGATAACAATCGGGCAAAAAAAAAGAATCGATCAGGACGCTTCTATCCAGTGCTTCGATTTCTGCTACCACATCTTTATGTAAAACGTGTTTCACCCAGTAACATGAATATTTGTAAATTAAATGCTTTCATGTTTGAAAGAGACAATTTGTGCTTTTGGGGTACAGCCTACGACCCAAGACCCCGAGGTGTCCAACTCTGAACTGCTCAGACACAACCTTTCGTGGCTCATTCAAATTTTGGCCTTTATCTTTGATTTGAATTGATTTATTTTTGTCATATGTATTGGGATACAGTGAAAAGTATGTTTTTTGACAAAACATACCATTCATAGCATACATAAAGGAGAAGGAAAGGATATAGAGTTACAGTAATAGCCAGGGTGTAGAGAAAGATCAGCTTACTATATGGTAGGTCCATTCATCTTGTGAGCAGATTGGAATTCAGTAGTGGTGCTTCTATTACAGAGCCAGTGCTCAGAGTGGACCGGACCAACCAAAATCCATTCCCTGCTTGCTTCAGAAACCAAATTCAAATTGAATCCAATTCACAGTCCCCACAAGAGAGACAAACGAGATCCAAGCTAACAAGATAAGGCTTTGCACCTCACCCAGAAGTGGCGCTTTAATGATACAGAAGGCCTTTAGTCAGACCTCATTTGGAGCGCTGTGTTCAGTTTTGGCCTGGGCACCCAGACTCAGGGAAATGTATTGGCCTTGCATGCATTCGCAAGAATATCAGGGTTTTAAAGGGTTAAATTATGAGGCTATATTGTCTCAATTCAGTTTGCTTCTATACCAGGGTGTTAAAGGAATGTAGATTGACCCAGCATGTCCATTTGTATTGGCATGTGTCAAGAAACCTGATTGGAATCTCCCAGCCACTGCTTCCCACTATCCAGGATAAATGAGGCATTCAAACTTAGTGCCATAGTACCATCTCCGCCCCCCCCACCCCAACAAACCCCAGAGTCAGCTTCAGAACGCCACAAGGATATCAAGGCTTTAAGGATTCAATTATGAAGATTTGTTGCATCAATTTGACTTCATTCCACAAGCACAAAGAGCAGGAACTCTCAGATTCACAGAGTCATTACGGTACATAAGGTGGCCATTTGGTCCATCACATCTATGCCAACTCATTGTGTTCTTTACCTTACATACACTCAAAGAAAATGAACATGAAGAGATGTGTGGCTAGAGAGATTGAGATTGGGACATGGTGGTGGGTAAGGAGACTGAGATTGAGGGAAGGGATCAGGAGAAGGGGCAGTGGGAGGGAAACGGGAGGGGGACTGGTGGGAGACTCGGACTGGGTGACAGGGAGAGAAAGTGAGCTGGTGATCATAGCACTGGTATTCAGGGAAGGAAAGGGCAATAGAATCTAGTGTTGAGAGATGGGGAGCATAGAAAAGGAGGGACTAGTGTCATCAGGTGGTGTGAATGATGGTATAGGGAAAGAGAGAAAGTCTAGGGAAAGAGAGGAAGTCTAGGGAAAGGCAGGTCAAAAGATATGGGTTTCCAGGGGAGATGGCCAGACTGTGAAATGGGAGTCAAGAGTTTAGCACTTGAGTGATGGCTGAGATGGAAATTAGGGACTAAGGTCAAAGCGATTGGGGTTGGATGGTGGGAACGAAGGAGAAAAATTGAGTAGAACAGGACAAGGTGTGGTCCAATGTCAGAACCAGCAGCAACATCTGCAAGTTGGTGTGTGGAAGCAGCTTTGAGAGAGAAGCAGCCAGTAAAGCTGCTGGGGGGGGATCCTGGATTCAGGATTCAATCCTGGACCGGGGAGCGGCGCGGGCTTGGAGGGCCGAAGGGCCTGTTCCTGTGCTGTATTGTTCTTTGTTAAAGGTGTCAAGATGGTACTGAGGACAAATGGTAAAAGATCCTTTCCACTCGTGAGAAAAGAGGCCAGAGATCTAGGATTCTCAATGTACTCAGGGAGTGTCCCAGGCTTCAATAAACAGAGGTGAAATGGGAGAGTAGATATAGCCTGTAATGGCTCGCAGAAATGCTGTGGAGCTGGGAGGAGCACTCATGGTCATGTTCCACAGAAAGAGAAAGTTTATTTTACTTCCCCATCATTTCTTTATTAGCCTCCAGCGGTCCCTTTAAGGACCCCTGTTTTGAACTGAGAAAACTAGTTGGGAATGGCAGGGCACACGCTCCAGGCAGTGTTTTCACATACAGATTAATCCTGATATAGGTGCTGGGCCCAACCTTTCATGTTTCAGTTGAGCCAATGCTAATTCCCCCAGGGATGACACAAACAGGACCAATATGGCTGTGGTCACGCAGATTAGGTACAAGATTTTGCACCCAGTAATTGTTTCACTTTGAACCTGGTTTACACCTCCCAAAAAATGGCAAAACACAGAACCCATTTCTGACCCAGTGTATCTAAATACCTTGTGCTGAATGCAGACCTCACTAAGTACCAGGATGTTGGATCAGGCCCACTATGCAAATTGAGTTTGAAACCCCTAGTCGAACATGTGGGGAGCTGGTGGAGTAGCAGTATTGTTGCTGGACTAGTAAAAAGATACTCAGCTCTGGGGACACATGGCAGGAGCTTAAAGATATGGTCAAATTTAACAAAAGAAAATCTAAAACTTCTTTTGTTTAGAGTAGCATTTCTGATCCAGGATCAGTCATGTCCTTGATAGATATAGGTAGCCCAAAACATTGTCACATTGTGGCTTTTTGCAACATTTGGCATCGTCAACCAGATACTGTAGTGCTCACCAAACTCTAAAGTGGAGAAAACACTTTGAGCAAGAGACAGACTGTTAAAATAGATAAATGAGGAAGAACCTCTTCCCTCAGATAAAGAATTGTATTAAGTGGCAGAGACAAAAATATGAGGAATGTTCAAAATACAGCTGGATGCTTCAGAGATGTAGTTGCAAAAATGCCATGGTGGCCTGTTAACCATGTAAGGAGCAATGGTTAAAGGGATATCCAATAAATTTTTAACTCCTTTCAACTCCACATAGATATATTAGTGCAATTTTTAAGAGGGATTCTTAGATGATAGGTTAAAATGTTAATGAGCTAGCTCTGACATTGTTTAGCATTAACTGTACATAGTAAGTACTTTGCTAGCCTGTCTCAGTAACCTATAAACCTGTCATGCCCAATGTGTTGGGGAGTTGTGGCCCTGGGCACTCAGCAGGAAGCCTGTCAGGCCTTGCCGGTTCTGGCTTTGAGCAACAAGAGATGAACCATACAGACAGTGGCAGCCAAGGAAATGTTTAAAGATAAAAAGCTGCAAGGCAGTCAAGCAGCCAGAAAGTTGAAATGCAGACGAGATTAGTCAGAAGTGACCTTGTTTAAATGAAAACAACCCATTGATGTAAGGAGGCATGACATGTCCATTATTTTGTATTATGGTGCAAAGGTAAGTTGTACTGTTTGACTTATACAAGTCTGACTGTATTCTGCATATTCACATTACTGTAGCTTACCAAGTCACATCAAGCCTCATAACACTAAATATTTACTCAGTCCAGAGATTTAAAGAAATAACTATGCAGGAAAACTCATTTGGTTCAGGTAACAAGAGGACGCTTACGTCTCTTGATTACATGATCATGCAAGTATGTAGAGGGCGGTTTCAACACACCCACATAAAAATAAGACACTCGTTCTGCTTACAGATGGCACTGAACCAGAGAAGGTATCTAAGACGGGCCTGAAATAACAACCAGAAAAAAAACCTGACATTCAGTGAGGGTTACTCCCAAGTATTTCTCATCTTAACCTACCAATGTAAGCCTTCTTTTATCACACTTGTAATGCATGTCTACCCAACTCCTGTCATTGATTGGCCCTAGCTACTGGTTATAAGAACCCTTTGTTCTAAGGATGCGGTCTGAACTTCCTAGTAGGTTAACTATTAATTTTTGGACTTTTCCCAGGGTTCAGCATGGTTTAAGCCATGTATCCTGCTCAGGGATGAGGTTCAACTGACAAAGTAGTCGTTTCTCATGCTTGGCTTTAAGTCGCTATGGAAATTTTGCCACGTCAGCTGACTTCAGTAACAAATGGCCCAAACAGTATTTCTATTGATTGAGACATACAGCTCAATTTTATGAATGTATTTGGGTGCAGTGAAAGAGGTCTTTTCATGATATTGGGGATGTTAATGTTTCTGGAACAAAAGGTAAAACATTTTACTAAAAGCTCAACTGAAATTTGATGAAAACACCAGTTTCAGAATCTGAAGTTGTGTCCTTGACAACATTGCTAAGAGAAATTCATTTTTAAAACTCCCAGTCCAATAAGATGTGCTTTAGATCATCTAAAATTACATGTCTCTAAGTTATATTAGCAAGTGATGTAATAAAGCCAATTTTATTCATGATTATGTGGCCAATATAAGGACCAAGTATTAGCATAAATAAACCTGAAACTCCAATGTTATATTGGGTATTTACAGCAGATATACCTCAGCTCACTTAAGAAGTTGTCTTTGAAGTAAAATTGGTTTCTTTGTTGGTTGAAACATTGCTGCAACTTTAGTAAATACCCATCGAACATTTGAATTAAGTTTAGACTTGACATTTTTGAGATTTTCCACATTCACAGTTGTAGCATTATGAGTGAACTGAAGAAAAATGATGTTTGACAATGATTCCATCTCTTGTAGTTATATAGCACATTTAACATGAAGTGTCTAAGGCATTTACTGGGCTGGATGGGAAAAGGGTGATCTCAGATGCTGAGCAGGAACATAATGGGGTGAAAGGTCAAGAGACTGCAGTCTTGTGATCTAACTCAGGACATGATTTGAAGACTACAGGTCTCTACTTGGACAGCAAGCTGCTGTGCAATTGGGAAAAGCACAGACTATTGGATTGTTTGTGCCTGACTTGCATGCTCAAAGATCAGGCTCTATGCTGACGCAAAGCAGCAACTTTCATTACAAACTAATGGACTGTACTGAAAAACCACTTTTCAAAGTTATCAGAGTGAGAGATCCAAAAGGATGATTCACCATGAAATCAGGAACATTTTATCAAACAAGGAGGAGGTAGGTTGATGAGTGTTATTGAAAATGACGATTTAGAGTTGGGCACTTTGTACTGGAATTAATTCCCAAAGGCTTTACCTCCCCTTTGATAGTCCATGTCACAGAGACAGAAGGAAAGAAGCCCTGCGTGCACAGGATGAAAAATTCAAATGAAAAGAGAAAAAGTATTTTAATTTCTCCTTCATTTTCATCTTCCATGTATTATAGGTTTAAAAAAGTTTTTAAAACTGGAAATTTGGTGTCCTACAAGTTCCATTTTGACAGTGGTATCTGCTTAGAGACACACAGGTTGACAGCAGCATCTGCTCAGAGAGAGAGACACAAGTCGACAGTGGTATCTCCTTAGAGACACAAGTTGACAGTGGTATCTGCTTAGAGAGAGAGAGAGACACACACACACACACACACATTGGCAAAAGACAGGACATACTATCAGTCCAGTTTTGCTTTCTGACCAAAGAAAAGAAAGCTGTATATACAGCTGTTCACCAGCACCAAATACTGGTTGACTTTAGAGTTACGCAAGAATTAGCCAGATAATTGATTCTCAGCTATTCAAAATTACTATAAACTGCCTAAGCTAAATGAAATTTACCCGAGTTATTCTTAGATTTAATTAGGGCAGTTGGAGACACAAATGAGACAACAGATTTTCATTGACAGTAAACAAAACTACTTTGCATCATTGCAAACTATAATATAGCCGCTCTGTTGCATTTAATGCTAATTCAGAGTTGGAAACTATGATGACACAGAATTACAGAAGTTAATTTAGATAATCATGTTGACTGTTGATGCCTGAAGTGACTCTTATTGTGTCTGTTTTGTCATCACCATTTAACTTGCATCTTGGTAGATGATCAGAAACAGATTTTACATTGCACTAACTTTCACAGTGCTTAGCACATAATTAGTTTTCCCAGCAAAACTAAAATGTTGCTGCTATCATTTATAACAAGTATTCCGGATCAGTTAATTTCTCCCAGGGTAATGGGTCATTGCTGAATGATCATACATTACATGGTATATCATGCATGCAATGATAGAATCCCCACAGTGCATGAGGCCATTTGGCCCATTGAGTCTGCACTGACTTGCCGACAGAGCATCTCACTGAAGTTTGAGAGAGAAGCAGCCAGAACAGCCCTCTCCCTGTAACACCATGCATTTACCTGCTAATCCCCCTAAACTACACATCTTGGAACACTAAGGGGCAATTTACCATGGCCAATCCACATAACCTGCACATCTTTGGACTGGGGGAGGAAACTAGAGCACCCGGAGGAAACCCACGTAAACACAGGGAGAATGTGCAAAATCCACAGTGTTACCTAAGGCTGGAATCGAACTCGGGTCCCTGGCGCTGTGAGGCAGCAGTGCTAATGGATGGAACACATGCCTGAGAAAATCTGGCGAGAGAAAGACAAGGCCAAGTGGCCAGTGACAGCCTTCCCCAGGATCAAGGACCACGGGTGCAGATACCACCCCCAACCACTCCCCAAAGGTTGTTGGACCTTGCTTTCAGCAAATGGAATGCTGCAATTTTTACAATGGAACAGTGACTATTCAATCAAGGGATATGGACATCGCTGACAAGACCAGCATTTACTGCCCATCCCTAAATGCCCTTGAGAAAGTGGTGGCAAACATTAAAAAAGTACTCAATTAGCTGTAAACCCAGGGTGAGCGTGACACTGTAAAAGAGCTTTCTAAATTGATTTGATCATCATGCTTACAAAAAATCATAGGGCTATATTCCACTTCTCTCCAAGGCCATATAAGCAACACAAGACAACATCCTTATCAAGTATCTAAGAAGGCACCTTAAATTGCATTGCAAAAGTATTTGTTGTTGTTTTAAACAGCATATTGCTCACCTCCACATAGAGCAGCCATTTTCTGCAAGTTTATGTGGACAAATTTATTAATTTAACTAAATCAAGGTTCAGGGTTTTTCAAAAAAACTAAATTAATCTCCACTTTTTTTTGCAAAATTCAGTCTGTACCACAAACAAAATCTTTCCACCTCTCCTCCCCCGCCTGAAAAAAAGTCGACAAGTGTAACAAATTCACGGATTACTCCACTACCCATCAATAAAGGTAGGCCTCAGCTCTTGTACCCCCTTCAACATTGCACAATTTTATGTAGTTCAGAATTCCATGTACAGAGAACATAGAACATAGAACAGTACAGCACAGTACAGGCCCTTCGGCCCACAATGTTGTGCCGAACCTTTTCCGAAACCAAGATCAAGCTATCCCACTCCCTATCATTCTAGTGTGCTCCATGTGCCTATCCAATAACCGCTTGAAAGTTACTAAAGTGTCCGACTCCACTATCACAGCAGGCAGCCCATTCCACACCCCAACCACTCTCTGAGTAAAGAGCCTACCTCGGACATCCCTCCTATATCTTCCACCACAAACCTTATAGTTATGCCCCCTAGTAACAGCGACATCCACCCGAGGAAATAGTCTCTGAACATCCACTCTATCTATCCCCCTCATCATCTTATAAACCTCTGTTAAGTCGCCTCTCAACCTCCTCCGCTCTAAAGAGAAAAGCCCTAGCTCCCTCAACCTTTCCTCATAAGACCTACCCTCCAAACCAGGCAGCATCCTGGTAAATCTCCTTTGCACTCTTTCCAGTGCTTCCACATCCTTATAGCGAGGTGACCAGAACTGCACACAATATTCCAAATGTGGTCTCACCAAGGTCTTGTACGGTTGCAGCATAACCCCGTGGCTCTTAAACTCAAACACCCTGTTAATAAACGCTAACACACTATAGGCCTTCTTCACGGCTCTATCCACTTGAGTGGCAACCTTCAGAGATCTGTGGATATGAACCCCAAGATCTCTCTGTTCCTCCACATTCCTCAGGACCCTCCCTTTGACCCTGTAATCTGCATTCAAATTTGTCCTACCAAAATGAATCACCTCGCACTTATCAGGGTTAAACTCCATCTGCCACTTTTCGACCCAGCTCTGCATACTAACAATGTCTCTTTGCAGCCTACAACAGCCCTCCATCTCATCCACTACTCCACCAATCTTGGTGTCATCAGCTAATTTACTGATCCACCCTTCAGCCTCCTCCTCCAAGTCATTGATAAAAATCACAAATAGCAGAGGACCCAGCACTGATTCTTGTGGTACACCGCTGGTAACTGGTCTCCAGTCTGAAAATTTTCCATCCACCACCACCCTCTGTCTTCTATGAGATAGCCAGTTACTTATCCAATCGGCCAAATTTCCCTCTATCCCACACCTCCTTACTTTCTTCATGAGCCGACCATGGGGGACCTTATCAAACACCTTACTAAAATCCATGTATGTGACATCAACTGCTCTACCTTCATTGACACACTTAGTTACCTCCTCAAAAAATGTAATCAAATTTGTGAGGCAAGACTTACCCTTCACGAATCCGTGTTGACTATCCCGGATTAAGCTGCATCTTTCTAAATGGTCATAAATCCTATCCCTCAGGACCTTTTCCATTAACTTACTGACCACCGAAGCAAGACTAACCGGCCTATAATTACCAGGGTCATTCCTATTTCCTTTCTTGAACAGAGGAACAACATTCGCCACTCTCCAGTCCTCTGGCACTATCCCCGTGGACAGTGAGGACCCAAAGATCAAAGCCAAAGGCTCTGCAATCTCATTCCTTGCCTCCCAAAGAATCCTAGGATATATCTCATCTGGCCCAGGGGATCTATCGACCTTCAGGTTTTTCAAAATTGCTAAGACATCTTCCCTCAGAACATCTGACTCCTCCAGCCTATATCACACTCTCATCCTCAAAAACATGGCCCCTCTCCTTGGTGAACACTGAAGAAAAGTATTCATTCATCGCCTCTCCTATCTCATCTGACTCCATGCACAAGTTCCCACTACTGTCCTTGACCGGCCCTAACCTCACCCTGGTCATTCTTTTATTCCTCACATAAGAGTAAAAAGCCTTGGGGTTTTCCTTGATCTGACCCGCCAAAGACTTCTCATGCACCCTCCTCGCTCTCCTAAGCCCTTTTTTCAGCTCATTCCTCGCTAACTTGTAACCCTCAATGGACCCAACTGAACCTTGTTTTCTCATCCTTATATACGCTTCCTTCTTCCTCTTGACAAGACATTCAACCTCTTTTGTGAACCATGGTTCTCTCACTCGGCCATTTCCTCCCTGCCTGACACGCAGTATTTGTTCCTTAAACAAGCTCCACTTTTCATTTGTGCCTTTCCCTGACAGTTTCTGTTCCCATCTTATGCTCCCTAATTCTTGCCTAATCGCATCATAATTACCCCTCCCCCAAATATAAACCTTGCCCTGCCGTATGGCCCTATCCCTCTCCATTGCAATAACGAAAGACACCGAATTGTGGTCGCTATCTCCAAAGTGCTCTCCTACAACCAAATCTAACACTTGGCCCGGTTCATTTCCCAGTACCAAATCCAATGTGGCCCCACCTCTTGTTGGCCTATCCACATATTGTGTCAGGAAACCCTCCTGCACACACTGTACAAAAACTGCCCCATCCGAACTATTCGACCTATAAAGGTTCCAATCAATATTTGGAAAGTTAAAGTCATCCATGACAACTATTCTGTGACCTCCACACCTATCCATAATCTGCTTTGCAATTTCTTCCTCCACATCTCTATTACTATTTGAGGGCCTATAGAAAGCTCCCAACAACGTGACCGCTCCTTTCCTATTTCTAACTTCAGCCCATATTACCTCAGTAGGCAGATCCCCCTCGAACTGCCTTTCTGCAGCCGTTAAACTATCCTTGATTAACATTGCTACTCCACCACCTCTTTTACCACCTTCCCTACTCTTACTGAAACATCTATACCCCAGAATTTCCAACAACCATTCCTGTCCCTGTTCTAACCATGTCTCTGTAATGGCCACAACACCATAGTCCCAAGTACCAATCCACGCTCCAAGTTCACTTACCTTATTTCGGATGCTCCTTGCATTGAAGTAGACACACTTCAACCCACCTTCCTGTCTGCCGGTACACTCCTGCGACCTTGATATCTTCCTCAGTACCTCACTACACTCAACACTGACTTCTGGACTACAGCTCCTTTTCCCACCTCCCTGACAAATTAGTTTAAACCCCCCTGAAGATCCGTAGCAAATTTCCCTCCCAGGATATTGGTACCTCTCTGGTTCAGGTGCAACCCATCCTGTTTGTACAGGTCCCACCTTCCCCACAACCACAGGTGATCCCTGCACTGACTGCTTCCTCCCAGCCCCTCTAACCGTCACCCATCTATCTTCATTCCTCGGAATGTAAAGTGTGCAGTGTACAATGTGTGCTGCTATGAATCCAGAGGACAAAAAGTATACAGTACATACCCACCCAATTGCAAAATTTGTGATTAAATACGAGGCAGTGGTAGAAGATACTATGAGGAATGTTTAAAATTAGATTACAAATTCATGAACTACTTAGAGGCTAACTTGGTTATAAAACTGCTGTTAAAATAGAAGATCCAGCAATTCCTTTGGGATCAAATTGTCATATGAGAAATTAAGATGGTGAAATACAATGGTCATGATGTGGAGATGCCGGCGTTGGACTAATGGTAGCAGAGGTTAGCACTGTTCCCTCACAGTGCCAGGGACCTGGGTCCGATTCCTGGCTTGGGTCACACTGTGCAGAATCTGCATGTTTTCCCCGTCTCTGCATGGGTTTCCTTCGGGTGCTCCGGTTTCCTCCCACAGTCCAAAAGACATGCTGGTTGGGTGCATTAGCTATGCTAAATTCTCCCTCAGGCACCTGAGTGTGGCAACATGGGGATTTTCACAGTAACTTCATTGCAGTGTTAATGTAAGCCTACCCGTGACACTAATAAATAAACTTTAAAAGGATATAGTAAAAATCATTTGCATACTAGCATGGTTGAGCTGCCACATAGTCAAGTTAGGTTTACAAAAAGGACAACTCAGTTATGAGGGCAGTGTGATCAAGACAGCAGTCTATGATTCAGTGTTTCAACAGTAGATTGCCACCTCAAGACTGTAGATAAATTGTAGATCAGACTTCAAATTAAACATCTCTATCCATATCCTAAACACATGTTGGAACATAAATGTAAATTTAAAAAAACTCAAATAGCTTTCACCAGTTTCTTGAAAACTAAATCTTAATTCTAGCCAAAGTTTGGCATTTATAACATCTTTGTCTTCCCTATTTTCTACCACATTCTTCACAAAATAAGATTTCAACTGCTGAAAGGTACATCAACCAAATGAAGGTGCTTGGTTGGTATATCGACTACATTTAGCAGGTTTCAGGAAAGCCCCTAGTTGATCATTCAAGGGTGGAATATTGATTATAGACTAGTCTCGCCTGCAACACAAACTTTATTTGCATGCCCAGAATCTTATGGTCTTTCACCTAGCTAGAATGGTCAAGTTCCTATTGTTGACTTTATGGATTAAAGATAAACTTCAAATTCATGTCCTATTAACTTTTCTACCAAGGAGGCTGTATGTCCAAGACTAGCTCCTTCCATACTGACAGTCAAGTAGCAGGAGAAACCAACAAATAAAAAAAATGAGCACATATGAAATAAAGCCAGTGATGCAGAGATATAGCAGGAATTGTACCACGGGTAGATTATCCGGTCATTCCTGCTTGCAAGACATCTGGATCATCAGTCCTCAATTAGGCAATTATTTAGGCTCCTTCTTTCATTGTGGGCACACTTGTCACTTTGGATGACATATCACACCAGGGTTCAGGTGATTAAAAATCTAAAAGCACTTTTAGAAATGACAATTATCACCCTCAAACCCATCCCAAGGATTCAGTTATAACAAGGAAATGACAATCCCCCCCCATAAGTTAACAAGGTTAAAATGAATAATGAGGTATTATGTACAATTCTTTTAGATCTTGGTTATTACAGAGTTATGTTGGGTTGCAGATTCCTCTCATCAAATGTCATGACTAATCACAGCTGTAAGAAATGAAGTAAGTCAATTGGTTCTAGTTTAACCATGTGTTAAATGCATACAGACTGGTGACTAGGTTGCTGCAATATAAATGCTATATAAATGTTCTGGAAGATTACTATGGCATTTCTATCATTTGTCACAAGTGATCTTGGGCTGACTCTTGATGCTTTCCCTCTTGGTTCATCCTATTGAGCACATTTTCCCACTGTTCCATTGCCTGAAAAAAATGAGTGGAAACATCTGATATAATAGTGCTAACTGTTGAAGCAAAGATAGAAGGCAGTGAAAAATGCAGGAAAATCCCAAGCAAGGATTTGCATACCACAATGATTTGCTTTGACCAGCTTATTGGTGTCATAATGTATGGCAGAGCGCACACATTTGTCCACAAAAAGTAGGACAAATCCAACCTGATAATTACTGTCCGTCAGTCTACTTAGCAAACTTATGAAAGGGATTGCCACCAGTCACTTACTCCAGCAGCCTGTGCACTGAAGCTCAATTTGGGTTCCGCCAGGCTACTCAGCTCCTGACCTCATTACAGCCCAAGTCCAAACATGGACAAAAGCATTGAACTCAGGTGAGACAGCAACTGCCCTCAACATCAAAGAGCTCTAACAAAACTGGAATCAATGAGAAAATTCTTCACTGGTTGGGAATCATACCAAGCACAAAGGAAGGTAGTTGTAGTTGGAAGTTGACCATCTCAGTTCCAGGACATCACTGCAGGAGTTCCTCAGGGTATTGTGCTAGGCCCAAACATCCATCAATGATCTTCCCTTCATATGGTCAGAAGTGGAGACGTTAGCATGTGATTGTGCAATGTTCAACATCAGTCTATGCCCATATGCAGCAAGAATGAACAACATTCAGGCTTTGACTGATAAGTGGAAACCATACACATGCCAGGCAATGACCATCACCAACAGAGAAACCACCTCCCCATGACATTCACTGGCATTGCCATTGCTGAACTCTCCCACCATCAACATCATTGACCAGAAACTGAACCAGCCATATAAATACCATAACTACGAGATAGGAATACTGAAGCAGAACAAGGGCAACAGATGCATAGGAACACCACCAGCTGCAAGTTCCCCTTTATAGGCAGCAGTTGTTTAAGGCAGCAGCTCACCATCACCTTCAAGGGCAGTTAGGATGGGCAATAAAAATGCTGTCTAACCAGTGGACACCCACATCCTATGGATGAAAGAAAATTCCAGAACTAAAGGGAGGTGGAGATCACTAGGATGAGATGGACTGTAGACAAGATGCACATGCAACTTAAATTTAGGACTATACCATTAATATTGCTAATTAATCTATATTTCAAGAGCAGCATCAGTAGAGTACAAAAGGATTCCAAGTAGAATGCTGCATGGGATTGATAATAGCTTTACAATCCTACTTCCTAAACGTAACCTACATTCCATCTGCAAGTTACAACATGTTTGCTTCCATTTCTGACTTATAGAAATCAAGCTGCACAGTTTAGAATAAGATCCCCATGAAAATGTTGCACAGACTGTGAAGGTAGCATTGACATTCTTGATAAGCAGTCTCTGAAAATAGCACTACAGGTCCATTGGGTAATTCACTATTTAATTGTTGAGCCTGGAAAGGAGCTCCTCTGCTGCCAGTTTGACTTTTTTCTCTCCCCCTCCGCCCCCCCCACCCCGCAAGTGCCTTAAGCTTAAAAACAAACCATTGACAGGAGGAAAATACTTCATGGGAAGTTTCAAGCAGAATTTATAATCAGATAAACTGATGCCATTAGATAAGTATGCACCCTTTAAAAGGATTGCATTGATCAAACAGTTAACTGAAAGAAATCAACTTGCATAAAGTACGCCAATAATAAAAGGTATGAAAAATAAAGCACTTATTGGCTGAGAAGATGGTGGCAGTGAGCAATGAACTCCTAATCCCTCCTCATGGGGGACCCCAAATGAGTGAACTTCCAAGCAAAAAAAAAAGGAACTGATAGGTTTAGGCACATATCAGCACTTTGGGAGGGAAGAAAAGAGAGAAAGAAAGAGAAGAAACTCGGGCTGAATAAAAAGTAAAAGTCAGTGCTTCATTTTGTGAACCAAATGCTATCAAGAACATACCACTAAAAATAAAAAAAGGACTATTGTGTAATGCACATTCCTTAAAATTACACACAGACTAATTGTGCAGCAATGCTGTAGGCTCAACTCTGAGGAATTGAAGTTGAACCTCTTTTATTACTTCTGTAAAGTTAGCCAAAACAATACAGGCCAAGGTCGAATCCAGAAACAACAGTACACATTACTGAACTAATCACACCTCAGCCAATAAAGAAAAACTTTATTAATCAAGTTTAATCACTTAGAAAAATAACAGCAATACAGAACTCTAATGGTGAGTGTGTATAGGGAGTTTGGAAATGGATCCAGACAGTCAACTTTATATACTGTGTGCCTAGACTACGCGTGGCAAGCATTATTCACAACCATAATGCACATCACCTTTATTATACAACATTCTGCAAATGTAACTGTAAACTTCATAGGCTTTTAAGCAATATTCAACAAATTGTTGTGAAAGGAGAATTTAAACAGTACACCTATGAAGTTCAATCTTAAAAATCAATGTTCCAATAGGCTGTTTACCATAACAAATTATTTTTTCAGATGTTATTTTAAACAGAGTATCCGTTACGGCAAGCAGAGTTTCAAATAGTGACTTATAACCAATGGCTGATGTGCACCATTTCTGACGAGTGAATCCATAGTTAATTTTGCAACAGTTATCAAGCACTGGAATGTCAAATATTCATTGAAATGACAGGTTACCAGTCCATATCTCACTACTGACAAGTTAATATTTCAGATAAAGAAACTAAAAATTGGTATTAGATTTAAAAGATAGAGCACAATTTGTCAAGTGTCAGAATATGCCCACATCAATACTCGAGTCAAAGTAAACCTAAATGCTCAACACCATTACTAGTTTTCACAGGTCAAATGTACAGAATACCTGGGTCAGCAAGACTGACCACTGAAAAGCAGCATTGTATGAAGAATTTACATGGCTACAATGTTGTGTTAATCACTGAAAACTAGTGATTAAATACGCTTTAGTGACCTATAGATCTAGGTACTCCACAACTCAAATAGTAAATGCTTTCACATCATGCATTATATCAACTGTAAGCATTTCACTTAGCTGGCGAAGTTCTCTCAAATATACAAAGTTGCTCATTTTAAAGGGGGTCAGGGATATCAAGAATTATCCAGTGTACTTTTGGATTTTCTATAGTAATAACTGCACATGGAATTTGTAAAGAGACTCGTGCAACGATTTTTTTTAATAGCCGTTGAACTTTTTAATCAAGCCGCAGAAGCTCAGTTCAGTGTTATTCAAAACTTTTGCAACTTGTGCACTTACTTCCACCAACGTGGAACGCTATTTCAAGTTACATTGAGCAGAATTTCAGGAAGCCACACTAAACAGAGCGACTCAGCTTTTTATTGCAGTATCACCATAGTATAAACAGAACAAAAGCTATGCACTGTACATTTTTGTTTTGCATGCTCTTCAGGATCTCGTTCACATCATTACATTCACCTTGACAAAAGTAAAAATTAAGCGAAAAGTCACCCTAACATGAAATTTACTTCCTGACTCGGCTATATCCACTGAAAAACTAATACAATACCGAAATATTGCCGTAATGTTGTTGCAAACAACATTATAAATACGGAATTACAAATTTAAAACATTTTTAAAAAATATTTGTTGTAGTAAACAGAAAACCAGATGGGTCATCTACTTCAATATGGTCTCTCCCGACGGTCCTGGCGACGGTCACCCCTAAAAAAAAAGACAGGCCATTAACAATTCACTCAAAAAACAGCATGAAGATTGAGCTACTGTCATTTACAGCAGTCCTTCACAGCTGATTAAATAAGTCATTCCCAGTAAAAGGAAATGCCCTAATTCAATGGACTGCATTCAAATAGAACAAACACTACAAGAATACACAAATTCTAGCATTTATAAATGTGGTCAACTTACTTCCTATCCATTTTTCCTGGTCCACCTCTGCCACCTCTGAAGCCCATCAACTCTCCCATGGGGGGACCACCAAGCATGCCTCTTCCACCTCTAAAGCCACCTCGGTCACCACCGCGTCCGCCACGGAAACCACCTCTGTCGCCACCACGTCCACCGCGGAAACCACCGCGATCCATGAGACGGCCACCTCTCATCATGGGGCCACCCCTCCCACGATCACCTATGAAATTAAATTAGACCAAAATGTCACATATGAAAGGATCACCAAACAACAACTCTGGCTGTGGGTGGGAAAAATAAGGAAGAGAAATTATAAAATTTTTAAAATCTTCATAAAGGGATGAAACGGCCAGTATTGAAGTCTCACGGTTTTTGAAAAAGCTCTTATTAAAATGCAATACAAGAGGAGCAGTGACACAGTTGTTGCAGTAAATATTCGGAACCACCCATTGACAGACCAACTAACACTCAAACAGATCTAAGATATGCAAAAGACACATCACCAGCCATGGTTAAATTAACTCACCGGAAGGGAATGGTGGTGGGACTGGACCATCTGGTTTTGGAGCCTTACACTGGTTACATTCAGTTCGCCAGGCAAAGTTAGAATTCCCACAAGTTCTATAAATAGAAAACAATAATCCACGTATTACATCCTGTAAATTGTAGCTCCAAAAACATCACCCAAACATGTAAACGAGCAAGCCAGACATACGGGTTAGGGCATCGCCAGTCACCAGCTCTCTGCTGTGTATTTCCTCCAGAAGGTCCACCCCGACCACGTGGACCACCTCGACCGCCAAATCCTCCTCCACCACGGCCCATGGGTCCTGAAATGAAGGGCACAAACAGGCAATATTTACAACCAAATTGTCATTCAATATTCCATATCTGGTTTAATGAGCATCCACAACTCCCAAAATTATGACACTCAATTTCATTCCATACAAAAAAATTTACAACAGTCACGGTAAATATGCAAAGCTCCAAAGTACTTTATTGGGCTGCCAGGGTTGATTCAAAAAGGTAATTTAAGCTTTTATTCTTAGCCATACAAATGATACCGTTGACTGGTATTTCAAATTAAAACCATTAAACTTAATTTATAGATACTAGATACCCGAAGATCACACTGAGTTTTCTGCTGCTACTCAACATAATGAGTTCTTGGGGCTCACATTTAAGCAATTTACATTTGAATCAAGGGTGGTATTATTGGTATCAGCCCTCCCCAACACAAATAAGGGGAACCCCTACCACAGGGGTCACCAGTGAGCAGCACGAAAAGGAGAAAAACACAATCTCTCCAGCAAGAATTTAGTGTCCCAGTTCTATGGATTTTCCGCCAGTGTTGCTGTTCTTACTGATGGCGAACACAGGCTGAAAATCACCCCCAACATATTTGCATGTTAGTGAGGATTTTACACCATTATATTCTTACAGCCTTCTCTCCCCAAAGGCCAAAGTTAAATCAGTACTATTTTGATTGGCAGAGAATGGAAAAGGCGTGTAGTTTCACAACACTTTACTTTTATTGCTCTGCTCGCTGCTACCAAACTGACTGGGGCAGCTGTACTGGAAAATGTATAAGCTGATAGTCCTAAAAGCTTTCATGTGGTTGTAGCCCTGGATTTAAATACTTCAAAGGCAAGGCTGAGCGCAGAGCAACAGTGGTCTCTGAGTTAAAGTCACGCAGGGGTAAGTTTACAGGTAAACATTTAATTATATCCACCCATAATGGCAAATTAGATCAATTAGGAAGTTAAAAATAATAAAATTGAGAAATAAGCTATATTAATCTGAGAGATAAGCAAGCAAGATTTAAAAAACACCCAAAAAGCAACATGGAAGCCTGTGACCAATGGTGTGGCTCAGGGATCGGTGCTAGGTCCACTGTTGTTTATTTATAGTAATGATTTGGATGAGAATTTAGGAGGCATGGTTAGTAAGTTTGCAGATGACACCAAGATTGGTGGCATAGTGGACAGTGAAGGTTATCTAGGATTGCAACAGGAGTTTGATCAATTGGGCCTGTGGGCCGATGAATGACAGATGGAGTTTAGATCACCTCACCTTTAGATAAATGTGAGGTAATGCATTTTGGTAGATCGAACCAGGGCAGGACCTACTCAGTTAATGGTAGGGCGTTGGGGAGAGTTACAGAACAAAGATCTATGGATACAGGTTCATAGTTCCTTGAAAGTGGAGTCACAAGTGGACAGGGTGGTGAAGGCGACATTCGGCATGCTTGGTTTTATTGGTCAAAACATTGAAAGAAGTTTAACAACACCAGGTTAAAGTCCAACAGGTTTATTTGGTAGCAAAAGCCACACAAGCTTTCGAGGCTCTGAGCCCCTTCTTCGAAAGCTTGTGTGGCTTTTGCTACCAAATAAACCTGTTGGACTTTAACCTGGTGTTGTTAAACTTCTTACTGTGTTTACCCCAGTCCAACGCCGGCATCTCCACATCAAAACATTGAATACAGGAGTTGGGATGTCTTGTTGAAGTTGTACAAGACATTGTTAAAGTCGCACTTGGAATACTGTGTACAGTTCTGGTCACCCTATTATAGAAAGGATATTATTAAACTAGAAGATTTACTAGGATGCTACCGGGACTTGATGGTTTAAGTTATGAGAGGCTGGATAGACTAGGACTTTTTTTCCCTGGAGCAGGAGGCTTAGGGGTAATCTTATAGAAGTCTATAAAATAATGAGAGGCATTGATATGGTAGATATTCAACATCTTTTTCCGAAGGTAGAGGAGTCTAAAACTAGAGGGCATAGGTTTACGGTGAGAAGGGGGGAGATACAAAAGGGTCCAAAGGGGCAGTTTTTTCACTGAGGGTGGAGTGTGTCTGGAACGAGCTGCCAGAGGCAGTAGAGACAGGTACAATTTTGTCTTTTAAAAAAGCATTTAGACAATTACATGGGTAAGATGGGTATAGAGGGCTTTGGGCCAAATGGGACTAGCTTAGTGGTAAGAACTGGACGGCATGGATAAGTTGGGCCGAAGAGCCTGTTTCCATGCTGTAAACCTTTATGACTCTATATAAAAGAGGGGACTAGCGAGTGGTCGAAGTCTATGTTTATTTCTGTTAAATTGATTAATTATCTAATGAATCAGTCAGTTCACTGATGCATTTACTTGCCAACAAATCAGAACGCACTTCTCATGGTATCTTAGACTTGTGGAATGTACGTCCTGTTCTACATGAGAACACAGTAAGAGTTTTAACACCAGGTTTGCATGAGAACGCCAGGAAATGTCTCTCCTGGACAACCGTAAGTGCAAGAAATGTCATCACTCGGATGAGCTAAAGCTCTGGGTTTTGGAGCTTGGTAAGAAGTCTCACAACACCAGGTTAAAGTCCAACAGGTTTATTTGGTAGCAAATACCATAAGCTTAAGTCCAACAGGTTTATTTGGTAGCAAATACCATAAGCTTAAGTCCAACAGGTTTATTTGGTAGCAAATACCATAAGCTTATGGTATTTGCTACCAAATAAACCTGTTGGACTTTAACCTGGTGTTGTGAGACTTCTTACTGTGCTTACCCCAGTCCAACGCCGGCATCTCCACATTTTGGAGCTTGAGCAGCAACTGACAACATTGTTGCGCATCCATGAACGTCGGTAAGTTCCTCAAAGTGACCATGACACAACTTTGGACTGTTCAGGCAGAGGGGGAAATTGGTGAGTGTTAAGACAATCGACGAAGGCCAGGCAGGGTGGCTATGGATCAGCGTTCACATCGTGCCACCGATCAGTACCCAGGGAAGCCAATGATCCTGGAAGCAAACCCAATTCAGCAAGCTCAGGCAAGCTTAAAGAATGCCAGTATCACCACACCTAAAAGCTGGCAGCAGTATAATCCTGTAGATCTCTCAACATTGATTCAGCACTCTGCAACAGCTGCCAAAAGGCAATTAATTAGCACTTCGCCCAGCAACACAACTAATGTGATGCATCCAAATCACAACCCATCCAACGAAGGTGGGAAATTTAAGCTCAGCGGCTTAGCCTACCCCTCTTTCACTGAACTTCTTGATATCAATATTGGGGCCTTCAATATAACAGATGTCTATACACCCTGTGCTAGCTGGGAGACACGTTCTCCCTGCCCCATTACAACCAGCTGTCTATATTGAAGACTTCAGTCATCTCTCAGACTTGGGTTACTTGAGGTTGATGCAGATGATGCAAAGCTTCCAAACTGAGCTGTGCAGAATGACCTCAATCTTATCCATGACCTGAAACAGCCAGGAAAATCTACTCTGCAAGCTAGAGGCGTGACTGCTCACTGACTTTTACTGGGTCAACTCAAGGCATGGCAACCCACTCTCAACCCATTCCCAACATCATGCCAAGTCTTGCACAACTTCCCAAACAGCCAGCACAGACCAACTCGGATCCAAATTGGCCTTCAACTACCATCATGAGCTCAAAGCAGCAGCAGAACCTATGCAAAGCCAACTGGAAGAAACACTGCAAGACACTGGAACAAAGTGTGGTAACAATAAAACCCTGCCATATTCCCATAAAGCAGGCATACAGCTACTCTTAAAAGCCATCTACAAAACCAGCCGCCAAATCTATCCCACGTGGATATTGCCCAGTGTACATTCACCCTGTGCCTCAAAGACAAATGTGCTTCTCTCCTTCAACACCACTAAGAAACCAGTGATCCCAATGTAGCTAATTACTTGGAGTTTTTGGGATTCTGCCTGTTGAGCTAGGTGGGAAGAACCCCCAAAAACTTGAACTTCACCCTTTCCAGCCAGAACTTCTAGAGGCTCCTACACCATCTTGGAGCAGCCCAGCAACCATAACACCAAGCCGACTATCTGTAAATGCCAAGGTAGCAACCCATCTCCTCCACATGAGAAAAGCACCCTTAGAGAAAGAAGTGCTGCCGGCTATGACAAAATTCTTCCAGAGTTCCTCAAACACCTTGGCTCACTTGGCTGCTGCTGGTTGGTTCAATTCCTCACATGGGTGAACTGTGAAGGAGACATGCCTAAATCCTGGCTCATGTCCAAAGTCATCAACATCCCAAAACAGGAAAAATTCAAATCTACTTTCAAACTATCAACCAATATCCCTACTCCCAGTGTGCAGCAAGGTCTAAATCAAGAGTCTCCTCGTGCAGTGAATGGAGAAAATCTTGAAAGCGGAAACAAGCTTTTGGCGACGGCGAAGCACGTGCGACCAGGTCTTTGCCCCAAATACCTTCATTGAAAAGGACCTCAAAACAGGTGCTGTCTTTCTATATTTCATTGCAGCATTTGACTCGTCAAAATCAGTACTGAGCAACATTCCGCCCGCCCCCACACAATGAGTGAGATTGCAACAAGAAAGCTTCGAGAGAAGGTTGATATCAGCCCAAGCCTGCCGCTACACAAGGACCACACCAATCCACCTGCTGTGCGCTTCTCATCACATCAGCTAAGACCACTGACCACAGGGCAAACATCAGAGGCCCTAAGGCATCAGAAATGGAACCAACAAGTCACCATTAAAAACCATTTCCTCTTGACAGATCCCACAGCCTGTCCACCCGGCTTCAATCTGCCACACCAACACTGGGCACTCCTCAACCATTTCCACACTGACCAAGGCCTTGGTGCAGCAAATCAACAAAAGTAGTCTTACAAGGAATCCAGACTACAGCTATGGTTTATCCCCATCAATGACAGCTCCTTGACAAAATTCAGCACAAAACACAGAGAGCTCCATTTAGCTACTGTGGAAGTTATTGCTCAACTTGGTGAATACTGCACAGTAAACAAAAAGGTAGTGCAAGAGCCCCAAGTGAATCTCTCTTCAGCTGATATCTATGAAAAGCGGGCAACTCAATTTCACAGTATAAGGGAAAGGAGAGCAAGTTCTGGAAAACAATAGTGATAATGATCCTAATACAACAGTTAGGGGAACATTGTTGACTTCCTGATGTCAGGGTCCAGGTGTCACTGGACAGCTGCAGAATGTTCCAAGGAGAAAGGTAAACTGTCAGACAACGGTTCACATCAGAATCAATAATGGAAGTAGGACTAGGTCCTGCAGGCATATTTTAGGGAGCAAGGAAAGAGATTAATGAAAGCAGAACCTCAATTGTAGTCATTGCTGGACTACTTGTATTGTCATGCATGAGGGGAGAAATAGGAAAATGAAAGGTAAATGGCTAGAGAGAAGATGCAGGAGGGAAGGCCTTAGATTCCGTGCATGTAGGAATCAGTTCTGACGCAGGTGGAACCTATACAGGCCTAAATGGTTGCACCTCAAGGAGTTGAGATTAATGTCCTCTTGGGGTGGTTTGCAAGTGTTTTTGGGCAGAGGAATGAGAACAAGAGAGTAACATTAAAAAGAATAAACAAGGTGCATAAAATATCAGAGGAAACTGTTAGCAGCACATGTATAAACACATGGAAGCATGGCAAATAAGGTTAATGAGCTGCAGGTGCAAATAGTCATGGGAACATATGGTGATAACAGAATTGCCTCAAAGAGGGTACTAAATATTCCTGGATACAAGGTGTTCAGGAACTAGAGGGAGGAAAAGAAGTGGGTAGGTGAGAATGATGGTAATATTAAGGAAAATATTAATACCTGAGAGAGGATGCCCTGGAGGAGTCAAGAGCAGAATCTATTTGGTTAGAGTTAATAGAGATGCAATACCCAATTAGGTGAATTCTATAGGCCAACTAGTATGAAAAATACAGAAAAGCTAGTTTTTAGGCAAATTAGAGAGGTGCAAGAACCATAGAATATTAATAATGGTGGGCTATAATGATCCTAATACAAACTAGATTAGAATAGTATCACGGAGCAGAATTTCTGACATCTGTTCAGGAGAATTTTGATTTTACAATTCCGGCCCAGGAGAATAAAGGTGGGTTAGTGGAATAGGACATCATTGTACCAAAAGGTTTAGATTAGCCATGGAAAAGAACATGGAGCAATTCAGAGTAAAAATACTTAAGAGGACCAGAAGTGGGTTGAGAAAAAATCTTTCCCAGGTAAGGTGGATTCAAAGATTGGCAGGCAAAACTGTGGTATTCAGGTACATTCCAAGGGGAAAGGGGAAACCAAATTCAGAATTCCCTGGATGACAAGATAGAGTAAGATGAAGCAGAAAGTGTGTATACTATCAACATAACATACATTGTAGAAGTGAGAAACAGGATTAACAGAATATTTGAGATGAAAAATAAACGAGGAGTAAAGAGTACAAAAGACTGACAGTTAACATGAAAGGGAAACTAATAGTCTTTCTTGGGGACATAAATAGTAGGGTAGTAAAAGGAGGGATGGGATGGGATGATTACGGACCAAATAGAATACCAAGCTGCTTGGCAGTTGTGCTAAATGGGAACGTTGTACCTGCCTTGATCAAGCAAGATGCTGCCATGGTCAGTTAAGAGGATGCAGTTAGTACACCACAGATTAAAAATGGGTAACGGTGGTATTAGGCTCCCATGATTCAAATGAATGAAGTGCAAAATTTATGCCAGTTTCCTACTCAGATTTAGACAAAAGGAAAAAGGTGCTGTACTAGAATGAACTTCTTTAAAATGCTGCAAAATAGAACAAACAAAGCAAGCACATACCGTTCAAGGGAGCTGCCAAAATCCAGGAAGTGAGAGTTAGACTACTCAGCAACAGAGGATTAAGGGAAAAAGACGACATTCTGAATGAGAAGCTCAGAGCAAACATGACTTTTCAAATGATGGACCTTCTATTAGTTGCGATAGAGAAAGTGCAGAAAAATACCAGATTGCTGAATGCTTTTAAAATGTCACACTTGGGAGCCTCAGATTGCGCACAAGTTTCCAGCAAACTTCAGAAGGCACATTAATCCAGATCACATTAAATTAACATCCCTCTGTGAGGGGCATTTGGGTTGGGGAGGGCAGGGAGGTAAACAGGAGCATCATGATATTGTTTGAAGCTTTAAAGATGCCAGAAATTCTCAAATATTTATGCTTTTACACTGTTGCAAAAAAAAAAAACTGGATGCCTGCTGGTCCCAAACTTACTTTACTATAGTTTGGTTTAGGAGATTGTATGAAAAACAATTCCATAGTTGTTGAAGCTTTCCAGCCAGATATCCTGTGCTCACACACTAAAAATCAACAACCGGGATTTTGCACTCCTGTTCACACCAGGCGGGCTCAGTGAAAGGGGCTGAAAATATCATGAGAAGTCTAAAGTTGTATTTGACTACAATGTGAAAGTATGATGCGATTGTGGCTCCCCTCCAATCTACAATGCTGTGAAAGACTTCACTAAGTCACATACTTAGAACACATTAATGTTGAAAACCATTTACACTTATTGATGTGAGCATGCACAGAGAATAGGAAATTAATTCCAGGCTAAGGTACACACTCAGCTGTAGAAGGCAAAAATGATGGAGACCACTAGTCTAAACCAGCCAACTCAAAAGGTCCCTAGTTTCTGTTTTTCCTCACCCAATTGGAGTCATGCACTACAAGTAAAGCAGAACTTTTCACACATAGAAGACAATTTTAAAATTAAAAGGAAAGTCGTATTACCTGGTCTGTAATGTAGATTCTCACCTCCCCGACCAGGGAGACCACCGCCTCTTCCATCACGGAGAGGGACACCACTTCGCATGTTATTAAATTGCAATGGTGGTGGTGGCTGCTGCAGTGGTGTTTGTGGCTGCGGCTGCTGTTTCTTTCTGGCCATAGCAACCTTGATCGGGTTTGTGTCAAACTCCTTACCTGAAAGGAACAGAAATTATTATAAACAGAAAAAAAGGCAAAGTTTCCTGTTTCGGTATAAAAATGACAAAACCTACCATCAAACCATTCTAGAGCAGCCTTAGCAGAAGGAGGATCATCATACGACACAGTGGCTTCACCCTTGGGTTTTCCAGTCTCTTTGTCGATGTATATGTTGATCATAGGCTGTCCAGTTCGCTTGTTAATCTGAAGTGTACAGGTGCAAAGTTAATGGCCAAACTTGGAAAAAACAACAAAGCAGGCTGTATCAATTGACAATATAGACTAACACAAACCTTTATAGCACCAGTTTGCTTGAAGAAATCCAAAAGCCTTTCTGGAGTTATATTTTCACCCAAACCTTGCACATAAATGGTATCGTTCTCCACATCTTCCTGTGGAGTTGCCGCTGGGGTTGGAGTCGGAGCTGGAGCCGGGGCTGGGGGAGGTGGTGGTGGTTCAGCGGCTGCTACTACAAAGAAGTAGTATAAATAATTATTTTTTAAAATAACCTGAAGAAAGGAGACAGATGCACAGTATTTTCCAAAGGGGAATGAATAACCATCTACTTTACAAGTGCCTTCAATAGACTTCTGTGATGTTGCTAGCTACCATGCAGAATGTGGAGAGGGTCATTACCATAAACTTTTAAAACCACAGGGTTACCACCAGGGCCTTCACATGCATGCAAATAAATCAAATCCAACAATGATGACAGCCATTTCAATATGGGTGTATCGTAGGAACCTCGCTGAAAGAAAAAAGGAATACCCAGGATAGAAGAAATGGGAATTCTTCTCATTTATAGTCAACTTATTCATTACTGAGACTAGTTTTTAATTCCAGGTGTCATTATTAAGTGAATTTAAATTCCAAGAGTGAGATTTGAACCCCATATCTCCAGAGCGTTAACCTGAGCCTCTGGATTACTAGTCCAGTGACATTACCACTATAACATCCTCTCTCCTTTACAACCATGTGGGCCAAATGCACCTGACTAAACTGGCCAAGTTAAAAAGCCATGATGCGGAGATGCTGGCGTTGGACTGGGATAAGCACAGTAAGAAGTCTCACAACACAGGTTAAAGTCCAACAGGTTTATTTGGTAGCACAAGCTTTCGGAGCACTGCCCCTTCACCTGTGTTGTGAGACTTCCTACTGAAGTTAAAAAGAGCATGTTATTTAATCAGTTCTTGCCAGAATCATGTGTGCATACATCAATTGCTGCAAACAAGAGGCATTTAGATATTGCAGGCAAGAGTGAAGCCAAACAACAAAAATCCAGTGAATTGCTGACTGATGTGGTTTAATTTCTTTGTTCTGGGATATCTTCAAAGCCACTTGGATCTAATATTTTATTTGCCTATATTTGTTTTATATATAGATACATTACACATCATATACATACATTTTAGCTGGCATTCCATGGAGGCAATAATAATCCAAGAACCAGAGACAACGGGCCATGAGGCTTCTATCCCTCTTCGCCCTGTCTATCGTTAAGAGCCCTCATCCATTCAAGCCACACCCAGTCTTGACTATTACAAGGTTCTTCTGGCTAACCCTCTATCCTTCATAAATCACACCTGGTTCACCCATCACTTATGTCCTCACTGGTTCCCATACCACTGTTGCATTGAAATTCTTATCCTGATTTAAAATGGTTTCATTGCTACCTCCAATCATACAACTTTCCCTCAGCATTGGCCATCATGCCTTCAGGCACCTATGGCCCATGCACAAAAGCTGTTATACATGCAAGCTGCTGTGGTTGAATAGATCTACTGATATTTCACCAGGGTTTAACAGAAACCAAAGATATCACGTGGGAAAAATAATTTATTCCAGTAAGCCAGAAGTGATCATCACTGAGTCTTGCTACATTTAGTTAAACACTGGTCAGGTACTGGCGCAATCCAGTTCAGTGGATGCAAGATTTTCTTACAGAATACCTCATGATACAAGGCGAATATCAAATCTTAAAAAGGATTTAGTAAAAAGTGAACCTTTTGTAAATACCTATGCTAGCAAAGGTATGGGCCAGATAGGTTTGAGGAAAGAATTTACCAGATCACAGAATAGAGCGCGAGAACCAAGAACAGCTTGAACAAACTAAAATTGAATACAATCTTCACCACTTAATGTGGCAAGATTTGTCCACTATACATAATGGTCAGCATGTCTGACAGGTTTTGGCTCAATGACAAAACCAACATTTACCGTTATTATTTTTCTGAAACTGACAGCAATTTAGAGTCCGCACACATTCAATTATCCAAGGAAATCGTAAAGTTGCTGTCAGTGACTACCTGGTAGGCTGCTCGTTTAAGCCCCAACACCCAGACTTACTCCACTATTACAAATATGGCAAAGACATGGAACAAAGCATAAGCAATCAAGATACCTGTATCCTAATAAGCTATCAAAATTGTTACCTGGTTCAGGCTCTGGAGTTTCTTCTACAGCTGTTACTGGATGGGAAGGAAAGAAAGCAAGCACTACATTACTTTGCATTCCAGTGACCCACTACCTTCATACATCTAGATCTAAAGTTCGAGCACCTTTTTGGTTATTCATTCAACCAAGATGCACTGCAAATGCAAGACCATATCACGTGAAATAATCTTCAGTGAAATTTAAAATTAACAATTTTACTTTAAAAAAATAAATACCCCCCATTTAATTTTTTTAAATAATAAACCATTTGGTATTTTATACCACTTCAGTTAAGTGGTAATTGGCTTTCTATATTCATTACCACTATCAGGTAATTTGAAACCCATTTTAATGCAAACCCATCACTCAAGTGATTATTCACTTTATACATCCATATTCACCACTGTATCAGGTAATTTGAAACCCATTTTAACGCAAACCCGTTTTAATGCCAGCAGGTGACACCAGTATATATACATATGCGTTGAATTTTGTATACAAGAAAATTTTACTACGCAAAACATTTTTCCCCACAGACTTCAAACACAAATGTATTTGACTAACCATTTTAATGCTAAAAACTTACCACCAGGCTTACTGAAGCCACCCCGGTCGACACCGCTGCAGGGACAAATATGAAGAAATGAAGTATTCCCTTAAGCCAGTACCTCTTGAGCCTAAGGCTCAATGATGAAACTCGTGCCTCTTTTAAAGCACTGGCTAAGGCTCTGAAGTTTCACCAGTTTTCATCTGCGAGTTTGCCTTTCTTCACAGTAGTTCTCCTAAAACTTTCGTACACCCTCCAAAACCATTTATACCTTCACTGTTTGACTTGCCAGTAACAGGGTTCTGAACAACTAAAGTTGGTGCATGCAGTTTTATAACAGAACTGTTAAGTAACCATTAAAACTGTTTTACATTACTCTTTAACTTCCAATTAAATTACATATTACTGTATATAATAAATACCATGTTTACATTACAAGTGTACAATACCATGCTTTTATGTATTACTCCACTTGCATACACCATACACATTTTTTTTGTCCATACATATGTAGAAAACGTGTCTAGTCCCATTTTTCAATATGCTGCCGGCTCAGTCAAAATAGTTTAAAGTATTGAAGTGTAAACAAGGCTCTCACTTTGTAACCTGTAGCATATAAATGCGACAAAGCATGTTAACATAGTTTCCATATTCAAGCATTTAAAAATAAATACTGTATTGGCATAATTAAAACTACATTCTAATACTTACCTGCAGACAAGGGAGTGAAAGCAGTATCGTACTGCTTAGGCTCTGTATTATAGTTAAATTCTTCCACAGAAGAATAAACTTGTATCATGTCAAATGATAAACTGCTCATTGGGCGTTTTAACTGCATCCACTATAACCCATCCCTTAAGAAAAAAGATATTACATTCAACTAACCCACCCTTTAAATCACCCAGGATATTATTTACATAATCAATCCAGGTAAAATGCATTTCCTTCTATCCCTGCCCCCAAATTTATTTCACTTTAACCTAATTTCTTATTTTGTTTTTAAAAAATTCACCTGCTAGCAGTGCACCTCAAATACTATTTTATTATACTATTCCCCATATTAAAAAAAAAAATCAGCATAACTTTGAAAACACAAATCTACTCCCTCACTGAAGGCCCAAGATGGGGGAGGATGGAGAAGAGGGAGGGTGGAATCATCCCATTTTTGGAAGAGGGAAGGCAAAAGAAAGATCAACTCAAAACTTTAAATGAGTTAGAATACTCATATGCCTTTAGGGTTAATTCTTAGGGAGGTTGTATCCACTCATAATATACAAACAAGATCGCCGAGAATGAATGTATTTTGACTGATTTTGCCATAGCAGTTTTCAAGTTCAGTTCACAATGACAGCATGGGAGAATGCAGGTGCAACCCTCCAAAACTGAATTGATGTTTATTTTGGGGCACCAAGTGAAGGCAGAGAGCTTTCCTGCAAGTTAGGGAGCAAGTAGATGCTTTGTCAACAACACTTGTGAATCTCCAACAGCTAGACTAACTCTTATGACCAGATGGTAATTTTCTTCCACCCATTGTGCATGGTTCAGAGAGAAAAAGTAACCACACACAAACCAAGTTGTACTTGGCTCAAAATTATTTAAAACAAATTTGTAGAAATAGGTAATTGTACATTGACTAAACATGCGTTCAACAATTCAAGGATACAAAGGATGTATAAATCCTGATCAGATATTAGAAACCCATAAAAATGGTGATTTTATACAGCTCTGACCAACTTTATGAAAATTTAGCGAATGTGTCATTTGCGGTACCTTATTTTACTCTAGCTATACCCATTTTTCAGAGCAACAAACCTTCTAACTCAAATAATGTACCGCTTGAATTTTTATGAATTGAGAACAAAAAGAAATTGTTGCTTCCTTCCTGTTCAATAATATATTTCAAAGCCAGAGGCTCATGTTGGGATACTAATCCCCAGGTGCTGGAAACCAAGTTACCTCACTGAAGTAATCAATTATGTGATGGGGCAAAACAGCTTACAAGCTACACATCCATATAAAGGGCATTACAGCACAGCCCATTCTGCTCCACAAGTGACATCCATACTTTCCCACAAGGTTTAGGAGCACAATCACTAGCTGATTTTTCCTCCCTAGCTCAGTGAGATGGAGGTCAATTTTAGTGCTCCCGCTATTACTCGGAGATCAGTTAATTCAGCACCATTGATAAGACCTTTGGGGCAGCATCTTTTGTGCAGCTCGGTCACACATTGTGTACATTTACTCACAAGTGGTCTTTAAATATAGCCCAGTAAGTCACATTTGTATTTAAATATCAATACAGTCACCAACATTTCAAATTGGTCTGCTTCAGATACTAGCAGGGTATTTAATTATTGTCACCAATGTGGGAAATTAAGCTGTTTGTCCACGTGCCCATCGATGGACAATTTCTTTTTAAATCTGTTGCATTTAACAGAACCAGTGGTTATTAAAATGTATTACACCAAGCTTCCCTCATTAGGAAGGATACCACCAAGACAATCACTTGTGTTTTCATTATAATGCACAGAATCGTGGGATCACAGGCAATTTCAGAGTTTAAGGCACAGACAATGCTGCAGCTTTGATTTTGTACCTCTGTACGTGGAAAAAACAGAGGATACTTACCTTCATTTATTTGAATCCTGGATTGGCAACTCTGAGGACTCCTAAATTTGCTGTTTGCTATCAATGTAGCAGTAATAAATGGGATACGAGTGTGTGGTGGAATGAGTGTAACAGATTTGAAATAGTTACCCAATCCACTCAAGTGCCAAAACTGCATTTACTGAGGATGCCAAGAGTCACTCGAATACCTTTTAGTGGTCACCAGTATGTTATAATAAGTAACATCCAGTTGCCAGGGTCAGTGGAACTAGAGTATGCATACCCATGGTTGTGCATTATATGGAATGATTCTCAGTTAAGTGCTCAAGAAAAAACGCTTACCAGTTTTCAATGATAAATATGCACAAACTTTTCCATTGATTGCCTCCCTTTCTGAAAGCATTGGCATGTTGTGGGATAAGGTTCTATTGCCAACAGCTTTCTGATGCATCATCCACATGGCCACTCTTCACACAAGAGTTTGGCAGCAATGTTTGAGGGCTCATTCTCCCCAGATATTTGCATCCCACAGTTCCAGGAGAAGTCACTGAGTTATTCAACAGGAGCAAATCTGGCTAATATCCCCCCACCTCTCTAGCCCTTGACAATTAAGGCTAGTCAACATGTTTAACTGAGACTGGCTAATCCTTGGTTTGTACCAAATTAAAGACTTATTGGCTGTAAAGCTCAATACCACATTTTACAGTGTATGCACTCAAACCATCAGGGGAGTAAATGCTAGACTATTAAAACACCATTCCTAAAGTAAATATTTGTGCAGAACGACAAATTTGGTATTGGCAATTCAATGGTTGACAACCATTTTAGGCACTTAGTGAAAAAAGACAATGCCCATTTGATGAGTTGTGCAGTGATATGATCTTGAATTAGAGATTTTTTTTGAAGTGTAATTTTAGTATACTCTTACTGGCTATGATCTTGAATTAAGAGATTTTTTTTGAAGTGTAATTTTAGTATACTCTTACTGGCAAGTCCAATTTTAAGGGAAAAAACCGGAGAAAAAACACTCATATTTTCCACTGACCCTGCCTATTACTACAAGGCATATCCCGATAATGCTTTCAGCTCCCTTGTTGATTAATATATAAATACAACTGAGTTTTTAAAATGCAAAGACTATAGGGTTTCCATTGCCTATATATTCTTAGGCAAAAGCACACAAAGGATTTAGGGCTAAATGGTTTGTGAACATTACTTAGCACATCACTACACATTAAAAAAAACACTACAGTAACTTCCTGGCAAATGGAAACCCTATTAACTCAAGTCAAGTTAACGTCCAAATTTAAAAGTGAAACCTTTATCATATTCCCCTATGAAGGGAGCGCAGCAACCAGCTTATTTCTGCATTTGGAGGCTGTCAGCAAGAAAAACAAAAAACTTGCCACAAGGAGTCCAACTTTCAAAAATTGCTACATCTATTTTAAAATGAAATGTGGCATATGCATAATGCAAAGCCTATGCTGGCACACAGTAAATAAATGCACATTAAAAATGAAACCCAAGCTCCAAATGAAACTCTAAATGAATTTAACAAGGATGTAACACTTGTATCCCACAATTTTGTTTTATTAATTTATACTCCTCAGAAATTAAGCAAAATACCTAGATGGAAGAAGGTTCCAAGCTTTTCCTCTTCCCAAAATAGGAACTAGATTGATGTAGTTATGTTTGAGAGAAACTCCAAATTTCAACACTGCAAGAAATGCACATTGCGTTCTCACCTATCTTAAGGCAATACTGTTTTTTAAAAAATTGGGAGACAATATTAAACACTTAAAAGCAAGTGTTTCTTTCAGGATTAAAGGTTTCACCCAGAAAAAGGCAATGTCTGAATTATGTGGATCAGTGGTTGCTGCACTTTACACCATATCTTAATCTTTTAACAGGTAAAATGTTGGAAAAGTAATTTGGATTAGGTCGACTGAGGTGTTGACCAGTTTTCAACTACTAGCATATGAATTTTCTCATTCTAGAAAATAATTTTAAAAGGAGCCATAAGGCAAATTAAGGCTACATACATAATTCTGTCTGAACGTTTACTTTCTACTTGAGGTGGTAATTAGATTAAGCTCATTGGTAAGGGTAAATTATTCCACAGAGGTTGGACATTGCCTTTGGAAAATTAGAACCAGGGCTGAAAATTGCAATCATTTTACTTAAAGGTTTCGAATGAAATTTTAAAGTAGGCCACTGAAAGATTTTCAAAAATTAGATGCAAAAATATGGATATATTTATTTTACAGTTAGACACAATCTTTAGAATAGGGACATCTGGTTCTCAAATGACTGCAAAACAGGTAACTGGAACCCGGCCAGTTCTGGAAGGACATTCTGCGAGGTACTTCAGAAAGGCTAAACACTTTCAGCCCAGTATTGTTAATTGTTACTTTGGGTTGATCTTTTTTGTATTAATCTCTCTAAAAGAAAGAGGTCATCTTACCCCATGCCACCTCGTCCACTCCGACCACCTCTACTGTAACTACTTCCTCTGCTTCCTTGATCATAGCTCCCACGACTTCTGCTCCGATTGTCAGAGCTACTGGTTGGCGCTCCATAGCTACTCTGGTCTTGTCCATATCCACTCATATTATTAGTAGATGGCTGCTCCTGCCTGTATGTACCTGGGTAACATTTGAGTAGTTAGTTTCTTAACAAGCAATGTATGCATTTAGACATAAAAAGTTGTTACCTTCTGTACAACTTACTTTCTCTGTTCCAAGACACTGATTATGAATTTACTTTTATTTTGCATTATTACTCATGATAAAAAAGGATGCATCAGAACTGTGGTTAATTCTAAAAGAGCTTGAATTAAATAGCCATTTTGTCAATTGTTCATTTTGATCACATCATCTAGAAAAATTTCAATTGAGTTAGAAAACAGTGTTATCCCATTTGTCCAATAGAAGTCACTGCTTCCAAGTTATTAACTAGCAACTGGCTTTTTGTCTTTTGAGGAGCTTATGTCTCTTGCTGGAAATATTAATAAAATATATCAATATTCTCATGGCAATATGTAAAATCTTAAAAATTGGACACAGCCCTTTTAAAATGGCTGAAACTATGTTTGACCCACAAACAGAAGGAGCCATCTGGTAGTATCAGGGAAGCTCACCTCGTTATTTCTGAAGAGACACTAACACCCCGTGGGTTTCAGAGAAATAAAGAAAGACCATCTGCATTTCAGAATCCAGGCTGACCAACTGCTAATCTGCCAGAACAAAGGGCCCTTTCTTTATGGGGGACCCAGACAAGGGATACACATCCTTTGTTAAAGGTGGCGTGGAGAGATGGGAGTCATGTGACAAATTGGTGGCACCAGTAATATTGTCTTGCTGTACTGTAAAATCTCAGCATGCAATACTATCTAACCAACAGCACCACAGAAAAGTATATATTAATGATTTGGAAGAGGGAACTGAATGTATTATCTCCAAATTTGCAGATGATACAAAGTTGGGTGGGAGGGTGAAATGTGAAGAGAATGCAGAGGTGCTTCAGCGTGATTTGGACAGGCTAGGTGTGTGGGCATCTGCATGGCAGATGCAATATAATGTGGATAAATGTGACATTATCCACTTTGGTAGCAATAAAGAAAGACAATGACTTGAATAGGTATAAATGAGAGGTGGATACTCAACAAGACCTTGGGATCCTCGTGCACCAGTCGCTGAAAGTAAGCGCGCAGGTACAGCAGGCAGTAAAGAAGGCAAATGGTACATCAGCCTCCATAGGAAGAGGATTTGCGTACAGGGATCGGGATGTTTTGCTGCAATTTTATAGGGCGGCCACACCTGGAGTATTGTGCGCAGTTTTGGTGTCCTTATCTGAGGAAGGATGTCTTTGCTATAGAGCGAGTAAAGCGAAGGTTTTCCAGGCTGATTCCTGGGATAGCAGGTCTGTCATATGAGAAGAGACTAAGTTGATTAGGATTATATTCACTGGAGTTTAGAACAGTGAGAGGGGATCTCACAGAAACTTGTAAAATTCTAACAGGGTTAGACAGGGTAGATTCAGAAAGAATGTACCCAATGGTGGGGGAGTCCAGAACTAGGGGTCATAGTTTGAGGAAAGAACTGAGGTGAGGAGAAATTTCTTCACCCAGAGAGCAGCGAATGTGGAATTCACTACCACAGAATGTGATTAAGGCCAAAATGTTGTCTGATTTCAAGAAATTAGATATAGCTCTTGGGGCTAAAGGGATCAAGAGATATGAGGCGGGGGGGGAAATCAGGATATTGAATTTGATGACCAGCCATGATCAAAATGTCGGAGCAGGCTCAAAGGGCCGAATGGCCTACTCCTGCTTCTAGTTTCAATGAGTCCTGCCCAGACTAAATACTTGGCTCCATCTAACATCGTTTTCACAGGAACTTCTGAACCATCACCTAAGTGACTAATGCATCTCTTCAATTCCTATCCCATCGTGTGAAGTCAATACCACAAGAAAATAAGCAGAACTGGGGTATTTCTGGAAAGGGACATCTTTTATTAAAGCTTTTCATTTTGGAACGATGAGGACACTTTGCAAGAATACAAATCCAAAGGATAGCAAATTTATACAGTATGAGAAGACAGTGCTGATTGGCTCACACCTCAGTAAAGACTAGATACCTCAACGGACTTTTGACTCTGTACCCATGCGAAACAACAGTGGCATGGTTAGCACTGCGCCTCACAGCGCCAAGGACCTGGGTTCAATTCCCAGCTTGGGTCACTGTGTGTGGAGTTTGCATATTCTCCGTGGGTTTCCTCTGGGTGCTCCGGTTTCCTCCCATAGTACAAAGATGTGCTGGTTAGGTGCATTGGCCATGTTAAATTCTCCCTCAGTGTACCCGAACAGGCGTCGGATTTTCACAGTAACGTCATGACTTTTGAATGCAAGCCTACTCGTGACTAATAAATAAACTTTAGCACTCTTTTACTCTATAAGTGTAAAGATGGCAACAGTGCTACTTGCCTCCCTTGTTTGTGCGCGCAAATGATCTAACCCTTTTGAGTTTACTGTGCGAATTGTATTACATCAAAACGGAGGGGTTGGGAAGCATACTAATGCTTATAGAGGGGAAAGCAAATCAAAAACACCTGTTTACTGAAAGGGGGAGGGGGAGTGGTGGTGGAAAGAGAGAAGAAATTCGTGTAGGTTAAATTAACCCTCCCCATCCATAATATTTTCATTGCTTCCCTTCCTACTTTCCACAAATGATGACAATTACTCTTGTCTAAGTAGGCATAATAAAACATCCAAAGCTAGAAATGGGATATTACTACTATCACTTTAGAGTTGCGAGAGACACATACAAACACAAGTACTTAACTTACTGTACTGGCTTTGTTGGCTATAATCAGTCTGTTGTCCATAGCTAGATTGTTGACCAAATCCTGAAGGTGGTTGCTGCTGGGTGTAGCCTCCAGTTGGGGGCGGCGGTGGTGCATAGCTGCTCCCTTGTTGTCCATAGCTGGCCTGCTGGCTGTAAGTACTCTGATCATAGCCAGTTGCTTGAGTGGTGCTGCTGTAACTATAAACAAATTATGTTTTTGGCAAGTGGGTCAGTAATGAGAGGTCATAACGTTTAAATCTGGGCGTGCACGTCCACAGTTCCCTAAAAGTGACAACACAAGTGGCCAAAGTGATTAAGAAGGCATATTACATGTTTGCCTTCATCAGCGGGCACTGGGTACAAGAGTTGGCAAATCATGTTGCAGCTATATAAAACCTTGGTTAGGCTGTATTTGGAGTATTGCAGTTCTGGTCACCACACTACCAAAAGGATGTGGAAGTTTTGGAGAGTGCACTAGGGAGGCTCACCAGGATATTGTCCGGTCTCGAGGGTGTTGCCGAGGAGGAGAGGTTGAATAAACTAGGATTGTTTTCACTGGAAAGACAGAGGCTGAAGGGAGACCTGATTGAAGTCTACAAAATTATGAGGCATAGATTTTTTCCTAGAGTGCAAGTGTCAATTACAAAGGGATACAGGTTCAAGGTGAGAGGGGGAAAGTTTAAAGGAGACATGCAGGGGGGCTTTTCACACAGTGTGGTGGGTGCTTGGAACGTGCTGCCAGTGGTGGTGCTGGAAGCAAGCACATTAGCAAAATTTAAGAGGCATCTGGATGGGTACATAAATAAGGAAGAAATGAATAGAGAGATACAGACTGAATATGGGCAGAAGGTTTTTTTTAGTTTAATTAGGGCATCATGATCGGCACAGGCTTGGAGGGCCGAAGGGCCTGTTCCTGTGCTGTACTGTGTCTGGGAAATGAGAGATTTCAGAAGGTTGAAAGTGTGGAATCACATTCCATGACAAATTGCAAAAGGCAACTGGCATGTGCTTGGGAGACTGATTTGCAGGAAGATGGTTAAAAGCGGTAATGGGGGCTGCACGGTAGCACAGTGGTTAGCACTGCAGCTTCACAGCTCCAGGGACCTGGGTTCGATTCCCGGCTTGGGTCACTGTCTGTGTGGAGTTTGCACACTCTCCTAGTGTCTGCGTGGGTTTCCTCCGGGTCCTCCGGTTTCCATCCAGTCCAAAGATGTGGTTAGGTTGATTGGCCATGCTAAAATTGCCCCTTAGTGTCCTGAGATGCGTAGGTTGGAGGGATTAGTGGGTAAATATGTAGGGATATGGGGGTAGGGCCTGGGTGGGATTGTGGTTGGTGCAGGCTCGATGGGCCCAATGGCCTCTTTCTGCACTGTAGGGTTTCTATGATTCTTCTTTCTATGAAAAGCTGGGATGCAAAAGAGCTGGCACAGATAGGATGGGTCAAATGGACTCCCTTCTGTGCTATAAGCAATCTGCTGTTTTAAGAAAATTACAGCACAGGAACAGGCCCTTTGTCAGAACAAAGCACAGAAGCAGAGTATTCTTTGTGCAAAACATTTCTATCAGTTCATCAAGATTATTTGGTGGCGATTAACTGAACATTCAAGACTTGAAGACTGCTAAGAGTTAACTGATCTAGAGGTCAGCAGCCTTACAATGCTTTACAGGCAAGTGTTTGGGAAAAGAAAATAGTTTGTAAAATATCCCCCAATGAAAATAGGTTCTCTCCAGGCTTCACGTGACAGTTACTGAGGGAGCCCAAATCTAGGTTGAAGCCTTCTAAACAACTCAATTTGATAATACCTGAAATTTCCTTAAAATACAGCAGCCAAACAATATTTACCTTGTAGGAGGGAAAGATGGAGGGGCACTGGGAGGCTGAAGAGGATAAGCACCATGCACACTCATTTGAGGGTATCCATAATTTGTCTGACTGTATCCCACGCTGGACTGGGCATACCCAGTACTTGGTTGGCTATATTCATCCTGCTTTGTAGTATCTTGCGCTCTGAAAGTTAAGTGGGTAATTAGACATGTTTCCTCCACTTTTAAAAGAGAATCAGATTTTGTGCAGGGCAAACATTTTCAAATTAATCAAATTAATGCGTCTACAAAATGAATGTGCATCATCAGAATGTATTCAACCAGCTCAGGATCCAAACCTGAAATTTTCAACAAGGTAAATGTTCACCACTTCATTCCTAACTACATTAACATTTCTTATTTCATCAGTGATTACAAATTCTTTTCTAATTTCTAGCAAAGCTTCCAATAGCGATCTTCTCAACACTTGGAAAAACAGAATAGATTTGATTTGAAGCAAAACATTCATAGTATCCAACTAGAGTAGTTAAGATCAAGTTAATCGTACCTTGTACTGAAACTAGCCATTGATGAATATACTTTTGTGTTTCCAATAATCAAATACAAGTGAAATTATTTGAACTTTTTTTAAATACAAGGATACTTTGAATCACATAGACCAATTGTGCTATATAACTAAAAGATTTTCAACATTTGAAATGTTGCAAAAAACATGCACATACTTACAAACATTAGAAACAGATAATAAGTACAATATAAATCAAAACAAGGTATGGAATTATAGACTTGTGGCCTCAATGGAAAAACTAAACCAGAAAAAGGATAACTCAACTATGCAGCTTAAAACATTGCAGTAATGGCTTCTGGGGAGAACAGCCAAAAGCAAGGTAGATTCAGTTGTACTGAGATAAGGAGAGGAAAGAGTTGCATCAGAAATTGATGATTAATTGCATTCAGATGATGGGCATTAATTGTGGACTCACATGTCCTGATAAAAAGGTTGTTGCATGTGCACAATATAAACAGCAGTTTGAATGTGGCTCCAATTCTATGCTTTGCCACCCAACTACCAGAATTCTAAAGATTTAAAACTAACACACAAGCATTTCTGCAGCAGCAGGTGTAATTCGGGGATAGGTTGCTTCCTGGTGCCAGGGCTACAAACAGCTCTCGGGTGGCTGTATAATATTGAAAGGGTATGAATGCCAGAGCTCGTAGCCCATATTGGTACCAATGAGGAGAATGGGGAGATCAATTGTGTAGAGGAATAGAAGAACCTTGGAGTGCATGTACAATAACCCCTTAAGTCAAGTCAAGATAGACAAGGTGATTAAAGTAGCAAATGGGAGGTTATGCTACAACTGTATGAAACACGGTTCGGTCACTGCTACAGCACAGCATAAGCTCCAGTCACTATATCACACAGAGTGCGATGACACTAGGGTAGGGAAGACTTACGAGATTGTCACCAGGAATGGAACATCTTAGCCTAGTCTTCAACAGATCTTACCCAAGCCCATCTCCCACGCATTTACCCGGTTCAGGAGTGATCTAATTCAAGTGTACAAAATTGAAAGAGGTTGGCGGACTTTCCCTTAAAATATAACAACCAAGGGCATAGGTTTCAAGAAATTGGTAGAAGGATTAGAGGGGAGTGGAGGAATTTTTTTTTAAAAAAAGATGAAGGGAGTTTGAACTCAGTCTGAAAGGATGGTAGAAGTAGAAAACCTCATTGCAATTGCAAAGTACTTGGGTATGCACTTACAACTGTTGCAATCCGTTTCACTTGGCAGACACTATAGACTGAATAGCCTGTTCTTTTGACAGGGTGCAGAAATTGAATTTGAAAGTATACAGCTCCACTTCTAACTACCAACAGGCTTCCTTTCCCTCCTGTGCTGAAATTTTAAAAGTGTAAGAAATATACCTGGTAGGTGCAACGGTTGTAGCTGTGTGCTGCCCATATGCAGCATAAGTAGGCTGTTGACCATAGGTGGGCTGCTGCCCATATGTAGCTTGAGGGGTGGCAGCACTGTCATATCCAGTTGTGCTGTAAGCCTGCACAGGTTGGCTATAAGCCTGAGGTGCAATTGGTGCACTATAACCTGTTTAAAAAGCATAGCAAAACATTTTTTATTTTCTCTACAGCTCTGAATTTACACAATGCACAAAAACATAATTGAACAACATCTATTTTATGGCATTTAATGTTGAAACATGTAAATGCTACTCATTGTACTATATTGTGAATTAACTGGATAGAAATGTGCAGCAACATAAAACCAGTACTGTACAGTACGCCATCCAATACACAGGCTACACAAATGCAGTCATTCCCCCCCCCCCCCCGAATAGAATACAAAGACTTGCATTTATATAGTGGCTTCAATATAGTAAAATGCTCCAAAGTGCTTCAGAGGCCTGAGGAAGAACAGATACCGAGCCATGGAGCGATTAGGAAACATGACCAAAAGCAGTGGAAGATGTAGGTTTTGAAGGTGATCTTATAAAGGATAACAAAATGGAGGGGCTTGGGAAGGGAATTCTAGAACATGAGGCTCAGGTTAGTGAGAGCTGAGCCATCAATGGTGGATTAAGGGAGGATGCACATGAGCCTGGAGTCAAACAGATGGATCCTCTGGTCAATCATCTCTCAAGGCAGTTGCCTCCCTAATTGCTAGAAACATTTTAGTATTTCTCTCCAGTAGTTATTTTGCTTGTGCAGGACTGTACAATTGGCTATTTAACAGCAATGGGCATTTAGCCAAGGAAATGTGGCTCTCCTAAACATCAAGTGCACATGTCCAGATTTCTCAGTATAGTAACAAACTGAAAATCAATTCACCCATTCCTCTATCCCAGGAATAAGCCAACGGGTTTGTGCTAGACAACAGAATGCTGTTGTCTAGCACAACTATATGCCTCCTTATTCATCATGGATTTTCTGATACCGCTCTTTTTGGACGAGCAGAAAATTCTAACTAATTAGGATGAATATTATTCAATAAAAGGCAATGTGACACTGAGTTGAAGCAGTAAGGAATTCACCTGATCCACCTAAACTAGTGCTGTCTCCAACCCATCCTTCCAATGTTATGTCTCCTAAATTCAACTAAATGTCAATGAGGGGTAATCAAATGCTGAAATAAACAATATTGTACATTTCTACCTCACTATAGTAAGCTACCAATATGAATACTGCATACATCCCCTTAAGTTTGTAGTACTATCCTCCTGGTTCCAATGTTATATCAGGAGGTAAACAATTACCATTCTCAACTGCAGCAAAAAAAAAGTACCTAGAATTTAACTGGTGGAATTGAGAACGTGAGATTTTTCATAGTATGCCTGCTTAAATTGTGGAGAAATCTCAACAGGCCTAGGTGGGATAGTGGTCGGTACAGATTCAATGGGCCAAATGGCCTTGTTCTGTACTGTAGGGATTCTATGATTCAATGTAACTATAGGTTGCACTATTTCAAACTTGAAATGTTAGGAACTATAAAAATATAAAACAAAGGGCCAGTGATTTAAGTCTTGCTACTGATTGGTGCAATTTTAGGTGAATTATGAACCTCCAGTTACTCCTGTGTGATTTACTGTCTCCTGTAGCACAATGATGCAATACAAGTCCAGCAACAACACCGAGCATGCATGACAAAATGAAGTTTCATTTCTTGATGTAAAGCAGTAATGTGACAAAACAAACAAATCATGCAACAATGACCAGGCACTCTAACCTGCACTTGTCCCTTCTACCCAAGAACAACAGACAGCAGTAAAAAAAAAGATACAGGTTCAGAATATCATAAATATCCCTTCTACCTAAGAAAGTAAAGACAGGAATAAAAAGATTATAAGTAATATATTCAAAATGGGGAACATTATAAACACAGATTAACTCTTACCAGTTTGAGGTTGCCCATATGCAGTAGCATATGCTGTCTGTCCGTAAGCTGCAGTTGTTTGCGCTTGAGTGTAGGTAGTATCAGTGGGTTGGGTATAGGTTCCATAACTTGGCTGCGCATATGCCTAGTTGCAAATGTTTAGAAAAATAACTTTCAAGTCAGGTCTGCAGTAGACAAATTGATGAATTTGAAAATAATTGTCAGAATCACTAAAGATTTACTGCTAGGTTAACACAATGAGATTGCAAAACAGTTTTCTTAAAAGTCTTACTTGGGTTGTCTGTCCATATGCTTGAGCAGGCTGAGCTGCATAGGTTCCATACCTGTAAGATGAACAGTGGAAGTCTTCACATTGTCTAAATAACCATCAAGTAACCATTAACGCAACTGTCCTCCCAAAGATAATTCAACACAACCAGAAAGGATTAGGAAGCAAGAAACAAGTAAGCATGTTCTACCATTCATTTAGATCATAACTGATCTGTACCATAAATTTACTTACCCATGTTGATATTAAAGGTTACAGAACCAAGTTAAATAAATAAATAAAATTGACTTGTTTTTCCAAGTACCCCATCAAAAGCCTTCCCTGCACTTGGAGGAAAAAAGGTTGGTCAGTTATCCAAGACTGAATTTCAAATGTTACTACACTATTAGACAGCTCAGACTAGAGGGCATTGCATCCAGTCCAGAATCCCCAATGACTACCAAGGAAGGAAATAAGATTTATACTATAGGCACAGGGAGTAGTGGTCCCAGTATACACCCATTCCTCTTCTAACAAGCAATCAGGTCATAGAGATCCTGAATAGGATCCATGAAAAAGGGCTACCTAAATATGTAACGCTAGAGGAATTTGACATTAGATCAATGATACCACCTCAAGTGCACAGCATCATAGATATCCAGTATCTATTCCCATGTTGCCAAGTATTGCCAACTTTGGTCAAAATATCACAATAGCCCCCTGGGGGCAAAGCTATACAAACCAGATGGTCTTGCATTCAATTCTTTGAAAGATAGCTGGTATCAAGAATTGGTCTTTGCACCCTATGGTTATTAGCAGGAAGAATTCAACTACAGGAAGTGCAACATCTGCTAGAAAACATACTGGTTGTGTTAGTTAAGGATTGGATGCTGCTGTAATTTCTTCTATGTAAAAATTATTCAGACAATATTCAGTTGAGCCTCACAAGAAAGCCAGACAGGAGGCATTGGAGATCTGGAGTCACCCCACACACAACCCCATCAAAAAGCCAGCATCATCAGACTGTTAAAAAATTGTCAAACATAGGAAACGGTGTTGTTTTTCCCTTTCCAAGCATGATCATTGAATGCAACTAACAAGATATTTTTCACATTGTAATATTTTCTACGAATGTCCATTTGGTACTCATATGCAAAATACCACTGACAGGCTACGACCTAAGAGCAGCTTTTCAAATTTAGTTCTTCAGTAGCAAAATTTGTTTTCTGTACATTTTATCAGTGAACTTTCCACGTTTCAAAATCATTTTAAAAATACATTCTATGAAACAAGGTTTTGCGGCAGACTAAGTTTTAAATGAAACAATATTGGTGGATTGTTTAAATTAGTCATAACTGAATATAAATAAAATGCGGATAGGAAACTCTCACAGCAGGCAGCATCCCCAATCAGGGTTTTTTTGAAAGCATATATCGGAAATTTGAAAGATATAGCAGAATGAATGATTTCCTCTTTGTAACCTGGAGAACACTGAGCAATTTGGTTATAGTCACAAGTGGAAGCTATCATTGAAATTATATATATAATATATAATTAGGCTGGTCAACATAAACACAACCCCCTTAGTGTACTAATCTAGTAAGCAATTGATTTTAAACAAACATAGATAGTATAAATATTTGATTTTGAAGTAGCACTTACCCTTGTTGAGCTGCAGCTTGAGTGTAGGTACTATAGTCTACAAAAAGAAAGGAGTTCCTCAACTAATTATACAAAGTTGATTGAAATAGGTTTCTCATTTTACAGAATACCAAAGATTGAAACTTATCAAATTATTTGAAATGTTACTCCCATTTCATTCAAAAGAAAGATTAATATCGATTAAAATAGTATTAACCATCAAGTGGCTAGGATTCCTCGTGCAACCCTCTAGACAATGCCAGTATTTGTACAATGACAATACACTGGGGCACCTGTAACTCTCTCAGCAGATTTCCCACCTCCCCTGAAGAGGTGAGAAAGAGCAAATGAAACAGATAGATACTTGAAGGTTACTTGGATTAGGAGACTGTATCCTCTCAAAACATTTAAGGAGCACCATTTTAAAGGTTTTGGTATATCTTGGAGTCATTGCAACACTGGCAATCTCAACAAAATGGTGCCAAATGACTAAATACACAGTTGCCAATGCACAAAATAAAAAGTGATATATTGGACCTAAGATGACACTATGGGAACAATTATATTGTGAACAAGGATACAACCATCTTAGTTACTTAAAATTTGGAGTTCAAGCCCAAAGGTAATGTTAATTCAAGAGTACAAGATTACATGGATTTGGGCCTGCCTTTCTTCACTTGTGCTTGCATCAAGAACATGCTGTTACTTAATGCACTGAAGACATGGGCTTGAACGTGGATCCTTGCTAGTCTCTAAATTAGTCCATAACATAATGCAATTGTACAAGAGCTACAGGCAAGTTTTAGCAGCATTTTCGTTCAGCTACACTGAAAGTGAACTAATACTTATTTACTAAACATGAACTCATAGCCAAACACATTTGGAATGGCAAATTTGTTTGTCAAATATCAATTTGCAGTGTATTATACTTAAATGCCAGTTTCATTCCCTTTAAAAATTACCCAATACTTAAGTACATAGAAGTTATGCAAAAATGGCTACATTTGGTGTTTGAAATGTGAATATAAAACTATAATTAATTTTTATTACCAAAACTGCTCAATTATACATTTATAAAATTGCTCATCCCTTACCCCATTTCAGTTTTTGCATCAAACTCAGTATGCACATAAGCATTTGAATGTTACAAGAGAAAAGATCAGCAAAAATATATCATTGTGTACATACATCGCAACACTGGAATGATAATTTAAGCCCCAGATCAACAGCTCCATAAATAAATGTATTTTCAAATGCTACGTTTGTACTTGTTAGCTCTTCCTCCCACATTGAAGGGGAAAGTTAAAGCACACAAAAGCTAATAAGTATACAAACTTGCATGTATCAGAATATCTTTCTCCCACATCCTTCAAGAAGAACTACATTTTGTATTGTGATATGCAATTATAAGCCAACAGAAACCTCTCCCCTTGGTGTATTTTGTTTTCTTGAGTTGGAATATTAGAAGCTACAACTTTTGGTGGAAGAATTATTTCAGGCTTTACTGTAATAAATCTCACTTTCTATTACTTTTGATGCCTGCAAAAAAAGGGGGATCAAGAGTAGATACCCCATGTGCGGTGTCTATTGAGATATGTTCAAACTTTATGACTGCTAGGATTAGCAGTTCCCACTCAGGCCCAGTAAAGCTTTCTTCATTCTGCCAATATGTCATTCATCCAAATTTTTTTCTTCGTGTTAATGGCCAAAGATGGTTTCAGCATCAGTATCGATAACTCAATGTGTGCTAACATTACCAACCCAATATCTAGAAGGGGATTAGTACATAAATCCATCATTTAAATTTGGTGATAAATTTTATAAAAAGATTGAAATAATACAATATTGTAATTAACTGAACATTTGGAAGCATGCTTTTCCTTTCTCGTATGAGCAACATTTGGTCAGCCTTTCTTGAGAAGCCCCAACATTAGCATCAGTTGAATTATGCATTTTCTAACAGGAAAAACTAAACTTCCAATTCCACCCCCCCCAAAACTTAAATGAAACTTAAGTTGATCAGCGTTATCTGGTCATGGACAACACCACAGTTAACAGGCAACGTGAATTTCAATGTCAATCTCCACATGCAAAAAGGTTTAAAAGGCCCCATTTTATGGCGCTCGGGGAAAGCATTTTCACTTTAGGTCTTCGCTCAGTAGGACGTGTGATTGAATAGCTTTATTTGGTAATTATAGTACTGCAACCAATACTAAATACAAGTAAAAATATACCAGCCAAGTTTTCAAATTTATTGAGCGACCAGAAGCCGAAGCTATTCAGTCATAAATCTTCCAACAGGAGGTCACACAGTGCCCAGTGAAAAGGTATTGAAGAGGCCGAAAACCCCCACCACGTTCATTCGCTGCATAATTGCGAACGCTCTGATCCCGACTAAAATCATTGGGAGCGTTTACGAGTAACATTCGGTACAGTACACAAATATTTTCTTTTAAAATTGGACTCAAATGTCAAATTTTGCCGCATCACAAACTCGTGGAATGTATTTAAATTGTTTTGTTTAGACCCGCTGTCCCAACAGCACCTTTAAACCAACAACAAGAAAAAACGAATTTTCGGTTTGTGTGCGCGACTCCATTTTGGCAGAGTGCCAAACGCTTAGTTAAAAACCCAAATTTAAAACAAAACTACCCTAAAACAAATAAAACGGTCCCACTTAACTATTTTTAAGGGATTTTTAAAAATCGCATTTTTAAAAAAAAAGTTGGAAAATTTTTTTTGGGAAAAAAAATCAACTTAATCGTACATTGGAGGGGGTGGTGAAAGAAAAATTCAGAAACTAGTCGATATTTCCCCACGGAAAATAACTCATTAAGATGCACTTAACAGGTTAATCCTCCCCCCACCCCCCCCACAAGGTAAGTAGGCCTCGACGCTAACGGATTGAAAGAAAAGGCACTTCCGCCCCGGAGAGACTCCGCCTGGGCGGCCTCTCTCCAAGGGCGAGGGCCGGGGACAAGCGGCGGAGGAGCAGCACGGCGCCCCTGGGGCTTTGTGGCGCAGCTGCGTTCCGGGGGATGGGGGGGGGTCTTGCGGGGGTAGGGGGAGTGTCGGGGGTACAAACACACACATATACACATAGGCCCCAACGGCTGGCCGGCGTCTCCCCTCCCCCCCCCCCCTCCTCCGACACGCGATGTTTGAGGCCTTGGGCCCCGAATCGCGACCGGGTGGGGGAGGGGAATTAAAAAAAAACTCCCCGGTAAGACTTGACAAGATGTGAGAAAAAGGAAGAGATAGGGTGCGATGTGGAAGAGGCCGGCGGCCCTGGGAGCCGTGCGAGGGAGGCCGGCGGCGGGTGCGGGCGGCCCAGCGCCTTTAAATCCGATGCCAACAGTTACAAACTCCCTCTTACCCGTCGACGCCATCTTCACCGACCTCTGACTGCCGAAACGCGCCTGCGCGGAGCCTCGCCGGACTCAACCACTTAATTTGGCGCCTTGCGCAACTGGCGCCGGAAATATTTTCTACGTTTTTAAAAAAAAATAATCCACCACTTTGAGGGGCGGGGTTTGACTTCTCGGCCAAGAAAACAGGGAGTTCCTTTTTGTTTCCTTTCCCTTGGTGATTCTGTTATGTATAAAATTAAAATGAAGCTGGAGCAGGCTTAGCGAGGGAGGAGGGGTAAACTCGGCCTCTGATCCGCCGAATCGCGGCCGAGGCTTATGCAAATGGCCGCCTCCACGTCGCTATTTAAAGGGCGGGTGACGGCGGCGCGCTGACGTCAGCGGCGTGACGCCCTCAGCCGCTGGGCTGGAACAATGGGGAGAATGTGGCGCTATGTTTGTGGCTCCGGGATGGAGGCGGTCGCGATGGAAACGCGGCGGCCATTTCCTTTCCTCCCTCCCTCCTCGCCTCTCAGTCACTCTTCCATCCTGTTTTATAAACATTTTTTTCCCCTCCCTTGAATCATGTCAGCTTCCCCTCCCCCATGTTTACCGGGGAATTTGACCCTCGAGGGGTTTGCAGCAAACAAAAACTGACTGGAAATAAATACCCCGCTCCTTACTTTTTAAAATGATGGCTTTAACTGACATATCATCCAAATCCGCCCCAACCTCAGTGTGTGGCGGCCCGGTGCATAAAGGCAGCCTCTCCCGAGCCGGCACGGCGGGGTTTTTGGCTGGAGGCCGGCCTGTTTTGTGGGGTCTGTGAAGTGCAATTCCCCCTCAGGCTTTGATCTGCGCTAGGCCCTCAAGGTTTTTTTTCGGGGGGTGGTGGAGGTGTCTTTCTGTGTCTCTCTTCCCCCCCGCCGTAAGGCTCCGGGTCTCGGCTTCACCGGGAGGGAGGGCCTCGAGTAACCGACCGCTGCCGCCCCCCCTCCACCCCATCCCATCCCCAGCCATGGTGAGCCCGCCGGGGACGTGGAGGGGCTGCGGGCAGCGGCTATGGCCCAGGATCAGAGCCGTCCGACTGCCGAGCGCCACCGCCACCTTCCTGAGCCTGGTCCTCTCGTTGTGGCTGATTGGGGCCGAGGAGGCCCTTTCCCTGACAGCCGGCCCGCTGTTTGCTCACCGCCAAGGTAAGTGCCTCCTTCCCTCCCCCCATCCCGAGCCCTGGGATGAAAGGCAAATTCAAATCCTAATCCGAGTTAAATCTCATCATCACAAACTATTTAAAACACAGACGTCCAACATACTCTGCTGATTTACACGTCCAAAGTTCGGAACCAAATTGTGTGAATCTCATTCCAGTTAAGGTGTAGAAAGGTTCAAATATTTCCACCATCATTTATGGACGTGGGTATTTGAAAGGGAAGGAGTGAAAAGGCAAATCGTTAAATTTTAGGAATACAGATGCTTATCTGACAAGTGTGTAGGAAAATCTTAAAACAGCACAATTCCCAAATCCTCCTCATCCCTATTCAACTCAGCATGTGCTCACCCACCTGCAGTGGCTAAACTTCAGTCAAATTTCCTGTGTTAATATTTTAGGCTTGTACCAGAAAGACAGGAATGGCTTACATTTATAAAATCCCTAAAGTGCAGAAGGAGATCATTCGGTCCATCGAGTCTGCACTGACCACAATTCCTTCCAGCCCATCGCCCCACATATTTAAGAACATAAGAACATAAGTAATAGGAGCAGGAGTAGGCCATCTAGCCCCTTGAGCCTGCTCCGCCATTCAATAAGATCATGGCTGATCCCTGCTAGTCCCCCTGACATTAAGTAGCAATTTTGAATGGCAAATCAACCTAATGTGCACATCTTTGGACTGTGGGAGGAAACCCATGCAGACACAGGGAGAATGTGCAACCTCCACACCGACAGTCACCCAAACCGGGAACCACGCCTGAGTCTCTGACGCTGTGAAGCAGCAGTGTTAGTCACCGTGCTGCAAAGACAAAAGATGTTCTTTAGTGGTGTCCATATGTGGTGTCTGTGCTGCTCTTTTGCAGCACAACAGAAAGAGCCTCTCATCAGAATTGAGTGATTCTATCAGCCTGAAATGTCTCCTCAGATGCTGCCTGGCCTGCTGAGTATTTCCTGCATTTTCTTTTTGTAGCTCAGATTTCCAGAAGTGGTAGTATTTTACTTTGGCAAAAAACTAATCTGAGTGCCCTGCTTTCCTCTTTAGAGAATGCCCCACTACAGCCTTGATGTCCCAAAGAAGTTGACAAACAATTTATTACTTTGGGCAGTGTCATCATTTGAATGCCAATCTGGTTGTTTGGTAGCACTTGTTGCAGCTTCAAACTTCACGGCAGATTTTGAATTCATAATCAAGGCTGACAATTGAGTGCAGTATGTACTAAGTGATTAGTACTTGTAGGAAATGTAAATTTTTGAATGAGGATCTTCAACCAAAGGTAAAAGATCACATGGTGAAAAAGCAGGTTGTTTCCCCAGCATAGTGGCCAACATTTATCCTTAAATCAGCACCAAAAAATTAATTAATTATCTGGAGTGTATCATAGTGCACAAATTGGTGCAAGTGTTTACATTACAAAGAAGCGTATAAACATAGAAATTAGGAACAGGGGCCATTTTGCCCTTTGAGCCTGCTCCACCATTCAATATGATATTGGTTGATCCTGCATCTCAATACCATACTTATGTGCTCTCCCCATACTCCTTGACACCTTTCAAGTCTAGAAATCTATCCCCCCCCTTAAATATATTCAGTGGCTTGGCCTTTGCAGCCCTCCGTGGTAGAGAATTTCACAGGTTCACCACCCTCTGAGAGAAAAAATCCTCTTCATCTAGATTAAATAGCCTACCCCATATCCTGAGACTGTGACCCCTTGTTTTATATCTCTCAGCCAGAGGAAACAACATCCCTGCATTCAGTCTGTCCAGTCCTGTCAAAACTTGGTACTTTTCAATAGGATCCCCTCTCGTTCTTCTAAATTACATTGAATGCAGGCAGAGTCAACCCAATCTCTTCTCATATGACAATCCTGCCAATCCAAGAATCAGTGTGGTGAACCTTCACTGCACTCTTTCCACAGCAAGTACATTCTTTCTTAAATAAGACCAAAACTACATACACTACTTCAGGTGTGGTCTCACCAATGTCCTGTGCTGCTGCAGTAAGACATCCTTGCTCCTGTACTCAAGTCATCTTGAAATGAAAGCCAACATACCATTTGCCTTCCTAACTGTTTGATGTACCTGCATGCTTGCACTTTGTGACTGGTGTATTCGGACACCCAGGTCTCTTCAATCTATCACCACTTAAATAATACTCTGCATTCTGTTTCTCCATCTAAAATATCACATTTATCCAAGTTGTACTGCATCTGCCATACATTTGCCCACACACTCAACTTGTCCAAATCACCTTGAAACCTCTTAACATTCCCCTCTATGTTTCGTGTTATCAAGAAAAAAACCCCACCCGGTGCAGAGAGGGGAGGGTCGGGATGGCGACCTCCTCGTGAACCTGCTCCTGGGCCTGGCGAAACACGCCATTTATCAGTCCAGGCAGCAGGCGATCGAGGGGGCCGTCCATCCTGACTGTCTTCCCATCTACCGTGGCTACGTTCGCGGCCGGGTGTCCCTGGAGGGGGAGCATGCAGTGTCCACGGGCGTGGTTGACGCCTTCCGCGCCCGTTGGGCACCGCAGGGGTTGGGGTGCATTATTGACCCTGACAATCACATTTTAATTTGATGTTTTTAAGTTTCCTTTGTACTTTGATTTCTGTTCGGGCTGTTCCCCCTCCTTTTGGGGAGCTGCCCCTTTTACTTTGTCCCGACTTAATCTGAGTTTGTTTATTTGGTTTGACCTAAAAAGAGGGCAAGCTTAGAAATAATACGTTTGATTCCCTCATCCAAATCAATTATGAATATTGTGAATGGTTGGGGCCCAAGCACTGATACCTGCGGATTCTACTAGTCACCACCTGTCATTTCAAAAAAATATCCATTTATGTTTCTGTTTCTTGTCTTTTGTTCCTTGTGTGCTAACCAGTTCTCAATCCATCCCAAGATATTACCCCCAATCACATGGCTCTAATTTTGCACACTAATCTCTTATGTGAGATTTTATCACAAGTTTTCTGAAAATCCAAATACACCACATCCACTGGTTCACCCTTAGCTATTCTACTAGTTACATCCTCAAAAAACTCTGTCGGTTTGTCAAACATGATTTCCCTTTCATTAATCCATGTTGACTTTGTCTAATCCTGTTGATATTTTCTAAGTGTCCTATTATCACATCATTTATAATCGACTCTAGTATTTCCTTTACTCCTGATGTTAGATTAACCGATCTGTAATTCCCTGTGTTCTCCCTCCCTCTTTTTTAAATAGTGGGGTTACATTTGCCACCCTCCAATCTACCGAGATTGTTCCAGAATCTACAGAATTTTGGAAACTGACAACCAATGCATCAGCTATTTCCATGTCATCCCCTTTAGTACCTTGGGATGTAGATTATTAGACTCTGGGGATTTATTGGCATTCATTCCCATTAATTTCTTCGACACTATTTTTCTAGTTATACTGATTTCCTTCAATTTCTCCTCCTCACTAGACCCTTGATTCCTTAGCATTTCTGGGAAGTTAATTGTATCTGCCTCCGTGAAGACAGAACTAAAGTAGTTGTTTAATTGCTCTGCCATTTCCTTGTTCTGTTTTATGAATTCTCCCATTTCAGACTGCAAATGACCTACATTTGCCTTCACTAATCTTTTTTGTTTTCTCTAATCTTTTTCTTTTTACACATTTATAGAAGCTTTTACAGTCCGCTTTTACGTTACTTGCACATTTACTCTCATACTTTATATTTCTTCCCTTAATCAATCTTTGTCCTCCTTTGCTGAATACTGAACTTCTCCCAATCTTCTGGTTTGCTACTTTCTCTATCAGCTTTATTTATATGCTTCCTCTTTGAATCTAATACTATCCTTAATTTATTTTGTAAACCATGGTTGGACCCCTTTGTGTTTTTGTGCCAGAAAGGAATGTATAATGCTGCAATACATAGATTTGTTCCTTAAATATTAACCATTGCCTAACCACTATCATGTCGTTTAATGAAGTTCCCCAATCCAACTTGGACAACTCAACATCTCATACCTTCGTGGTTTCCTTTGTTAGATTTAGGAGCCTAGTATCAAATCAGACTTTTTCGCTATCCATCATTATGAAGAATTCTATCATGTTATGGTCATTGTTCCTCAAAAAGACATCACCTATCAAGATTATTAATTAACCCCTTCTCATTGCATAATACCAAATATAGGATAGCATGTTCCTTTGTTGGTTTCTCAAAATAATTGGTCTAAGTAACACCTCATACACTAGGAATTCATCTGCAAAGGTAGAAATAGCAGATGCTTTGGTTTGTTCAGTGTTCATTGGATACAAAAATGTTTTTGGAAAATTTATTAATATGATACCTCTGTTCAAGAAAGGGAGAGACATAGACCAGTCAACCTAACACTGGTGATGGGTAAATTATTGGAAACTATTATCAGGAAAAAAATAAACTTTTAAATGAAAAGTCATGGGTTAATCAAAGAAAGAGGAGGTCTTGTGGCACAGTGGGCATGTCCCTACCTATGGACTAGACGCTCTGGGTTCAAGTCCCATGCCAGGACTTGTTGGCCACGGAAGGAGCATTCATAAGGTGCATGCAGTTCAACAGGCTGATTAATCAGTTTGGGAATCCTTCCACCACATCCCATTGTTCCCCAAAGGGGGAAAAAAGTGTGTGCAAGAAGATAGCTAAGAAACAAATCAAAGAGAGCAAGCACGGATTTGTTAAAGGAAAATATCATTTGATTAACACGATTGAATTCCATGAGGTAATTTTAAGATTTGTTCACTGGATGGCACTACCAAGACCAGCATTTGTTGCCTTTGAGAAGGTGTTAGAGATCATGGGTATCAAAGGCGCTGTTGAAGGAGCCTTAGTGAGTTCCTGCAGTGCACCTTGTAGATCGTACATCCTGTAGCCCATGGAGGGATTGAGTGTTTAAGGTAGTGGATGGGGTGTCAATCAAATGGCCGCCTTTGTCCTGGATGGAAGTGAGCTTCTTGAGCGTTGTTTGAGATAAACTCATCCAGGAACGTGTAGAGTATACCATCGCACTCCCAACTTGTGCCTTGTGGTTGGAGAGACTTGGGGAATCAGGTGAGTTACTTGCTGCAGAATACCTATCATCAGACCAGCATTTGTTGCCACAGCATGATCATAGTGCTGTAGATGAATAGATTCTTGAAAGACAATTAACAAAATGCTGCACATTAGGCTTAATAAGATGAAAGACCATGGAATTAAGGGGGAAGTTGGGATACAGATACCAATTGGCTCAGCGAAAGGTGGTGATGGATACAATACTCTTCACAAATTTTATAAACCACCAAGACTCAAGCACAGGGAGCAGCATTGTTAAGTTTGCAGGCAACAGCAAACTTCATAAGAATAGTTGAAGGCTTCAGCATGACAGACAAGATGATGAAATGGAAAGAAGTTTGACAGGGAGTTCAACGCAGAGAAGTGTGAAGTGATGCACTTTGGGAGGACAAGTGTGGAAAGGCAGTATACTATAAATAACATGATTTTCAAAAGTGGAAATGAGCAATGAGACCTCAGTGGCCATCTACAGAAATCCTTAAAGGTAACAGGGAAAGTTGACGAAGTAGTTGTTTTAAAAAAGCATGCAGGTTATTTGGACATATAAGTAGCATAGCATATAAAAAGCAAGAAGATTATGCTAGAACTTTATAAATCATGAGTTGGGTCTCTACAATATATGAACACCACATTTCAGGAAAGATGGAAATACCTTAGAAAGGATGCAGGGGAGGTTTACTAGGGGTAAGGAATGGTTTTACGTGGGTTTGTCAGTATCTGGAATGCTCTACCTGTAAAAGTTGTGGAAGCTGATTCCATGAATATATTAATACAGATAGATGAAGATGATGAACTTGCAGTGTTACGGACAAAAAGCATGGGGGACAAACATGACTACTTTTTCAACCCCAGGTCAAAAGGCCTCCTGTGCTGTAGGTTTCTGTGGTTGTGACTATACTTCAAATATAATGAGGGGGCTACAGAGTACTTCTGAGACACCCTGAAGATGTGAATGGTCTTCTATAGTTGTAAATTCTTTCACTGTCAGTGTTTGATAAATGCGGCAGCAAATTTATTATAGCAAAGTTCCACGGACCATAAATCAATAACCAGATACCTTTTAGTGATGTTGGATGAGAGAGGAATGTTGGCAAGGAGAACTGCCTCCTGCTTAATTCATGCAATGGAATCTTTTGCTTCGTTTTGAATGGTTAGATAAGTGTAATGTATGACAATACAACATTTTCTAAATACTGCACTAAGTGCCAAGTCCAGCTTGCGTGCTCATGCCTATTCATTATAGATGCATCATATGTCTTTTTTAAAAATATCAATCTCGTGTTTGTAATTTGGAAAAAGGTAACAAATTTCAGACAGATCATTTTTGTAGGTAGGAGAGTAATAATCTTTGCTAAATGGTTATTGGGAGAAAGAAGAACTGTACATCGTCATTTGGCACAATAAGGGATCAGGTATGCCTTGGTGGTGCAAGCAATCTAATTCCACTGAACATTCACCTTTGGTTCCCCACTCCCCCCTTCCACAACATGTCCCTCTGATGTACCATTAATGGCAAAGCTTCCTACCATTCTGTGCTAGCCCAAACTCTTCCTGATCGTTTCTGCCTTGCTCCCTCTTTACCCATCCAAAAAGCTTCAACTATGCTTCTACCATCTTCCCTTGTTTCCCTGGTATTCTTACTGAGGTTTCTCTCATAAGGCCCATGATAAATGCTTCTGATCCTCTGACTCATTGTGAGCAACACCATTGGGAAATTCTCACTGGTATTAAATAAAGTTTGTTACATCTTTGGTGCTAAGAATGGTATTTTAAGATCACTGCTAATTAAATTTGATTTGTTGAATATGATGAAGTATAATCAGTGAATCTTGGGAATGCTCTGCAGGAACAGAAGTGAAAAGTGTCTTGACGCTAGATTGGACTTTGCACCACTGTCTATAATGGATAGTCTAGTTCTGCCTAGCCCCTCCATTTTCTCTCATCAGCACTTTGTCAATTTTTAATTCAGAAAAATGTGCTTAACTGCGATTTACTTTTTAAAAAATAATTATAAATCAATTTTTTTTCTCGCTGTTCCCTTGTCTGTTTCTCACTGCTAATGATTTTGGGGAATGGCCCTGAACAATCAGTTTGTAACTCAGAAAGGATTGGAATCTTTGAAAGTTACGTCCCATCAGATATTTCCCTAGAGCCACTTGATAGAAAGTGACTTTGGATCAGCTTAGGCTTTTAAGATTTCTTTCAGTCAGGAAAACCACAGCTATTTGAGTCTAGTTTGAAAATTTAAAAATCCAGTATTCACTAATCAAACTGCAGTGGAGGACCAGTGAATGTGCCTTAACATTTACTTTGCTCCTAAGGAAAGATTGAAAGATTCTTGTGATAGAATGTGCTTCAAATATTTGCCCATAAAAGGACCGTTAAATATAGTTCTAAAATCTTAATTGCTGATGGAATAATTTTTTTAATTCATTGATCCAGCAACTTTTGTGCAAAACTGGCAGTCTGGATAACAGTTGTGAAGCTTTGCTTTCGGTCACTGATAGTCAAGCTGGAAATACAGAGCTTCATCAGCAATTCCATGGATTAGGAATGTATGTTGGGCAGTGACACAATTCGAAATGGAACTGAACATCAGGTTCTGCATACATGTGGTCAATCCAACTGTTCCATACCCTATCCAATACCACCTGGTTTCTGCCACTTCGAGATGAATTTCTAACCCCTTTGTGTCTCTGAAACCCAATTACGGTTTTAGAAACCTTGAATGTATTTGTGCTCTTATGCCAAATGTTCAAGTAGAGCGCTTCACTAGTAGTCATCCCAACCCTCAGAGCTTCCTCTTCAGTTAAATGAATATTAGCCTTCAGTGTGTTGAAAAAAAATCACAGTCTTGCCAGCTATTTTAATAATTCTAGGCATTTGGGTCCAGGGTTACGTACCAGGCTTATTATTAACTTGGCAGCGCTCTACCTGTCACTATGCTGACTCCTCCGACTATAAGGTTCATGATAGGGCTCAACAAAAAAAGGGGAAGAGAACACCAGAGAAAAGTCAAGAGGCAAGACTTAATGGCTTTGAAATCTATGAACAAGTTTTTAAAAAAATGTGAACATGCAAAGCTATATGGAAGTAAAAAGGCACCAAAAGAATAAGGACATGGAATAGCTCAATAAGCATTTAAAAGACTCGTGGAAAGATCACAACTCAGACTTTGCTCCATTTTCTTTCTTTGTTCACTTTCTACTTCATTCATATCATTCAGGAGTGATGTTTAGCCCCATTATCCTGCTTATAACCTCTACATTTAAAATTATAGCTAGCTTTATGCCGTCTCACTTCACCAATCGGCTGCAACATCGGAGGCATCTCAACTCTGCACTTCCAAAAACCTCTTCATCTTGTTTGCCTGTGTCTGTGCCCATCTCTCCTCCTCCAGCTGAAATCTGATCACTGTCCCTTCACTTTTGTGGCCTCTTGGAAAAATTTGCTACATTGCACTATCTATGCAAGTTTTTCCTTGCACACTGTAGCTGTTATAAATGTATTTTCTTGCTGACACAAAAGTAAGATTGTTATGGTTTGGGACCGTCTCTGTGGGGTAAAATGGAAGAGATAAAGGGTTGGTGTGACCTGTTCCACATTCTTCCCGACAACAAACTTGGGTGGCTTGGTTGTTAAAGGTGGGGCCCAGGTTTTCTTACTGGGAAGAAGGTGCGAGATATTCACCTGTAAACAATCACCACAGCAACTGTGCTGACAGAGGACAGACTGTTAAGTTTCACCAGAGTGGTGTTAGGAATGTCAAGTTTTATAAGCAGTTATACTGTCGATTTAATTCTAATATAGCATTGATTTTGGGGTCTAAAAGATAGCTAATTAGCATTTCTAAATAAAAGCAAATTACTGTGGATGCTGGAATCTGAAACCAAAGCCCAGCTTTGACAAAGGGTCATCTGGACTCAAAACGTCAGCTCTTTTCTCTCCTTACAGATGCTGCCAGACCTGCTGAGATTTTCCAGCATTTTCTCTTTTGGTAATTAACATTTTTACCTGATTGCAAGGCCCATGTGATTCACATTGCAAGGAGATGGGCTCAGAGGGGGAAGAGTCCATAGCAAGCCATTAACTGCAGGGTTTTTCTTAAGATACCCTTGAACCTCTCAGACTGGTCATTTTGCAAGAATCTGGGGGAGAGAGATAGAGGCCGCCAGTCTCGATTGTTCACCATGCAGAATGTGGTTGGGAGCTCATTCTTGGATTGAAGAGACCAAATTCATAGGATTTAAACAAAGCTGGAAGATTTGCTTAGCTTTCGCTAGGGGGAAGAATTTCCAGAGTAACCTTCACTGAAAGGGGATTAGAAGTTATCTGGTTGGAAAAACAAAAAGGAAGTAAGCCATCAGGAGCTGAGAATAACTTTGGACTGGTGCCTGGAGAGTCCTATCATATCATACAATCCTTCAGTGCAGTGCAGTGCAGTCCATTCGGCCCATCGAGTCTGCACCAACCACAATCCCACCCAGGTCCTGTCCCCATAACCTCATGCCTTTAACCTAGCTAGTCCCCCTGACACTAAGGGGCAATTTAGCGTGGCCAATCCACCTAACCCACACATCTTTGTGGGAGGAAACCGGAAAACCTGGAGGAAACCCACACAGACATGGGGAGAATGTGCAAACTCCACAGAGACAGTGACTCAAGCCAGGAATTGAACCCGGGTCCCTGATGCTGTGATGCAGCAGTGCTAACCACTGTGCTGCCCAGAATGAAAAGCTCATTTAAGGGACAGAGTAAAGTATTTCTGTGGAGGAGTATTTTTGGACTTTTTTTACAAGTTAAAAGGGGAATCTTTCTTGTAGTTGAGTATAAGCTGCTTACTGAAGTGTTCAGACAACGTTGCTTTTAGTTTAATTTATTGCAGTAAAAGTCTTAAAACTTGAAATTTTGTCATATGATCCTTCCAGTCAGTCTTTGGAAATTGAAATATCTTTCCACAAGTTATCGGTCTCTATGGGGATTGTAACACAGCCTGAAGATGTTGAATTGTACTGGGGTAAAAACAAAAAGTGCTGGAAACATTCAGGGCAGGCAGCATCAGTGGAAAGAGAAAGCAAGTTAATGTTTCAGGCTGATGGCTTTGGGGCATAGTTACAGATGTACGCATTGCTTTCTGGTACCTTATACTATTGAGTATTCTTGTTTAAAATGGACAGTGCACTTTGTAAAGTTATTGGGAAAAGCACCATAGTCAAACCACATGCAACTTTGTGATAATGTACAGCAATTTTTCAGGATGAGGTTGGGTCTGCTTCGTACTATTTGTTGTGCTGTGGTTAATTCAATATCTTTTGAATTAATATCCATATTGCTGCCAACTGATAGTTAACAAGAAGATACTGTGAAATATAAAATCTTTCTATTAAACCAATGTCCAAGTAACCGTCACAAATGCATGTTTTTTTTTAAACCCATAATGTTATTGGAAAGCGAATCAGTATAGAATTTGACTCAAGGCACTTAGTCCTGATGTACACAATGGTTCAATTACACCTTGTTGTCATTTGTAGTGTCTGAAAATGAACACTATATAAATTGTTACAAGTAAGCAAATTAGTGGTTTGATAGGTGGAATTTTTGAAGTTTAAAAACCTGGAGGTGGGAGTGAGAAAGATGAGGTAAAGGGAGTTCCGGAGTGGGGCTGAGACACCTGAAACTATCACCAATAATGCAGAGAGGAGGATGGTACATTGGAAACACACTGGCACAGGGTATTAAACTTGGAGGTTATGGAGGTGAGGTTGGCAAGATTGTGGAAGGATTTATAGATGAGAATGTTAGGATAGGGGACAGAACATTCGGTAACCTCAACAGTTTAAGAGTACATAGGAACATAGGAATTAGGAACAGAAGTAGGCAAATTCAGCCCTTTGAGCCTGCTCTGCCATTCAATCAGATCATGGCTGATCTCTCCCTGGTCTCAAAAAGTACTGAAGTAAATGTCAATGACCCATTGCCCTGCTAATAACAAATATACCATGGGTTGAAGTTGGGACTTTCTGCATTGATCCATTCAGCTAACCTGGTCTTTAGAAGGCCTGTCCAAAATCAGAAATCTGCCAGGTAGAGAATCATGGGGATTAACCTGTACGAATTCACTGCTTGTCATACTTTTTAAAAGAAGTGAAGAATTCATCAGTAAACAATGGTAAATCCAGTTCTTTTGTTAGCCTTAACAAAAGATTATTGACCTAATATGTTAACTCTGTTTTCTCTCTCTCTCTCTCGAAAGATGCTGCTTGACATGCTGCAAATTTCCAGCATTTTCTGTTTTCATTTCTAAAGTTCCAGCATCTCCAGTATTTTGCTTTTGTACAAATCTAGCCCTGCCTGTTCCTGGCACAATCATGCTGCATGTTTGGCACTTTCAAAAAACATTTTAAGTTTTTAGAAAATACTAGGGTCTTGATCTCTCACCTATACAGTCTAGAACACTGGTGGTCTCTTTTGGATCATTTTCTGCAAAAATGACAGACTCAAAATTACACTTTCATTTGAAATTTCCTTGCCTACCTAATATAGCTCAGGTTAGCAACCGAGAGACTAAACCTGCATACTCTTCTTGACATTTAGTGCTCACTATACTGCCTGCAATACATTCTTGAGTAATAGTCAATTTCATGTAAAGGTTGACCCTCGACTTTTGGCCAAAAGGTCCTATGTTTTTCTGGCATCTTGTCAACTTCTGACTATCCAAGGACACTCCACTCCAACTCGGATCACAGCCCCACTCTACATTTAGAGTAACACAACAGAGACCAGGATTTGAAGCAGGGATTTTTCTGATCTTTCTGCATTGGTGCTAGACCACAAAATGCAATTTGCCCACTAAGATACCAGGAAACCTTTTAGTAAAATTTTTTAACCTCTCGTTGAAATGTCAGAGGTAAGATTGGAACACACTGCAGCGTCAAGTGTGCACCAACCCAAGAGGTATCCTGTGGAATAACCAGCTCTCTGTTTGGGGTAAATCAGCTGGGTGTATAAGCTGTAAGTGTCAGTGAACAAAGAAAATTACAACACAGGAACAGGCCTTTCGGCTCTCCAAGCCTGCACCAACCATGCTGCCTGATTGAACTAAAGCCCCCTCTCCTTCTGGGGACCATATCCCTCTATTCCCATCCTATTTATGTATTTGTCAAGACGCCCCTTAAAAGTCACTCTTGTATCTGCTTCCAATACCTCCTCGGCAGCAAGTTCCAGGCACCCACCACCCTCTGTTTAAAATAAAACTTGCCTCATACATTTCCTTTGGATCTTGCCCTTCACACCTTAAACCTTGCTCCTCACACCTGGTTGAAAGTAAATTATTCGAAAGTAAAGTCCTCAAAAATTAATTGGAAGAGATTAAAATCCGCTGCTTTTGTGAGCCGTTTTCTGCTGCTTTTGTGAGCCGTGAACATCAGTATTTGAAAGTAAGCCGCTCCAACCTCTTAACCTTTTGCCTAAAAAATAGGTCTCAAAAATTCCACTTTTACTTTGGTATGTACAGTAATTATTTTTGAGCCTATGTTACTCATTTTTCTTTTAAAACCTCATTTTCTCACTGGACACCATGGAATTCCTTTATCCAAGAGGTGAGCTGGGCTTCATGTTTTCATCCACTAGCACTGTTGTTCATGACAGGAATCAGACGAGCGCGATCCTGTCAAACATCCCACCAGATTTTTATTTCCCTCTTGTGGCTAGGTAGTTGACTAATCACCATTCAATCATGGCGTTGATTTTAAAATGAATGTGTCAGTGATGTCAGTTGCTGCACTGTTCACAAAAACAACATTTATAAGTTTGCCAACAGCACAAATCATGAAGAATGCACCATGCAAAATTAATCAGTTGAGCTAACGATTGTTTATCTACCTTAAACGTAATTTTCCTAAGTAAAAGCAAAATTGATTACAAGATGGGCCATTGCACTATGTAGATAGAAGGAATGTGCTTGGGAGTGTTTGTAAACATTTTAAAGTCAATTAATGTGATGCAGTGATTGACCATACAAAAACAAGAAGCTTGATGGCTCTAATCACCTTTTAATGGCTTCACAGATTCTCTTTTTACATTCATGTAGCTTGAAAATAGGTGTGAATTGGGATGTTGACACCTCATTACTCTGTAAAGTTAAAGCAAAATACTCTTGGTGCTGGAAATGTGAACTAAAATCATAGAATCCTACAGTGCAGAAAGAGGCCATTCGGCCCATTGAGTCTGCACCAACCACAATCCCACCCAGGCCCTATCCACATATCCCTACATATTTACCCACTAACCCCCCTAACCTATGCATTCCGGGACACTAAGGGGCAATTTAGAATGGCCAATCAACCTAGCCCGCACATCTTTGGACTGTGGAAGGAAACCGGAGCACCCGGAGGAAACCCACGCAGACACAGGGAGAATGTGCAAACTCCACACAGACAGCGACCCGAGCCGGGATTCGAACCCAGGTCCCTGGAGCTGTGAAGCAGCAGTGCTAACCACTGTGCTACCATGCCGCCCAAAAAGCAGAATATAAAAGCAGAAACACTCAGCCGACCAAGCAGCATCTGTGGCGAGAGAAGCAGATAATGGGAGGGATTTTATGGCCTCGCTTGTCCTGAAACTGTTAAATCCCTCCCGAGGTCAACGGACCTTACCATGGTCTGCACCTCGCCTGCTCCGATTCCTGTGGCAGCTGGGCCAGTAAACTTCCGGTGAATGTTTCAGGTTGATGACCTTTCACCAGGATGAGAAGTTATTAGAAAGTACACAACTTTTCAGTAAGGAAAGGGTGAGAGGATGGAAAAAGCAATGGGGAAAGTCTTTGGGAATGTGAAAGGCAGCAGTGGTTATATGACAAAAGGGCAAATGACCGGAGGCCCGGGGTCATGCGAGAAGTGTTTAGCAAAGCAATCACCTAATCTACATTTCTGAATATCACTGAAAAGTGATGTGTTGCTGAAGCTTTTCATCTTGCATTCATCAGGACAAACGAAGAATGCCAAATTTCAAATGATCACAATTTATACTACAAGAGAGAGTAGTGCTGACGTTTTGGTAAGTTGACTCTGATTGGCCACGATGTTGCCATGGAAAAAGCAACAAGGCACTATAGGCTCCCCATGCTCTACGGTAATTCAAAAAAGACACAGGTCTTAAATAGGTTCCTCCCATTTGCAGAGAGGCAACACATATTCATATGCAGGGACCCATGCTAGTATTCATAAAATGCACATTGGAAAGTTGGCAATCTTTTTCCTCAGACCTAGGATTTGTAGCAGGATTTTTCTGATCTTTCTGCATCAGTGCTAAGTCACCCAGTGGTGAATCTCCAGGTGAATCAAAGGCAACATGAGGAAAAGTATTTTTATTAAGCAATTGGTTAGGATTTGGAATGCATTGCCTGAGGCAGAACTTATCACAACTTTCAAAAGGGAACTGAATAATTATCTGAAGAGAACGAAATTGCAGGGCTAAAGGAAGAGGGCAGAAAGTAGAACCAGTCGAGTTGCTTTTGCAAAGAGCTGGCACAGACATGTTGGGCTGAATGGCCACCTATTGTACTGTAACCATACCATGATTCTGTAGGTTTGCCCTCCAGTCACTTCAAAGTGAAGATTAATTTTGTAGACACTGCTACAAGCAGCCTGAAAGGAAAGTTGTGGGGCATTATATTTTAGTTATAAGTATATTGGATCTGGGACAAAAGGCTGTTTAACTGGATGGAGATGCCAGGTCATGTGATGAAACATTCAGGAATACGGCCAAGAAAAGTTTGCAACCCTGGACAGTAGCGGACGAGGAAAGGCTTTTAACAAAATGCACCTGTGCTATTTTTAATCTGCAGGCAGTTGTTTTACAAGCAGTACTAAAAGCCAAATCAATTCTCTGTCCAACTCTCCTTGACCTCTGTATTCTCGGCCTTCTGAAATGTTCCACTGAAGCTCAAGGCAAGCTCAACGATCAGCATATTTTTCTGTAATATTTTGCAGCCCTCTGGTTTCAATTCTGGTGTTTAACAACATCGGATATTAACTTTTATCTCTAGTAAGGAATTCTGACAACATGAGGAAGGAGTGGGGTTGGAGCATGAAGTAGGAGATTGTTAGGCAAAACATACAGATCATTGGCCCGGTGAAATGAGTTGAGGTGCAGATTATCCAGGTTCTAATTGAGTAGCGAAGCAGGCCTGAGGGCTTGAATGGCCTATTCCTGTTCCAAACATTTTTAACTAGTTGGCCCAACACATTTGAATAAATGCCAACACCAAAGAAATGTCCTTGTGCCCCGTTGCTTTCAGTTTTGATTATTTACCCTGACTGCCCTAACCAGCAAGGCACTAGCAGTCCTCACCACCTGCAGGCAGGTAGTTTCCACCCCCTAGAGGTCCCTCATCTCCTGGCCAACTAGGCAATTTGCATTTAAAAATAGTGCTGTGGGAGCAACGCAGCGGAGGCGTAGGATCAGGATCCAAAATTCATCCTGGTGCCAGGTTTCCCACCTGAATATCCTGCCCTTGGTCTCAACGTTTCTGGGTTAGTGAGAAGAAAATTGACCAGATTTCTTAGTCCTGATGATTATCCAACCACACATGCTGGAAATGTGGATGTTGGACAGGGACTGGATTGGACAGGACTGCCTGACCCATTGGTGGAGCCGAAATTAAAACTAGGAACATTGCTGATATCAGTTTTCCTCAGGAAGGAGTAATTCTAGTATGTGGATACCAATGATGATCTAATAGTGCTTGACCAGTGCCATAAAATTTTGTTCACAATTTTCTGTACATGTCTGCAGATAAGTTGTAAGGGGAGCTATCCTGCAATTATTAGTGAAACATATATCTGGGAAATATGCTGCAATATTAGTTGCTAGCCTCATTAAATTAATTATCTTCTGTTTTTATTCCAACAGTGTACCGTTTACTGAGCTACTGTTTTTCCCATGGCAACCTCTTTGCTTTGCTCGTCAACATTGCATTGTTAGTTGTCTTCAGTAGCTGTCTGGAGCAACAGTTGGGCACCATTCGATACTTTTACCTCTCTGTCCTTTTTGCTGTTTTTTCTGCACTTCTTTACCTGCTTTTGGGCAAACTACTAAGTCTTGATGAAACACCAGTGTGTGGTTTTACAACCGTTCAATTTGCTATGGTGACACTAAGCTGCCGTAGCTCTGAGATGAAAAGGACCATCACCGCAGCAGCAGTGCCTTGGATACTTCTCCCTGTGGCCTACCTTGTTATCCCGGGTTCATCTGTACTTCTCCACATCTGTGGAGTTATTGTTGGGCTGACTTGTATCCTTTCTGATAATTACACCAGAATAGGTTAAAACTCTGGTTAACTTTTCAGCGGGCTCAGTTGGTGAACTCAGATGTATGTCCAACACTACGCAAGTTAGATTCACATTTTGCAAATTATATGCAGCATTTGAGCTCATTTATCTCAATGAAGTAGTTTTAATGGCAATTGTTAAAAGCACTGAAGTTATAAAATATCTTATGAAGCTATGGTCGGGGGATAAGCAGAAGATCAGAATTGTATAGATTTTTTTCCAAATGTTTCTTCCACCCCTTCTGAACCTACTGGTTTGGGACATGATGTCTGGAATATTTAGAAGGTCACAATAAAAGTGGTACCTTCTGGTTACTTTCAAATTTGATAAGATTTTTAATCTAAAAATGCTAAGAAACGCAAATGACATTTTTTTAAGAAACAAGTAGATCAAAGCTGAGTGAGCAACCACTTTGACTGCATATAGAGATGTAGTTTTTTTCCTCTCCTTGATACACTTCATGCTGCTGATACTTATTCCAATTCCTTTTTAATGTTGTTGCTTTGTTCAAAGAATGGGAGTATGTGCCCGGAATTTTCTGACTGTTCACACTGGTGGGATTTTCCCATCCCGCTGCAGTGAACAGAGATTTGATTTGTTGCCAAAATTTCCATCTTTGATGCAGCGGGAGCAGACGGTAAGATTGCGCCCTGTGTCTCTCAATGTGACAGGAATTCCCAGACTGACAAAATCTATCGTGAGATCGCAGGTTAATGCTGGATAAAGTGGCCATTCAGCCCATTGTAATTCACCTATTCAGACACCATCTTAAAAATCTATTGCTTGATTGTTTCTGATCGGTTTCCAAAATTTTTGCTTCTACTATTCTATCTGGAAGTTTATTCCATGTGTTTATCACTATTTTGTGTGAGGAAGGATTTCTTGATTATTGGTCATAAAAGTCCTTTCATTAATTTAATAATTCTAGTCTGTATTCATCCTAGATCATTGGATCTAGCATTGAATAATACATTAGAGAAACTGGGATTGTTCTCCTTGGAGAAGAGATGGTTGAGAGGAAATTTGAAAGAGGTGTTCAAAATCATGAGCAGTCTAGACAGAGTAGATAATGAAAAACTGTTCCCATTGGTGGAAGTGTGAAGAAGCAAAGGACGCTGATATAAGGTGAATGAAAAACAAAAATGGCGAGATGAGGAAAAACTACGCAGCGAGTGGTTAGGATCTGGAATGCAGTGGCTTAAGTATGTTGGAAGTAGCTTCAGTCGAGGTTTTCAAAAAGGATTTGGATAAGAACCTTGCAGGGCTTTGGGGGCAGTGGAGTGGGACTTAGCTGTGTTGCTCTTGCAGAGAACCAACATGGATGTGGTGAACCAAATGGTCGTCTCCTGTGCTGAAACCATTCTCTAATTCTATGATAACAGATGAAGTGAGAACGAAGAGTGAGAAAAGTGGCAGCAAAAGGGACAACTGTGAGCCCTGACCCTTGGGGTTGGAAATTAGCTGGTGCAGCATGACAACTAATTTCGAGAGCAGACAGGCTGTACACCCTGATGGTTATATATTGAGAGCTTTCCTGTCTCATTACTGTCTGCACCTTTCACAATCCCCTCACCATGGTCGAAGTAGTAAGGCTGTTCCTGTCAGGTATTCATGCTATACCTTTGTGAGTTAGTCTACGATTTTATATGGACATTTAGTTCTTTTGTTTTTCTAAATAATCAATCGTTCTACATTTTTTCATAAAAAGGGGGGGGGGGGAAATCTTTCAGCCAATGCATGAAGTGCTAATTTGGTATTACAGCCATGGCTGTCTCACTGTAACATTACTAATTTAGAGAGTGCTTGTACTGCACAGTGTGTTAACTTCCAGGCAAGATGTAGAGGAAATGGAGCCTGGACATAGTAGATTGGGAAAATCTGTTCACATTGGTGGGAAGGATGGAGAACAAGAGGAGAACAAGGGGAAATAAATGGCAAAAGAAGCAACAGAGACATTTATTTTATTTCTTCACTTTACGGAAATGCTGGCTGGCCCAGCATCTATCGTCCATCCCTAATTGCCCTCCACTTCAGAGGGCATTGTGAGAGTTAACCACATTGCTGTGGGTCAGGTCACATGTAGACCAGGTAAGGATGGTAGATCTCCTTCCCTAAGCAGCATTAATGAACTAGATGGGTTTTTCCAACAATCGACAATGGTTTCATGGTCATGAGTAGACTTTTAATTTCAAATTTTTATTGAATTCAAATTTCACCATCTGCCACAGTGGGATTTGAACCTGGGTCCCCAGAGTATTACGTTGGGTCTCTGGATTACTAGTCCAATGATAATTCCACTACAACACTGCCTCCCCTGAGTGCAAGAGAAACTTATTCATGCAGCAAGCAAGTGGTTAAGATCTGGAATGCACTGCCTGAGAGTAGTGGCGGCAGGTTCAAGAGGAAGTTGGATTATTACCAGGGGTAATTGCATTGATTTAATTGCTCATTCAGAGATCCAATGCTGACACAACAGGACAAATCATCTCCTTCTGTGCTGTAACAACTGTGTGATTAACCCCAAGGGATAAAACATGTTATCAAATAACTTGTTATATAAATGTTTACTCCTCTAAAGCACAGTTTCCTTTAATTTTGCACATTGGTAAAGAAAATGTTTGATCTGGCTGTTACACTTATGGAGTCCATGGAGTGCAGTTATTCTCACAAGTTGAGAAATGTAGAGGGCGATTCTCCCATCCCACTGCGCTGCTTTTGTAGTGCAGCGGGCCGGGAGACTCTAGCGGAGGCCGTTTCACGGGCTTCCCAATGGGTGCCACGGCCTCCGTGATTCTCTGGCAGCTGGATTTCCTGCGCCGTCAGCTCATCTATTTCTCATCCCAATTTATTTTAAATATCATTAGCGGGCCCGAGACTGAAACCTCCGGGTCCGCTAGCCACAACCCCCTCCCCCCCCCCCCCCCTTGCCAGGAGTATTTCACTCCAGCGGGGTTTAGTATAGCTCCCCACTTGTGGGCAGCTGGTGGTCTGACCCGCTGTATTGAAGGTGGGCAGTCGAGGCCCCCCCCCCCAGAGGGTCGGATGCCAGGAGGGTGCCCTCTGGGCATTGCTACCTTGGCAGTGCCAAGGGGCGGGGCCTGATGGGGGCAGGGCTGGGTGGTGGGGTCCCACTGTTACTCTGCAGTTGGGCTGAGTTACAGAGGGAAGGAGGCCAGCGATCGGGGCTGGCTATTGGGGTGGGGGGGATCAGGGTTGCGGTGGGGCGGCATTGAGGTGGGCTGGGAAGAGAGGGGGGGGGGGGAGAGTCGAGGATTGAGGCTGTTCCGGGCATGTTCGGGGGGGCCAGCGATTTGTGGGGGGGCGGTGGGGGTCGCGGGTCTGACCAGCGATCGGGAGGCCGGCAGACAGGGACCACTGTGCATGCGCCAATCCCGGCACTGACAGATCGGCACATGCACAGTGGCTTGCTCAGCACTATGCTGCTGACCTCTTCAGTGGGAATAGACCCAGACCACTGATTTTCAGCATGATTCACGCTGAGGCACTCTGCTTTGGACAGCGTGGAAGATTCATTTTGAAATCCCCACTGAAAAAACCAGTGGAATTTACTCCAGTTTTTACGCGAATTCCACACTTCAAATTGTTTTGGGAGAATCGCCCCTGTATTCTTGCAAATAAGAGTTGTGAATTTGAATGATTGGAATCTGACACGCCTACACACTCTCCTACTGCTTTGAATATCCTTGACACTATTTTTATTCAGATAGCTGTAGGATTTTATTTTGCCTGGAGTTGTCAAACTCAGTGATAGAATCTGTTGAGAGGCTGGCTATCTGTAGATTCCTGCAACATAACTCCTGGATTCCATTTATCTTCTCTTCCGCAAAATACCATCTTCCTGTTAGTAACGTTGAGAGGTGAGCAGAAATTTTTAATTTAGTTGTTAGGATTTTGTGTCAACATGTGCTGTACAGTAAAAATGCATGTTTCTCTACTCCACACATCATGGTTATCCTTTTTGTTAGAATTACCAAATGTTAATACAATTTGTTTTGACTAGTACTTTGCCACACATTTTGTAATTTGTATAGAGGAAATTCATTTGTATTTAAGCTACATTATCCCTGTATTATTCTTGACTGAGAAGGCAGATGGGTAATCTGATCTGAGACCCATGCAAATGTTTTTCAACAGGCTGCTGGCAGGTTACAGGAGTGGCCATCTCTCAGATTGCTCCCTTGGAAGACATATCTAGTGGTTCTTTAGAGCAACGTGCTTGAGATTGGGAGCCCTTTGGCACAGCCCCACATTAATTTTCCCTGTAATGCTCCTGTAGGTATTGACTGCTAGCTACAGTGTAGTTCTGTGGGTGCATCATGTCTTCCGATAGCTTGTCCAAGTGTGGTTTGACTGTGAATATGAGATGATAGAAACACAATCTCGTCCTGCCCTTGAATCTCGCACACACTGACTTCCAGCAGAAGCCACCTGTAGCATTCCTATTGCCTCTTTGGCTGAAATCATCGACCTTAGTAAATGACAGGGCATCAGCCTTGGATGTACTCTGAGGGCTATTAGTAGAACCTCTGCATGAAATCACCTATGTTTGGAAGGAAAGTACATGAATAGACTGCTTGTACAGTATCTTCTTGTGATGGCTTTGTCTTCCAGGTACTGTAACCAGTACAGTGTCACTTGATTTGGAATTATTATCATGCTATTTTACTGTGGGATAAGGTAGTTTTCAATTAGTTCACATGAAATGTTTTGTTTGTCTTTTGGCATAGTGATGGCAACCCTACCTCTGGGTTCAGGTCCCACTTCAGGACTTGATGGCCATGGAAGGTGCATTCATAACATGGCCAAACAAGTTGATTATCAAATTGTAAATCCTTACAGCACGCCTGATGGTGAGTGGTAAGAGCAGGAGAGTTTCCTGGTCAGCCATACTGCAGAAGGCGACGGCAAACCAGTGCAGTACTTTGCCAAGTCTAACAATGGACCAATCCAATGGAAGTCCATGTCGCCAACACCCTCTGAAGGCGGAGGATGTTTTCTTCATTGCAAAACACAATATAATGACAGGACAGAATTTTGCTACCCAAATATTCTCCTTACAAAATGAAACTCGGTTTAAAATAAAGATGGGGTTTTCAAGTTGCTGTCCCATAAATAACTGGATAATGTAAATCAAAAACAGAAAATACTGGAAAATCTCAGCAGGTCTGACAGCATCTGTGGAGAGAGAGAATAGAGCCAACGCTTTGAGTCTGGATGACCCTTTGTCAGAGCTTCATCCAGACTTGAAACATTGGCTCTGTTCTTTCTCCACAGATGCTGTCAGACCTGCTGAGATTTTCCAGCATTTTCTTCTGTTTTTGTTCCAGATTCTAGCATCCACAGTATTTTGTTTTTTTTTAATGGATAATGTAAATGTTTCACCTTCTAAAATTTTTAATACACAAAAAATCTATCTTGGGTCTACTGGTGGCTTCTGTTATGAGAGATGGCTGCTGTGTTTACCTGCTTGACACCAGCCACTGCACTTTTAGGGACCACAACTCATTATGTCTGAAATACTGCAATTTTTCTGATGGATGGATGGATAATGGACCTTATGAATACAACTCTTACTTTTAGTTCTCATTTTTTATCACTAACCTTTATGTGTGGTTTGAGTTCATTTTTCTTTGAAAATAATTGAGAACTTGGTAAATAACTTTTTTTAAAAAAAACTACAATTTCCATTTTACAAGTTTAAAAGCTGTTTACAAGTTTACAGCCATTTGGCAGCATCACGTGTAGGTAATTAGAGAACAAATTGCAATGACACGCTGACATGGCATTGTCACAAACAGCAAGTTCATTTAAATGTTCAGCTAAATGATCAGGTGGGGTACCCCGCCATAGTTAAAAGCTGCTGATTGCATTCACCATGATTTGTGACTTGGTGCGTGCTCCACCAAGCAATGAGGCACAGTTTCTTTATCTGCTCTTCTTAAAAAGACTTATCCCCAAATAGAACACAGATAAAAATAGCTTGTACTTTACAGAAGTAATCATAACGGACACCACAGTAGCTCAATGCATTATTGTGTACTTTGTTTGGTTCTTGTTGCCCTGAGCACATATAAAGCAGTGGGACAAAGTGCTAGCATGTGTCTTCAAATCCCTTGAATCAAAGTCAGCATCAGCTTTATGCAAACATTTCTGCCTCTCCCTTGATGTTGACTGGCTCTGTCCCTCGATGAGGGCATTTTGAATTTCCACATTAAAAAGAGACATTCAAGACAGTGTTAAAAACTTTGGTGTTACTACGGAGAGATTTGTGAAATAAAAGATAGCAAAGATTTGAATTTATCCACAAGCAACAGATCAACATAATTATCTCTTCTTCAAATCAAATACCTGGACAATTATTCTTCTCATTTTGCAGTGCCATTCCACAGACATTTTGTAGGGGATTGTTAGCGGGGGTGGGCAACTGTAGAAACATTTCCTACTTCTCCCATAATTTGCACGAGTACTCTGCACTTAATTAGATTGCCCCAGGATCTTCGACCCAAATAATAATCTAAATAAAACACTTCAAAAGGGAAAGAAACAATCGCACCCAATTAATAAATAAAAGATATTAAATAAGAATATTTTTTGTGCAGATTGTACCCTCTGGTACCCACCTATTGCGGAAGGTCTCAGTCGCCTTGGTGGACACCATATGCTCCTTCTCCAGGGTCACTGGCGCATGGTTATAGCTGTGATAGAAAGGTAGGCCCAGAGCCAACAACTCAGTTGGTCATGTCTAATTTGGACCTGGGGGAGGCCATCTTGACCCATGGGAATAGGCCCATAATGTAAGGAGTGCCAGTCTACCTCATTTGATGCCATCTCTGCGGACAGCCCAAGCTATAGTTTCTACCTAATCATGGCACTTTGATCCTGGTTGCGTGCTTCAGGCAGAAAATTCCTGATTTACCAGATGAGGAATTGGCATTTGTGGCACAGACTTATCCCCTGGATAGGAGTAGCAGAATCAAGTATGAGCGGCACTGAGAAAAGAATCATCGAACCTCCGAGTATCCTTGGAGCTGCAGCTCAAACTTTCACTTCAATAGCTGAGCTGACTTTCGGCTCTGGAAACTGAAAAATGGCATTAGTACCATTATTTTGAGAATTGTTGGAGTGCAAATGGAGCATGTATTTGCATATTTAGCATTAATTGTGATAATGCAAATAAAGATCTGAACCTCTGCTAGTAGTAAATAAACATTTTAACTCGGTAAAACAAATTCCAGGTTTTTCCCCTTTGTTGGACTCTGACCAATTGGAATAGCTAGATAACGGTAAACTCACCATAGTCCCAGATGTCCATAGGCTTTGAGGAGGAGAGCTGACTGGTGGTGATTTAACTTGAGGATCACCACATCCCAGACAAGGGGCAAGATTGAGAGTAACCTCAGCTGGTACGGGAATTGAACCCATGCTGTTGGCGTTGCTCTGCACCACGAACTTGCTGAGACCAATTCCAGCATCCCACTTGAGATCTGAAAACTCAGTAAATATGGCATGCCCCAGAAAGACTCTGTGATCTCCATAAGTCAGGACCATATTGCAGAGTAGATGTATCTAATAAGTGATTGCGAGAACTTAAAGTTGCATTTTAGAAAGAAGTAGCGTAGAAAGAGATCATTCAGCTCATCATGTTTTCCTTTTCTTTCGCCAGAACCCTGTGAATGTTTCTGGTTCATATGTATAACCAATTCCTATTTTGAAATTCATTAAAGCTTTTTCCACTACCATATCGGGCAGAACATTCTGGATCATCATAACTCACTGTCAAAACAAAATCTCATCTCTCGGTTTCTTTTGTCAATGATCTAAAATCTGTGCTTTCCGGTTACCAACAGTTTCTCCTTATTTGAGCCACCAAAACCCTTTTGATATTGAACACCTTTACACCTCCTCTTAATCTTCTTTGCTGTAAGGAAAACAATCTCAGTTTCTCTAGTCTCTCTATATAACTGATGCCCCACATCTCAAGTGTTGTTCTAGTAAATCACTGCTCTACCCTCCCCCACAGCCTCGATATCCTTCCTAAAATGTGGTGGCCCAGATTTAGACTGAGCAGAGGCCTAATCAGGATGTATAAACCTGATCTCTACGTATAAAGTCGAGGCCCTTGTATGTTTTTAACAGCCTTTTTAACTTGTCCTGTCACCTTCAAAGATTTGTGTAGTGAGCTCCCAGGTCTATCAGACCCTTAAAATTGTGCTATTTAGTTGATAAAGATCTGCCATGATCTTATTGAATGGCGGAGCAGGCTCGAGGGGCCGGATGGCCTACTCCTGCTCCTAGTTCTTATGTTATGATATTGTCTCTACTCAATCTTCGGACCAAAATTAATCACTTCATAATTCTGTGTCAGGATTTTCATGCCAAATTCGCCAGTCAATATTCTCTTGATTGTTAACTATGGATCACATCTTCCAAGAAGTGGCAATCACTGATGGATTGCTACTCCGCTCCAAATTTTTTTATCTTACACAGGCGTTCTGCATTTTTACCTCAAACTTTTGAAACGGGTTTCTTCAGAAATGTGGAGCGTACATGTTTTGGGAGTCCTTCTTCATAGTACAGGATTGTCAGGAGAAGCCAAACCACATCCCCTTTTTACAGCACCAGCTGCAATATTTTGCCATGTCTTCCTTCACGAGCTTAGTGAAAAGTTTTGATGGATTTAAATAGTTTTTCACTGTGTTAGTGAATGAGTGAGAGTGAGGTAGGTGGGGTGGCAGGATGCCAGCTGGGTAGACTGGCCAGGTAGTGAGGTTGGGTCGGGTGGTGAGGTTGGGCTGGGGATATTAGGAAGGGCAGGATGGAAGTGGATGGTCAGATGGATGTGGGTGGACTCTGGTGTCGGTGTGTGAGTGATTATGTATAGTTAACCAGGAGTTAGAACTAATTTCTTTTCTGTTTAACATTTTCTGGGTAACTTCAGGTAAGTAATTCAGAATCACCAGAAGTCTCCAACTCAAACTCAGGAGTTGGAGACTTTGTTTGGTGCATTCTGGATGCTGGGGAATTGCTCATTGGAAGTCCAAACTTGCCAGGCAATTTCCATGTTGTCAATGCATTGGGTTATCCAAGTAGTCCCATAGTGCATCTTGGGCCGGGGTTGGGGGTGTGTCTGGGGTAAGATTTTGCAGGGATCGGTAGCTCTGGGCCTATATTTCCAAATTTTGTGTCATCTACAAACTTTGAAAATATGTCCCCTATACCCGCGTACAGTTCATTAATATACATCAAAAAGAGCAGTGATCCTAACACTGACCCCTGGGGGACGGTATTGTTTTCCTCCCTTCAGCCTGAAAAACAATTGCCCATCACTTCCCAACTTTTTGTCTTGTGCCCTCTGTGCTGCCTCTGCCCCTTTAACCCCTTGGACTTCAACTTTACTAATGAGGTCAGTATAAGCCATGTAACTAGTTCGAGGCCTCTAATTTATCTAGGAATGAATTGGTAAATACTCAGTATTCCCTGTGTTCTACCATTACATTTTTCTGTGTGTCTATGTTTGATCTGTGAATTATGACTAAATATTTCAGTTTTGGCTCTACTGTTACGAATTTTTTCAAAAAGGTTGTACCGTCTACCATGTTGCAATCACATTTGCAGATTCCAGCCTGCGGCAGAAGTCTACGAAACTCACGGATTTTCAATGGGACACTTAACAGCCACTAATGATGATTTAACAAGAGAAAGCAATAGCTACAATATTGAAATGGACCCTCAGTGGACAGGAACCTCCAACCAGACATTGCCTGTCCCTCAGCCTTATACTGGATCTGCACGTCCCAATTACTTACAAGCTGACCTGTACAACCCGTATGCTTTTACGTATCCCAGACAACTGGATCCAAACCCTCATCACTCTGAATTTTATCACATAAATCCGGATGATATTTATTCTGCAGCTGCTCGTGGTCTTCTCACTGATGAGGATCTTTTACATGCTGGTGTTGTTGCCTCCTTACAAGAATCTGGAATGAATCAGAACAGTAAAGTGGAAATACCTAAATCTTCAGTCTCTTCTCTCCGGTAGGTAACTGACGGTAAAAGATTATCTTAGGCACTTAGTAAATACAATGGGGTGGTATGGTGGCACAGTGGTTAGCACTGCTGCCTCAGGGCACCAGGGAACTGGGTTCGATTCCCAGCTTGGGTCACTGTCTGTGTGGAGTTTGCATAAGGGTTGTGAATCTTTGGAATTCTCTACCTCAGACATATTCAAGTGAGAGATTGACAAATGTTTGGATACTAAGGGAATTGAGATAGTTCAGGAAGGTGAAGGTGAAGCGGAAAACAAACCATAATCCTATTGAATGAAGGAACAGGCTCAAGGGGTCAAAGAACAGTACAGAGCAGGAACAGGCCCTTTGGCCAACCAAGCCTGCGCCGACACATGACGTCCTTCTAAACTGAAGACCTTTTGCCTCTACGTGGTCCGTATGCCTCTGTTCCCTGCCTATTCATGTATCTGTTAAGATGACCTGCTCCATTCAATATCATCCATTTTAGACCAACAGCCCATGTAAAAAAATTAATGCCATTGTGTCCATGTAATGAGCTGTCTAGTCGATCTTTCTGTTGAAAAATGATTGTTACTTCCTCAATGGATTTCATTAATGGAAATATAATTAGAGTATCATTTCCCATGTACTGCACATAATCCTTTATGCAATGTAGTCCTTTCTTAATGTTTGCTTTCATTGTCCCTCTCTCAGATTACAACAATTAAAGCAGATGGGCTTTTCAACGGAAAAGGCTGTTTTAGCACTGGCTGCTTCAGGAAAGGTAGAGAGTGCCATTAACCTCCTAGTGGAAGATCAAGTTGGAGAGGATGCTGTTGTGACTGCAAATACGAAAACAATATCCAAATGAATGTTCCTGGTACTGCTAAATAATGCCCTCTGCCAAAGCAAATGACTTTACAGGCACCTGAAAGCAGATATAAATACAGCCATCTAATGCTACTTTTGAATGGGCCACAAAAATTAAATATGAACAGTTCAGTCCATTTTTGTACATTTGCATTTACGTACCAATAAAATTGTTCTTTAAGTTTCCATGCCCAGTGGTGCTTTTTCAATAATGTATTTCAGCAATGGTCAACAATATCTGTACAAGTTGAAAGGAATACTGGACAGGCGGATTATGGTTTTGACATCTCTTCTACACGGCTACGCCAAGTCTGAAATATTTGGCATAACGCCTGTCAATTAAAGTGAAATATATATTTCGAAAGCATTTAGGGTGGCACGGTGGCAAAGTAGCTAGCACTGCTGTCCCACAGCACCAGGGAACCCGGGTTTGATTCCTGGCTTGGCTCACTGTCTGTGCGGAGTCTGCACATTCTCCCTGTGTCTGCGTGGGTCTCCTCCGGGTGCTCCAGTTTCCCCTCTCAGTCCAAAAGATGTGCTGGTTAGATGCATTGGCAATGCTAAATTCTCCCTCGGTGTACCCAAACACGTGCCGGAGTGTGGCGACTAGGGGATTTTCACAGTAACTTCATTGCAGTGTTAATGTAAGCCTACTTGTGATACTAATAAACTTAAACATTTTTGTAAATCTAAGGAATAGATTTGTATCTCACTGTAAGGTTGGAATTATGTGAAATGTCCTGGAGATTACGAATAAACAAAATGAATTCAAACTGGTCCCTACAAAAGTGTGACAGCTTAAAATCTCACCAACTTTGGCCACATAAGTGACTTTTAAAATAATTTTTCATCCTTATGCAGTAGCGAAAGTATTTTAAAAATTCAAAGTAAAGCATCAAAACAAATAGGTCAAAAGACTTAATTTACCTTTTAATGAATAATTTTGACACTTCTCATGGTTGATATAAAACAGTGCTCTGTACATGAAAATTAAGTACGCCCTTTAAGACTGTATATGAAAACAGTGGTACCAAAGTTGTACATCGTAAATATACTTAAGTGAATACTTTTGCGAGCAACTTGCATTAAAAGCCCATAGTCAAGAAACCGAATCTGTAGATAAACAAATAGCAAACTGAAATCAGAAACACATGTTGTCTTAATTATAATATTAAACACTGCACACTGAGCACCATTAAGACACACATAATTCTGTTATAGACCAAAATTACTAACTGAAACGCTACCTTCAAGTACGAATTCAGAGATATCTGCACATAAATACTTGGTATATTTTCATGCTTTTGATGGTAAAATGTCCTGTTTACTTTGATCTAGAATTTTATGTAGCAGTCCCGTTATCTTGTGACTTGTAAATTGGATGTGCAATTAATCAACATTTTTTTTGTTGATTTGCTATCTATTTTAATGTATGCCCTTTAAAGCTAAAAAATACACAGTGTCTAATAGGATTTAAAAATGTTTAGGAATGACTGGTATGTAATAGGAAAAGGCAGTGTTTCTTGGGATTAATAGTTTGAGTAACGCACGAATCATTTCAATATGCTACAAAACAAAGATTCTAAATTACATTTAATCCCACCCTAGGAAAACAACTTGAATGGCTCACTGAAAATACAGATTTGCTTTACCATCCCTTACTGCAGTTACCATAAACGTAAGATAATCAGTAAAGTAGCTTTAATATAATTTAAAGAGACAGGATCCCATTTGGTAAACTTCTCCCAAACATTCATTCCCGTTTTCAAGAATGGATTAAAATGCAAACTGTTGCCAGCTTTAATTCACAAGGTGGGCTCTAAAAGTGTACCTTCCAATGCAACCACGCCGTTTGCAAAGTAACAAGTTTGTTTTCCATGACCTTCTAAAAATGATAGAGAAATTAAAAAATTAAATCTCTTGTAATTCTTCCTTCCCTTTGATCTAAAATTGTTTACATTCTCATGAAGTGATCATTACTGGCAAACCTACTTAAAATCAAAAACACAAGTAGATAGACCCTGAGTGCACAGAGATTGTAAAGATTCATTAAATGGTGATCATTTTGGAGAGAACAATAGGGAAGGAGGTGACCAAGGGAGAGTGTCTCATTAAACAATCATTTTCTTCCATGTAATACCGCTGATTCATCTTTTGAAATACATAATGTAGACCAATGGCAATAGTACGATTATACAGCATTTTCGAAAAAGTAATCTACTTGTGATAAAAAGTAAATGCAAAGTAAACACATTCACAAATATATGAGAGCGGCTGCCTTATGAAATATTCCAGAAGCTATGTTTACGAAAAAAAAAACACAATAGTAATCAAATGGTGACACGTTTTGTGACATCTCTACCAGATCTCTGAGATTCCCATTAAGAAAGCAGCCTAAAACACACATTATTTTCAGCACGAATAAGAGCAAAATGCTCGCAGTTGGATGAGGCAAATCAAGTTAGTCCACTGATGTATTAAACACAGGACAAATAAACACTTTATGAACAGTTCCAGTGGTTTGGTAATCTGCTTACCCCAGTTTACCACACGTTGTTTCAGGAAGGCACCACACCGTTTACATTTTGTTGACATTTACATTGTCCTTACTCATTTATCTTCAGTTTTATGTGCCAGCCTGTGTGAGATAATCTTGTAGGCCGCAAAGCTGCCTCGCTTGCCTCTGAAGAAATTTGGAGGTACAGTTGCGTAAGGATCTACTCCAGATCCATGATCAGGTTCTGTTAATGGCAAAGGCAACACAGTAAATTGAGTTTGGCAGAAACTTGGGCAGAAAGGCAAGTCAATTGTACTGCAAAATAGCTGTTAATAATCTACAAGAAACAAACAGGATGGCAAATAATTGAGGTAATGTTATCAGGAGCAGCTTTGTTGAATCTTAGCTTTATATTTTCAATTCACCATAGCAGCATCTGATGGTTGGGAGAAGCACACTAGTTGAAGAATGGAGCTTGAATTGTACGTTTAGAATATTGACCATTAAAGCATAGCGTTTGACGAGATGTAATTTAATTGCCAGAATTTGAAATGTCTCGCTTGGAAATGACTGTGAACAATATTACTGTGTGTATGCATAAATGTACAATATTCCCCTCTCTGCTACATTAATGATTCTACTCGAGTGTAAACAGGTTAATGCTCCAATTAAAATAGCAAGAGAAAAATTTGATATGAATGCAAAAAGCATTCCCATGGTAACAACAATCATGACCATTTTCAGACTACCTTCAGAATTCTGACAGCTGAACTAAAACACATTAAAATTCTCTCTGTACAGGGACCATCAACTTACAGTCAGTTCCAGGCTTCTGGTATTGCAACAGGAATTTACTATTGGCAAAGCTTGTAGAAATAATAGGAAACTATTAGGGAAGATTTGATGCGAAATTCCAGTTCTGTCACTAATGGAAGGAAATTAGTCTGAAACTTTAAAGACTGAAAGATGAGATGGCTTGATTAGCTTATTTAATTGCAACATACTAAATTGCTATTAGTTGTCAGAACAACTAATTTCACTTATGTTGTTTCTCTCAGTTTTAATACCGTTTATCAACCAGTCCTTTCCATCCAATAGTTAACTTTAAAAAAGGTGGCAGCTCCCTAAGTTTTAGTGTTTATATAATTATGAAATAAAAAAGTGATATTTTTAGATTGTACATTTAATCAGATTTAGAGAATTGGGTACCATACAAATATATACTTTAAAAAAAGAATAGTCTTTATACACCCTTTACCAATCAGCACTTTTCATTTGATAGTTAACTTTAAAAAAGGTGGCGGCTCCCTCAGTTTTAGTGTTTATATTAGCACTGCTGCCTCACAGCGCCAGGGACTCGGGTTCGATTCCCGGCTTGGGTCACTGTCTACGTGGAGCCTGCATGTTTTCCCTTTGTCTGTGTGGGTTTCTTCCGGGTGCTCTGGTTTCCTCCCACAGCCCAAAAGATGTGCTGGTTAGGTGCATTGGCCGTGCTAAATTCTCCCTCCGCGTACCTGAACAGGCGCCGGAGTGTGGCGACTAGGGGATTTTCACAGTAACTTCATTGCAGGGTTAATGTAAACCTACTTGTGACACTGATAAATAAACTTTTAAAAAATTATGATTTCAACAATTAACCAAAGGTGCACAGGCTATTCTATCAGAAAAAAAAAACGTGACTTTTTAAGTGTAAGCAGATAAATTCAATAATCTATTGCGATAAACATAGAAAATATAAGCAATACCCAGCATCTGAAAAAAAAGGAAATCTTTTTAGGATTGAGCAGAACAAAGGGGATACGCATCAAATGTGTTAAATACTGATACAATAAGATTAATAAGCTGAAGCATCAACCTATCTTTTCTCTTTTTAAAAATTGATGGCTCCCCTGTACGTTTCCAGCATTTTCCAATTTTGCTTCAAGTTTCGAACGCTTTTACTTTCGTTTAACTTAGCAATGTGAATCCAGGCACATTTAAAGCATGATAATAAAACACCCACAAACACAAAGGTTAAAAATAAAGACAAATAAGACCATTCAACGTTTTTTTTATCTTAAAAGAGATTCCCTTTTCAGAAAACAGGAGTAGAAACAGCCACAGACTCTAAAATCCCATCAGATGAGTGAGAAATTGGGCTGATTGACTCCCCTTTCTGTTCTCCAAAAATGTGACTGGAGAACTCATGCATGCTTGTGGGGTGAATTGCACTGGACACCATGTTGTTGCTGGCATTAACAGACACGCAGGTGAACATCCACCAGAAAGACACACAGCAGACAGTTCAGCAACAGGAAAAATCCTTTCCAACAGTGATATTTAAAGGGATCATCAACTACTTACAGGTTGGCAGATGGAAGATTTCTTCTGGCTCTTTCTGCAATTCTGTAAGTGTTTGCTGCTTTTTGTAATTGTTTCAAGTTGCAAAAGTCTATTGGGAGTGGTTTACGTTGAAGGTTTTTTTTTTACTGACTTCATGGCTTTTGCACAAAACAGCGCCCTCCGCCCCGCCCTGATGTGGATGCACTAAGAGACATTCCTCTTGGAATACAGTGTGATGTGCGGAATGAACAGAGGCTATGCAGAACAGGACAAGCTGCTGGAAGAGGGAGGAGGGGCAGACATGCTCTCAGCAAGGTGTCATATCTACCAAGGATGTTTGTGGGGGCCACTTTCCTACTTGAACCTCAGCAAGGAACAATGTGTGAGAGGGCTGCATTTCCAAAGATATCCTCCCTGCAATCTGCCAAAGCCACAGGCACCATCTCAAAGTAGAACAAGAACCACATTGCCTGTGGCTGAGAGGTTGACCATGAGAAGGAAGGTTTATGTTTTTGGTTCCTTTTGGGCTGGTGCCAGACATAATGGTGACATCATGCAGCTTGCCATCCACTGTTAAGGAGTTCACTCACTTTCTATTCAAGGAAAGTCAACTAATTACATTTCATTCATGCATGCCAAAGACAATCAGGCAGAACAAGCATGCAACTTGGCTCAGGCTGTAGGCTTCCCATGGTGTAGAACATCAGTGGCTGCATGCACATTGCTTTACAAGTGCCGCATGTCAACTCTACTCCATACTGAAACCTAAATGTAAAGAGGTTCCAGATTAAAAATGACTATAGACAGTGAATCGTGCATGCAAATCCTGACAGCCTCCATTCTGCAGCAGGTCACTGACCCGGCTACATTTGAGCTACCATGGCAAATCATAGATTGACAACGACCTATGGGCAGCACAATGACACAGTGGTTAGCACTGCTGCCTCACAACTCCAGAGACTGGGGTTCGATTCCAGCCTTGGGTCACTGTCTGTGTGGAGCTTGCACATCACCCCATGTCTGCGTGGGTTTCCTCTGGGTGCTCCAGCTTCCTCCCACAGTCCAAAGATGTGCGAGTTAGGTGGATTGGCTATGCTAAACTGACCCTAATGTTAGGGGGATTAGCAGGGTAAATATGTGGGGTTACGGGAATAGGGCCCAGGTGGGATTGTGGGCGGTGCAGACTCGATGGGCCGAATGTACTCCTTCTGCACTGTTGGGATTCTATGATTCCATGACACCAGTAAGCAACTTACACACATGACAGCACGCATGCTGCCATAGAGAATGTGATAGCATATACCACAGCCAGACTGCAACTATGCTTCAGCTGCATAGAATAGACCCTACAGGACAGATGTCAAGATTCCAGGTGGTCTGCTGCTTCTTACAATACTTCCCTATCATGAGGGGTCAGTCCTTACCAACAGCTAAATGGCCTATAAAGCCTGGCTGTAGATTGCACCGTCACAACTCGGGTGGCAGCAGTCTGGTTAGGTTGGCTGACCAGTATCAGCGAGGGCACTGGTGCAGTGACAGGGTGGGAAGACAAATGCTGTCTTGCTGAAAGAGGACATCAGGTCATACTCCATGGAGACACTGCCACTCCTCTGGAGCAGCATCACAGCAACACTAACAAACTCTTGGAAGTCACATTGGTGAACTGGCACAACACCCTCCAAGGGCAGCACAGTGGCACAGTGATTAGCACTGCTGTCTCACAGTGCCAGGGACCCGGGTTCAATTCCCGGCTTGGGTCACTGTCTGTGTGGAGTTTGCACCTTCTCCCCGTGTCTGTGTGGGTTTCCTCCCACAGTCCAAAGATGTGTGGGTTAGGTGGATTGGCTGTGCTGAATTCTCCCTCAGTGTACCCAAACAGGAATCAGATTGTGGCTACTAGGGGATTTTCACAGTAACTTCATTGCAGTATTAATGTAAGCCGACTTGTGACTAATAAATAAACTTTAATTTAAGCCCCTTTGCACACTGTAACCCACAGCTGTGATGACAGAAGGCTGAGCTTGTGTAGCAGCATTCAGATGTTGGGCAGGAGCTGTTATGCTGAAATGGATGCTGCCCCATCAGCCGTCAAGTGCTGGATTTGCACTTGAGAGTTGAGCATCACTTCCACCCTGGAAAAGATGGGCTCCAATCTCTGCACAAAGCCCCATATTAGCTTGATGCCAGACAGCTCAACGCTGACTGCAGACTTCCTAATGTACCAAGCCTTTTGTTGCCGTACCCATTAGCATTCTTTCTGTCTCATAGAGTCATAAGAGGTTTACAGCATTGAATCAGGCCCTTCGGCCCAACTTGTCCATGCCGCCCTTTTTTTTAAAAGCCCCTAAGATAATCCCAATTGCCCACATTTGGACCATATCCCTCTATACCCATCGTACCCATGTAACTATCTAAATGCTTTTTAAAAGATAAAATTGTACCCACCTCTACTACTACCTCTGGCAGCTTGTTCCAGACACTCACCACCCTTTGTGTGAAAAAATTGCCCCTCTGGACACTTTTGTATCTCTCCCCTCTCACCTTAAACCTATGCCCTCTAGTTTTAGACTCCCCTATCTTTGGGAAAAGATATTGACTATCTACCTTGTCTATGCCCCTCATTATTTTATAGATCTCTATAAGGTCACCCCTCAGCCTCCTATGGCTCCAGTGATAAAAGTCCCAGTCTATTCAGCCTCTCCTTATAACTCAATCCATCAAGTCCCAGTAGCATCCGAGTAAATCTTTTCTGCATTCTTTCTAGTTTAATAATATCCTTTCTATAATAGGATGACCAGAATTGCATGCAGTATTCCAAGTGTGGCCTCATCAATGTCTTGTACAACTTCAACAAGATGTTCCAACTCCTGTATTCAATGTTCTGACCGATGAAACCAAGCATGCCAAATGCCTTCTTCACCACTCTGTCCACCTGTGACTCCACTTTCAAGGAGTTATGAACATGTACTCCTAGATCTCTTTGTTCTGTAACTCTCCCCAACGCCCTACCATTAACTGAGTAAGTCCTGCCCTGGTTCAAGCTACCAAAATGCATCACCTCGTATTTGTCTAAATTAAACTCCATCTGCCATTCATCAGCCCACTGGCCCAATTGATCAAGATCCCGTTGCAATTGGAGATAACTTTCTTCACTGTCCACTATGTCTCACTGAAGCCCTCTCTAAGTCCTCAGCACTGGAACCTATGGACGATCTCTCTCTATGGCAGGCTTGAGCTTGTGTGATCCTTGCCCCTGTCCTGCCTGAAGCTTACTCATGCCCAATGTCTCACTTGGTGCAGACCACAATCCCCTCCCCAAGTTACGTGCAGTTTCAGAATCTGAGATGGTGACTGTTATTGTGAAATTAAGTGTAGGTGATGTGTCTTCTTCATCAGTCTCTGTTTGGTGTTCCTCTACAGCCTGGCCAAGTTGCACCTCTTGGGTATCTGAAAGAGAAAGGTTGAAGGGCGGGGTTGTGGTGCTGGGAAGGGAAAAGTAAAGGGTGCATGCTTATGGTGGTGAGTGTCTGGAACAAGCTGCCAGAGGTAGTAGTGGAGGCAGGTACAATTCTGTCTTTTAGAAAGCGTTTAGACAGTTACGTGGGTAAGATGGCTATAGAGGGATATGTGCTAAACGCGGGCAATTGGGACTAGCTTAGTGGTTAAAAAAGGGGCGGCATGGACAAGTTGGGCCGAAGGGCCTGTTTCCATGCTGTAAACCTCTATGACTCTATACCATCTGCAGCTTGTAAATTAGAAGAGTGTGGAATAGGGAAAAATGGGATGTGAGAAGGAGGATTAACTATAAGGAAACTACTGATTTCAATAGTTTTAATCTGCCAATGCCACCGCCACAGCCTCAGCAATAATGGCCAGCACCATCTCCTTCATGGGATTTAGCACAGATATGGACGTGTCCCCCATCTGATTTGCTCCATGATCTTCTTGTTGTGAATCTCCTTTTCCTGCAAAGGTAAGGGGTGTGTGTTCAGTGAGTGCCGTGTGATCTATTTCGTTGAATGGCTGAGAGTGTGTGCAATCAGCGAGATGTGAGTGTGAGGCTTGCATTGGTGCCGTTAGTGAGGATGAGGTGAAGCATATAAATGGTAGGCTTGAGTCCCAATTGATAGGGATAAGTGGTAGATGAGTTAGGGGAATTTAAGCAAATTGAGCAATGTCTGAAGCTATTGGTAGAGTTAATTGGATATGGCAATTGAAGATGCATTCGCTGACCTTGAACACTCATGTGAGATCATTGTATTTCTTGTGGCACCGCATCCAGGTTCTTGGGGTTTGATTCCCTGATATTGGCCACCATAGCTATCTGCTTCCACTGCCCTTTGATCATGTGTCTGGAGATACCCCTTTCCCCATGGCACCATAGGGTATCTCTTCTTCCTTTCCACCTCCTCCATTGAGAACTCCAGTGCAGAGCCTGAAAGCTTTGCAGCCCTCTCTCTCTCCTGTGTTGTGCCATTCCACACTCTTTCCCAGGTCAGTCAACCCATAACTTGCAGCATCTGCTCCAGCCACAATGCACCTTACCTTTTAAGAGGTGCAGGCTCGCCTTAAGCAGTGCAAGCTAGGTTTAACTGGTTCCAGCCACTCATGATATTGGGCCCCCCTTTCTTATGCGCCCGTGGTAATGAGATCATTCAAATTAATAGGCAGTACACTGGGCATGGATTAATCGTGCATCATGATGCTGACACCCATTTTCAGGGGTGATGCAATTTAGCCTCCCCTTGTGCTCAGAAAGCAAAGGGAAGGGGAGTCGGAACAGCTAGAGTCTTCTCAGAAAAAAACAGTAAAGCAGGAAGCCTCCAATAAGTCAGTTAATTTCATTTATTCAGGTAGACTGATATTCTGATGGATGTGCAGCTTTGAAATGTCAGCATCTGCGACAGTATAGAGTCATTTCTGTGGAACAGATCATTTCACTTTGATAGGCTGAGTACTTTACATTGAAGACAGAGAAACAAAGGAAAGAAATGGAAGAAAATGCATGAGGGTGTAAGGTTAGAACCTGACTAACAAAATAAGCGTTTGAGTTGAGAGGCAGCAACTATTTTGCTGAACTCTGATAATTTAGTAGAAGAGATCTATTGTAAGTTTTACAGTATTATGGAGATAATGAGAATTGAGAGGATTTTTAAAAAATTGCTAAGTGCAGTACCTGTGAATTTATCTGTGAAGCAAATGCTACTTTTCATGGATTAAATTTACAAATCCTATTCAATAAAGTGTTGGAATATCGTGTTCAATTCTGGTCGCCAAACTACCAGAAAGATGTGGAGGCTTTGGAGAGGGTACAGAAAAGATTTACCAGGATGTTAACTGATATGGAGGGCGTTAGCTATAAGGAGAGGTTGGAGAAACTCACTGGAACGACGGAGGTTGAGGGGCGACCTGATAGAAGTCTACAAGATTATGAGGGACATGGACAGAGTGGATAGTCAGAAGCTTTTTCCAAAGGTGGAAGAGTCAATTATGGTGTTTAAGGTGCAAGGGGCAAGGTTTAAAGGAGATGTTCGAGGCAAGTTTTTTACATAGAGGGTGGTGGGTGCCTGGAACTCGCTGCCAGGGAGGTAGTGGAAAAAGATACGATAGTGACTTTTAACGGGGGGTCTGGACAAATACATGAATAGGATGGGAATAGAGGGATATGGTCCCCGGAAGGGTAAGGGGTTTTAGTTAAGTCGGGCAGCATGGTCGGTGCAGGCTTGGAGGGCCGAAGGGCCTGTTCCTGTAATTTTCTTTGTTCTTTGTTCTTTAAATTCACTCGGTCAGAAATAATTTGGCTTTGTTGCTTTTGTTGCTTATGAAATAATGAAAACATTTACATGCTTAATATCAAACCATTCCATGGAATGTGATAAAAGCAAATTACTGCGGATGCTGAAACCTGAAACAAAAACAGAAAATGCTGGAAAATCTCAGCAGGTCTCACAGCATCTGCAGAGAGAGAATAGAGCCAACATTTCGAGTCTGGATGACTATTTGTCAGAGCTGAATGTGGGTGGCATGGTGGCGCAGTGGTCAGTACTGCTGCCTCACAGCCTTAGGAATCCGGGTTCAATATATAATAAATAAACTTTCAAACATACTTCTCTGCACAAATACCTTCTTTAACTAAATTTAAAAGTATATCTGAAAGATTATGTGGAGCAGTTTTAAATCGTAAAATACAGATCACAGCAGATAAAAACAAGAAAAATTCTGGTTAATGTTTCATAAATAGCTATTTGGTATTACATAACGTGGGTATGGCTGAAAAAAGATGTCAAAGCTTTTCGTCTTACACGCATCAGAACAATCTCAAGAATACCAATGCCAGGGGAAACAATAACTTTATACTGTATGAGAAGAGAATGCTGATTGGTTGTTTATTTATTAGTGTCACAAGTAGGCTTACATTAACACTGCAATCAAATTATTGTGAAAATCCCCTAGTCGCCACACTGGGGCGCCTGTTTGGGTACACTGAGGGAGAATTCAGCATGACCAATGCACCTAATTAGCACTTCTTTCGGACTGTGGGAGGAAACTGGAGCGCCCGGAGGAAACCCACGCAGACACAGGGAAAATGTGAAAACTCCACACAGACAGTGACTCAAGTCGGGTATCGAACCCAGGTCCCTGAAGCTGTGAAGCAGCAGTGCTAACCACTGTGCCACCCTTGTCCAGTGGACTCTGACTAGTAGAGGTATTGCCATGGAAGATGTACCAGTTAATGGTGACTGACAGATAACTGTCAAGCATTGTTTGAAAATTTAAATAAGGCAGCTTGACTCTGATTGGTCAAAGTATTGGCTTGAGCCAATGAATGGCTATCACTCATTTCGTTTAGTTGAAACAGGTGCAAAGTGTGTACATGTTCTTTCTGTCTGCAACGTAAAGGGTTCTGTGTATTAACAGATGTAGCATGTATCAAACAGCATGTCCCTTCTGATGTTCATAACCGGCAAGATACAGACTCTACCCAACCACCTCACATTTGCAAAACTCAAAATACTAGCCGGAATTTTACTGGCTCGCTCGCCATGGGAATCGGAGCGGGCGAGGGGTGGAGCATGGGAAGGTCTGTTGACCGTGAGCGGGATTTTACGGTTTCTGGACAAGCGAGGCAGCAAAATCCCACCCACAGTGTCCAATATTAGACATGATTCCACGATTGGACAACATTTGTTAAATAATCCTCAATGTGCTAAAAATAACACTGACAACCAATTTAAGATTGTCAGTTGGGCTCACAATATGGCGCATTTGCGGGTACTGAAAGCTACATATACTAATGCACAGGGCACTGTTCTTTCCAGACAGAAAGAACAGGTACACACATTGCAGCTGTTTCAGCCAAACAAAATAAGTGACAGTCATTTGCTGGTTTATCACTCAGGGCAATGCCTTAACCAATCAGAGTCAATTTGCCTGGTTTAAATTTTCAAACCATGTTTGACAGTTAACTGTCAGTCAGTATTAACTGGTGCACTCTCTATGGCAATGCCTCTATCAGAGTCCATTTGACAACCAATCGGCACTCTCTTCTAATACATTTTAAAATTGTTTTTTCCCCTGACATTGGTATCTGTGATTGATCTGATGATTGCAAAATGAAAAGCTTCGACAATGTATTTTTGCAGCGATATTTAATATTTAATACTGCCACAGCCATGTGTTTTGTCTATTTTGTTTATTTGCAGCATGTGAATGTATTTTAATTTTAGTCAAATATTAATTTTGTGTCTATGTGCTTTTGCACTGCAACTTAGACTTACAAGAATAAAACGTGAAAGGATTAGCCATGGACTTGTTTGTGGAAGTCAATACAACAGGTTCTTTGTACAGAGAATGCACATTGTGTACTGATGGCTTGTGTAGAATAAACTGTGATATAGCATTGTCATTTTTACAGTTTAGCTTGTTAAAAAAACACAAACTTATTCTGGAATTCTCTGGCTGTTCGCTAGTGGTGGATTCTCCGGTCCCCGCCATGGGTTTCCTGGTGGTGTGTGGTGGCTACAATGGGAAATCCCATTGGCAGCGGCGGGACCAAAAGGTCCCGCCACTAGCGACTGGCATTCTGCCAAGAAACCCACTGATGGGAAGCTGGAGAATTCCAGCCTATAATTTGTATAGAATAATAGTATAAAAACAATACTTTGAGTCACATTTACAGTAGCAGGTTACAAGTCAATCTCAGTCAATGGAATGGCTGTAGGATAAGTGTAAAAGATTAAGCAAAGCAAGGGGTAGGCATCCCAAAGATGTGGCGCTAAACTGCACAAAAGGGCAATTACTCTCCTGCAATACACATTACAATTTCATGTTTTGCAAGATACGTCTTGAGGTTTTATAAAAAATATCTTTTTGCCATTTATTCCCCCTTCACTTAAATGTTCCTGGGATATAGTTCTAGGGCCAGCGCTTGTTGTTCAGTACCTTTATTGCAGCTGTTACTTTGTTTCACCATTTTTCTCCTCCGTCATTCAATTTTAACCTCATGGCCTACCTCTGAAGATAGTGACTCTCCACAATGTGGTTGCAAGATGCGCCAAAAGCAAACTGTAGCGTCCAGGTAGTGTCAGAAGGCTAGTCAACCACAGAGCTATGTTTTCCAGCAAAGGTGGTTTGATAGCAACTGTGAACAGGTGATCATTCTCCAGTGACCGCCTGCATATGAGGGGACCAACTTGCATGGGATTGATTGCCTTCTTTCCCTAGATAAAAGCAAATTACTGCGGACACTGGAGGCTGAAACCAAAAGTGAAAATGATGAAAAATCTCAGCAGGAGATCTGGCAGCATATTAAGGAGAGAAAAGAGCTGACGTTTCGAGTCCAGATGACCCTTTGTCAAAGCTAAAAGGCAGAGAAAGTGGGAGATATTTATACCGCAGGGTGAGGGAATGAAAGATGAGTCATAGCCACAGAAACAAGGGGAAAGGCTGCTAATGGCAGCCCATAGAGAGAATGGCCAAACGGCAGAGAAGCTGAAATCAGAGGGTAAGCTGTGGCAGATGAAGATGTGGGGGGATGGATGGGAGAGAAGTAAAATTGAGAAAAAGGGAGAAAGGGGAAGCAAAGGGTGAGAAAAGGTAAGGAAAGGGGGATAAAATAGGGGGAAAGAGTGGGGGGAAAATAAGGAACGACAAAGAGAAATAAAAGGTAGAGAACAGATAAAAATGAAATGAAATGAAAACAAAAGGGTCAAGGTGGGGTCGAGCTAATCATCTGAAGTTGTTGAATTCGATGTTGAGACCGGAAGGCTGTAATATGCCGAACCTCCAGTTCCATCTTTCCCTAGGCCGTTGAAGTCCCTTTGGATTATTGCACACTGGGAGGTATCACTGGTTATTACACCCAATTTGATAATCACCATACTTTGGATTATATTCCATCTTCCGAGTCATTTATTAACAGCAGCTCCAATATGGTTTCCCATGGTTTGTGAATGATGTCAGTCCAGTGCCCATTGTTACACATTATTCTGTCATATAACATTTTCCTCAGCATTGTCACTTTTCTCACTTATGTTACATGTTCCTGGCATGTTTCATTTTAAAATATCTGTCAGTTACATGGAGCTGAACATATTTTGGGAATTGTGTAATAAGAAGGAAGCTTTTTGTAAAACATAAAATGGTAGAATAATTTCAAGCTGATTTTTGTCTCAATTTTGATACTGACTTTTATCAGAATTACACCCAGATCATTTTAATAAGAATTAGGCAGAGTTCACAGAGTGTACGCACTTGCCTCTTTTCATCTGTTTCCTGAAGGTTATCAGAAAGATATTAGAAATGCCACAGTAATAAAACAAGTATAACAAAACTATAACTCTTCATCACTTCTATCAGCATCTTTGGAGGATTGATCAGTTGTAACAACATGTTTTGGGGCCATTTGTTGGCACAAACACTGCAACTTTTAATGGTTGACCACTTGGTTACCTGGCCACACGATGGCTTCCAGTAAGGTTACCCTTCTAGCCAGAACTTCTAATTCAGCTTGAAGATCTTGGAACATCTGCCAACTAACGGCCTGGTGGAGATTGGAAACAGCAACAGAAAATGTTTTGTTCCCCAGTTAAAAAAAATAGTTATGATCAGGACTTGGGAACCAGGCCAGCCATGTTTGTACTGGTAATTGTTTGAATTCATCGTGGTAAATATACCTGTTTAAATAACACTCAGGAAGGAAAATAGTCCAATTTTATTCAATAGCCGTTTGTAAAATTTGGAAAATGACTCAACTGCAAATAAAAGCGGTATTTTCAGCCGGCAATTTTTCCAGATTGCTTGCAGGTCTTCCATTATGAATTTCAAATCATTTTAATGTTTCCATTGGAATACAATGCAGGAGATCATTTTGGAGTATATCATGGACTTTCCTAGTTCCCATTGTTGCAGTGTCTGGGTATTTGGTTAACCCCATACACACATAAATAACAGCACTACAGTAAGGATTTGTACCGAGAATTGGACATCACACTCAAGACACACAATAAAGAACATTTGTTGCAAGCATACTTTGTGTTAAGTCGAACTCTTTACACCAAAATGTGATTTACCTCATTTTAAACCAGAAGCAATTGTTGCAAGTAAGTTGAGATTTAAACACTAGACTTGATCATGTTCTGTTGTGTGACTGGTTGGTTGTGCCCATAAGACTCGGTGCAAAGATCTTTCTATTCCCTTTACTCACCATGGATACCAATCATAGTCTCCAAGATTAATACCCTCTCTGCTAAAATCTTCAAAGCTTCCCGGATTTGGTGTATACCTTCCCCCTGTGGAAGACAGATACAGCCATCAAGGGAAATGCCAGCAACTGACTTGCTGTCATATCCTCCTTTGTTTTTTTGGTAGGGATTTGGCCTCAATTTCAGCATTCCACACGAATGACCAAAACAAAGGCAGTAGCATGCAGGTTCCATTTCAGTCTCTAAACTGCAAACATTTAGATATTACTTTTAGGTAGTCGTTGCAATGCATTCATCCGGAGCTCAGACATTTAAAAGAACACTTCCAAACAAGCTAGCTCGCAACACTTTTCTTAACAAATCTAACAGATTATTCACTAGGCGGAATGCAAACGTTACGTTCAAACCATTTACTTTGGGTTTAGGTGATGGTGCGTTTTTCTTTTTAGTACAGATGCAACTTAGATCTTAAATGACTGCATATCATTATTACTTGAGAGGCTGTACAAGGCAGGACGTGAAAGGAGGACAGATCAGCATGCTCATGTTTCTCGGTTTAATGAAGCAGCCAGATGCAAACGATTAGAGTCAAGCGACACACACAACATGGGTAAGTCATGCAACAAGACAACATATATGGAGGACAGTTTTAATGACATTTCCACAGCTGTATCCCCTTCCCGCTGCATGAGGAACAGGTAAATGACTGAAGCACCTGGCACATTTATAACAAGTTTAGAAGACTGACGAAATTTGAATTGTTATTAAACGTTGTTTTCAGTGAAGCTCTGCTTTCAGCTTCATGTAGAAAAAAAACACCCCAAAATGGTTTTCACAATCAGATTTTGATTAACGTGATTTTTTTTTGAATCATCGAAATGTATTCAGTCAGAAAGGTTCGGAATAAACATGCAGAATTCATTGAACAAACTCCATTAACTGTAATCAATGAATCTAGAAACCATGTTTGTAGCCATGACTAGGAAATATATTTTTTGAGTTGTAAAATAGCATGCACTAATATCAATAGCTTCACAACATCACCACCAGGAAGACAATGACCATTATGTGACTGTGTGGTTTCTTTCACAGAGCAGAGGAAACATAAATTTCAGCTTCAAATGAAGCGATTACAGAATTTTAAAAAATGAAGTGAAGAGTTCAGTAATGGGACAACACACTCTCAAAACAAATACATCAAACCCCCAAAGAAAAGAGTCACGACCTCCCCACCAGCTTTTACAGAATTGGAAACCACATAAAATAGACTTAGGAAGGTTTCTGTATTTAAAAAATGTTTCCCCCAATGGCTAGATTTGATCAACAATAAAGTTAATTACTGGGTAAGTCATTGGGTTAACAAAAGACAAAACCAACACACTCAAGTTAATGAAAAAAAAAGACTTTCTTCATGCATGGTTTGGTAACAATCCTTCGGTTTCCCATAAAATTGCTCTGATGCTACAGAAGGGGAAGGCATGGTTGACAACTTGCTTCCAGCTCCTACCAATGCTGCCAGGAAGTGTTTGAGGATGGTGGAGGTAACTATTTCTCCACTTCCCTTCTTGTGGGAAATGCCTGTTCTTGGGTGACACTAACGTGGGTGGTTTGGCAAACAATGAGGAGGACCGCAAAATACCTCAGGAGGCCACAAAAAGGTAGAATAGGTGGAAAGGAAGCAGTTGCAATTGAGTGTGGGGTAGCCAATGTGTTTTGCTTACAGGAATGGGAGCTTAGTCATTGGCGACATTGGCAAAAAGGCTGGGAGACACCCGTAATCGATGGTCTTTCTGGTACTTTCCCAACCTAACTCCAGGGAAAGGACTTGAAATTTGGCTAAGATGCAGATCTTTCTGTTTCCAGCTTTCCTGGTCAACTTTTGTAAAGCTTTGTTTGGTATAGGACCAAACCTGTCTCTCATATCAGCAGGGGATTGGCTGGAGGAAGGGACTCCAAGCTTAGACTTGCTTCATCTTTGGCCAGGGTGAATTGGAGTAGCGAGTAAGCTCTTGGAAAAGATTGTTCTACGATTATTTTGTGTGGGTGGTGGGAGGAAAGGGGGTGGATTTGGGACCCCTCTCCCCCGAGTCGGTTTGGGACTCCTCTCCCCCACCATCCCTTTCCGAACAGGATGAAATAGCTTCTCTGGTATCATTGGTTTCCATGATCAGGCAAGAACCCAAGATGTGGCCCTGGTAATGCTGGAGTCCATCAACAATGACCAAGGTCATGGGTCAAAGTCACAAGTGGGCATACTCTGGCAATTACTCTTGGCTGTCACCCAGCAGGTTTTCAGAGCTAGAAATCTGACCCTAGCATTAGCATTTCTGGGTTTGCAAAATGAGGGGTGGAGTACAAGTACAATGATTAGAAAGCTGTGTGCTGTGAGGTCCAAATCCATGATGTGTGTTGTTACTGGGCAAGGCTCCCAGTCAGCAGCCATAAAATGGCTCCACATAGCATCAAGCCCAGATGGCATGAGATAGCCTCCTGGAGAGAGAGAGAGAGAGAGAGAGAGACAGAGCTGTCAAGTACAAACCAGCGGAAGACAAGTTGAATACTATTGTAATCTGCCAGGCTGATGGCAGTCTCACCCACTAGTTAGCAAACTGGCAGAGAAACCTGCTCAGTTCCATGGCAGAGCCTGGCAAAACCACAGCTTTTCCGTGACTGAGGTCCTCGGAAGTAGAAGTCTCACCCACACAGAGTCTCACCCACAGAGAACTACCAGCTTGGGCAGGAGACAACAGGGATTGGGTGCAAGAGCTGGAGAGTGGCTTCCAGGGGTCACCTCCTTGCCTAGTGCTGGGTATCTTGGGCACAGACTGCCTGACTAAGAGCAATCTCCGCCCCTCCCCCCCTTGCTGGTCGTCTTCGGAAAACGCAGGTAAGCCATGCGACCGCCATTTAATTCCTGAGCCACCACCAAACAATGGTGGGCTCAGTGATAATGGGCATCAATTGGTTCATCAATGAACCGAACCGACACCAAACCATTGACGGCCAGGAACCCCATGTCAGCCCCTGCTGCCTTTCGACTTAATCAGGGGAGGTTTTGTCACCACCAAGAGGATGAAGCAAAATCTATCCCAGGATGAAGTAAGCCCAGCTGCCATGTTTTCCATCGTGACAGGCTGCATTAAATCTAGCCCTCTATTTAGAAATCAGTTCTTCAGTTAAATCACAATGAATATCTGGAGTGGTCTTCCAGTTAGAGGATTAGAGCCATAAACACTATAGCTGTTTAAGAGGCAGTTAGATATTGAAATGGGATCAATAGGTAGGTATCATAAGATTACGGAAGGCTAAACTGGATGAGTTAAAATGAGGGGCGGGATTCTCTGAGCTCATTCGCCCTGCCCCCGCTGCTAGCGAGAATGGAAAATTAGACGCTCAGCCAAAGCTCCATTCACTGCAGTGGCACCGGAGAATCCAAGCCGTGGGCGAGGTTGGAGGTTTCCGGCGGACATCTCTCACCTGTGCTTATGTTTTGTGGTCTTCACCTTTTGTGCATTTGAGGTGAGGGCAGGAACCAGACTCCACACCTCAGTTGCCATTTTCATACCAATGCATTAGCATGGAAAGTAACATTATATTCATAACCTTAGGTGACAAAGCCACTTCAGAATTATGTACATTTAGTCAGCTCACAGTCATGCCAAGTGTGTATCACAATTTAGCAAGGAAGATGAAGATCTGGCCAGAGTAAAGGCCTGTTCCTCAGATGATGAGTTCTTGCCCCTCAACTGCACGCGTAGAGTGAAGGGCTGCTGAGCAAAGGACAAGCATTTCCTTCAGGGTAATAGAAACTGGAGGTCCAGTCACACACCAAAATTTGGCCAGTTTGATCCTGATACTGACACGCTCAGAAACAATTCCACCTATTTCGGGCTGTACTGGACTTCGGATTGCTACCGTAGATGTCAAAAGTTTTCATTCACCATCATTCCCAGCTACCAGAACCTAAGTCACAATGTCTTAAATTTGCAGTTATTCCCATGTTTCTGCTCTATCTTGAGTTCTAGAATGCCATTTCATGACCAATTCTTATTATCATTCAACCCACTTTGCAACTATTTCTCATCTAGCCGTAACCAATAATTCATAAGTGAGCTAGGCTGGGACTGATACTGAGCTAGAACTGGTTCAGGTGGAGGATTACATGCTGATGTCGGGTTACAGGGCACCAATGTGCTGTGCCATAAACTGCAAAGACTCAGGGTTGGGCCTGTTCCTCAGATGATGAGTCCCCCCCCCCCCCCCCCCACCCCACAACTGCACGCGTAGAGAGAAGGGCTGCTGAGCAAAGGACAAGCATTTCCTTCAGGTCAATTGAAAACTGGAGGTCCAGTCATACACCAAGGCATTATCATGCACTTTCTATTGTCTGGCATTGCAGAGGAGTGGAAGCTATTTTCCCGGCTGTGAAAGGAGTGTGGAGGACTTTGGGGATAACAGAAAGATAGGTAAGTTTGTTTAATCAGCCTAAATGCGATATGAAGCTATCTCAGCACGATCATTCAGTATCACAAACTCTGTAAGATAACTTGTGTACTGAACTGAACACTGCGAAATTAAAAGCTTGCATCCGCAAAGGAATTTATGGTAACATAAAGTGGACTTATGCAAAAGTGGAACATGCTTTTTTTAATACAATTTATATTCCTATACAATCAAACTTTTGATAGCTAGTTATACTCATTAGCTTGTAAGAAAATCAGAACAGGTCAGTACTGGTATATAAATTGATATTAGTAAAACATGTAACACACACACACACACATTCACAAAACAACTGGCTCAGTTGTTTGTACTTTCCACACCTCTAACAGGGCAGTATCCCTTTTGTATGTTTTCTCAAGAGCAATCTAATATAAAACACTCTCTTACGAGCTGTGTTCGTGAAATATGCTCAAAATATTTTTAATTCTTTTCAAGAACAATGGTATTGACGAATTTGCTATAATTTGTAATTTTGGATTGAATATCAAAGAAGCTGCATGCGATTAAAATTAAACTTAGCAACAGAGAGCAGGCTGAATGATTGTATTCTTTTGGTAGGAAACTGATAAAAGGAAGAGGTTTTTGAGTAATTTTAAACTTTTTAGACCTTGCACTTAGATGGACAAACAAAAGGAATACAATCTGTTTTAACATAAAAAATGAACAAACTTACTCAGTAATTTTTCTTGTTGATGTTATGAAATAAGTCATTTTTAACTTTGTAAATCGACTTCAACAATTCAATGATTTTATGAGAAACCTTTCGCACGTCAGCAAGAATTGCTTCAGAAGCATGAACCCTTCATTCAAACAAACCCAGCATTTGAATTTGAAACCAACAGGTGTTAGTTTTGGTGTCAAATTATAGTGCTAAATTGTGGACTAAAATGCCATTTTTTAAATGGGCTATAATGTCACTTTAAATACCTTTGTGTGCTATAGCAGCCAGTGTCTGTACTGGCAAAGATTGGGCACACAGAGTAAAGACACCGTGCAGATCCAGGTATTTAATTTAGTTTAGAACAACTGCATACTTGTATGACAATCTCTATATGGTCTGGGCACTTTGCTTCCTTTAGCATTTTTTTTGGAAATTAAGCCACGTCATGGTACACGAGTCCATGTTACCCAAAATCTGGCTTTATTTTTGTTGGCTAAATAAATTCCTTTTGCAGGGTTTTGGAGACACAAAAAGATTTGTGACACTTCGCACATCAACAATGCTCCTCGAGCAACCATGCTAATTTGTTCCGTTGTTGTAATCTTAAAATATGAAATTGTTGGTGAGTGGGCTGTGGTGGCCAAAAAACAGACCACATTCTTTGCCAGTAACAAGGGCTGAATTAGATTTCATAGCACCAGAAATACCTAAAATTGGACACAAAATAACTTTCTAATGATTTGGTAGAATATTTTGCTGTAAAATTGAGGTACAAAAGGGAAAAACATTATCAGATCAAAAGTATTTTAAAACAGAGCATGTTTACTTTAGCTGGATTAACTAAGTTTCACAAATTTATTTCAGACACGTACAAGTTTAAACAGACTATTTCTTGACAAAGTACAATGCAGTATGGATTTGGAGCTTACCGGCTGTCCTTTATCCCCTGGTTCTCCCTTTATTCCTGGTTCCCCCTAAAAAGAATGACACAATATTGAAGCGTAAATCTCTTTTGGCAAAAGGGACGGTTAAAGGGACAGTTCCGTTTTTATTTGCAAAGGTCTGAATTTGACTCACTCCAGGATTCGCGCAATCTGTTATTTTAAAAATGGTGGACACAACACATATTCCTGGCCTCCTAACTGCCTCAGGAGGCAAATGCTCTCCCTCACATGCTACTTGAGTCATGTCGACTAGTAGCTTCCAGGTTAACTATTTAGTCCATGTTCAGCTCTCAGTTACAGATAGTGTAGCGGTGGAAGCGCAAGAAGCAATGCTAAAGTGGCCACAGAACGCCAAAGTTTGGACCAGGCCAAGTTTTGGACGAAAGCCAGGTAAGCTATGGGAAGGAGAAGAAGCCTCACCTATGCTCTCTGCTACCATTTCCGCTGCTATCTCAGGCCTACAGATGTGGTGGCTCTAGCGACAGGCAGGAACAGGGTTGGACAAGGAGGAAAAGAGGCCAGCAACCTGGGTCTTGAGAACTAATAGAATCACTAATAAAATGGTGAAAACACATAAGGAGGCCAAATGGCCAGTCATGGTTGCACTCTTTGCAAAAGCAATTCAGCTACTTGCGTACCTTGGCTTTTACCCATAACCCTGCAAATGTTCCCTCTTCAGGCGCTTATCCAATTCCCTTTTGAAAGGCCAAACCGTAGTTTCCTCCACCACACTCTCAGGCAATACAGTACTCATTATTTTGAACACCTACTTCAGATTTCCTCTCAGCGTTCTCTGCTCTAAGGAGAACAGCCTCAGCTTCTCCAATCTATTCAGGGAACTTCAGTCCCTTGTCCCGGAAACCGTTCTCGTAAATGTTTTAGAACATAGAACAGTACAGCACAGAACAGGCCCTTTGGCCCACGATGTTGTGCCGAGCTTTATCTGAAACTGCATCTTTTCTAAACTGCAGTGCCCAGAATTGGACACAATACTCCAGCTGAGGTCAAATCAGTGTTTTATAAATGGCCAAATGATTTTGTACTCCGTGGCTCAGATTTTCGCTCCCGGGTCGAGTGTGCAGAGACCGGACACGAACCCGACCTTCAAATAAGGCAGCCTTCACATCGGGCTGGATTAAAAGTTGGGGCGGGCGACCTGGGAATAACCGAGGAGGATGCCGGGTGCAGAGGTGGGCTGGGCGGAAGATCTGCCCTGGGACTCTGGCACATTGTCCAAAGTTTAAAAATAAAGATTAAAACATGAAACATCCCTCCAGCCTTCCCCCCCCCCACACACACACACTCCCTATGCCCCATCCATAACAACCCATCCGAAAAACATAGGGCGTGATTTTCCAGCCGCGCTCGCCCCGAAACCAGCCCCCCCCACCCCCCCCCCCCCGCGATTCCTGGCCAGGACAGGAAAATTCTCCCCTTAGACACGAATGAGAATTTGAGCAGCAGGTGAACGGAGGAAGACAATGGGATAATGTTACAGAGATGGCAATGGAACGCTGCAAGAATAGAACCTTGGAGGAGGAAGATACCACAAGCAATAAAGAAGTAGTGTTTCTGAAAAGAAATTGCACAATGTAAGAGAAAAGACAGGAAAAGAAGTGGAAATTTATGACAGTATCTGGTAACACTCATCGGCAGATGGAAGAAAATTACTGCACTACCTCAATTAAATAGCTTATTCTAGGAAGGGGGAGATGCACAATGCCAGGTAGGATTACACATTACGTAGGATTCGCAACACAGAAACAGACCATTCAACCCAAGGTCAGTGTTATTGTGCTGTCTGTGCGCATGCTCCATGTGAACCTCCTTCTACCGTGCTGCATCTGTCAACATATCCTTCCTTGCCCGCTTAACACAGCAATCCAGAGGAAACACAATCTTGTGCCTTTTGAAAGAGCTCTGAATGAATTAAGTTCAAGCACTCAGTCAGACAGGGTGCTGAGCTGTTCGGAATGAATAGCGGAATTGGAATGAATAGTGGGAAATGGAAATGTCACACGAGTGCATTTTTCCGAGTTCGGGGCTGAGGCACAAAGGCAGTGTTGGTGCACAGTAGGAAAATCTTTCCATCCAACCCATGTTACGCATGCACCTGAGAATGTTCGGGTGCAAAAGAGTGGAAACATGTATTCAGTTGCCTAACATTGGTATCTCTCAGCTCGATCTGACAGAGATAAAAAAAGAGGAAACAAAAAAAAAACAATTTCAGGAACAGGAAGGAGAAAGGAGCCGAGTTTGTTCATGAGTTAAATTGAGATTGAATACCAGAATGGGAGGAGATCATCTACAAAAAGGAATAAACTTTAATCAACCCATTGACCTTTTCTTACAATGCAAATAATAAATAAATATGCAAAATTTTAAAAAGGTTTGGGTAGAATTTTCTGGCCATTCACACCGGCATTTTCCTGGTCCCACTGCAGTGAATGGAGATTTGACTGAGCGCCAAGTTCTCTGTCCTCGCTCGCAGTGGCAAGTGAACGGCTGGTAAGATCGCGCCGAGTACAAGGCTGCCAAAAGAAAATGGCGGCCATATAGATAGGCTGGAAATTTGGGCAAAGAAATGGCAGATGGAGTTCAATCCTGATAAATGTGAAGTGATGCATTTTGGTAGAAATAATGTAGGGAGGAGCTATACGATAAATGGCAGAACCATAAAGGGTGTAGATACGCAGAGGGACCTGGGTGTGCAAGTCCACAGATCCTTGAAGGTGACGTCAGAGGTGGAGAAGGTGGTGAAGAAGGCATATGGTATGCTTGCCTTTATAGGACGGGGCATAGAGTATAAAAGTTGGGGTCTGATGTTGCAGATGTATAGAACGTTGGTTCGGCCGCATTTGGAATACTGCGTCCAGTTCTGGTTGCCACACTACCAGAAGGACATGGAGGCTTTGGAGAGAGTACAGAAGAGGTTTACCAGGATCTTGCCTGGTATGGAGGGGCTTAGTTATGAGGAGAGATTGGGTAAATTGGGGTTGTTCTCCTTGGAAAGACGGAGGATGAGGAGAGACTTAATAGAGGTGTATAAAATTATGAAAGGCATAGATAGGGTGAACGGTGGGAAGCTTTTCCCCAGGTCGGTGGTGACGTTCACGAGGGGTCATAGGTTCAAGGTGAAGGGGGGGAGGTTTAACACAGATATCAGAAGGACATATTTTACACAGAGGGTGGTGGGGGCCTGGAATGCGCTGCCAGGCAAGGTGGTGGAGGCGGACACACTGGGAACGTTTAAGACTTATCTAGATAGCCATATGAAAGGAGTGGGAATGGAGGGATACAAAAGAATGGTCTAGTTTGGACCAAGGAGCGGCACGGGCTTGGAGGGCCGAAGGGCCTGTTCCTGTGCTGTATTGTTCTTTGTTCTTTTATTCTTACTCTTGTTGCCTGAGCAGTTACCCAAAACATTAGATTGTCCTCCAGTTTTAGAGCCCACATGATCTTCATTCCAATTTACCCAATTCATCGATCCTTTAAGGGCCGTGGAGATTTTGTTTGTAGATTCCTGTCAGACTGATGTTATAGAATGAAAACTGACAGACCGAGTCATCGGGCGGGATTTCCCAGCACCCCCATGGTGAGCTCACGTACAGCAGATGTGGTGAGCCAGCCAAAAGTTAATTGATTTTGGCAGGACTGGAAGATGCCACCGGTGGCAGGCGGGGCTGGAGAATTCCAACCATTAACTTTAATGATGGAACCATCAACAATAAGCTTTGTTTCTCAAAAGCTGTCCGGGTGCATATTCCGACAACATTGACAGTTTTTGGCTAACGCACACACTTGTTTCCAGTGATCATTCTACAACAGTGGCCAGACGCAGAGGGAGATTCCATTGTTACAGTCATTCAGCATGAGTTAAAAGCACTCGAGATGTTTGAAGGCCACTGATACACACTGTATCGAATACTTTGACCTGCTTGAAACCCACTGTGTGATACTGGTTTGCCCTGAGGCATCCAGCACTGGGGGTCACGGCATTAAAAAGAGCAGACCTATGAGTGGCCTAACAGGCAACCCTTTAAAGCAAGCCGCTACTAAAAAGATCGGGGGTGTGACCTTACCGTCCATTCATGTCACGCTCCCGCTGCAGCGAAGATGGAGAATTTGGCAATAAGCCAAATCTAGGATCAGAGAATCCTACAGTGCAGAAAGAGGCCACTCAGCCCATCGAGTCTGCACCAACCACAATTCCACCCAGGTCCTATCCCCATAACCCAATGTATTTACCCCAGCTAGTCCCCCTTACACTAAGGGGCAATTTAGCATGGCCAATCCACCTAACTCGCACATCTTTGGACTGTGGGAGGAAACCGGAGCACCCAGAGGAAATACACACGGACACGGGGAAAACGTGCAAACTCCACACAGTGACCCAAGTCGGGAATTGAACCCGGGTCCCTGGAGCTGTGAGGCAGCAGTGCTCACCATTGTGCCACCGTGCTGCCCAACCACTGTGCCACTGTGCCACCCACTGCAGTGTTCACTGCAGCGGGGTGGGAAAGCCTGCTGGCGTGAATAGTCAGAAAATTCCGGCCAAAGACCAGAATTTTCCGATCGTTCAAACCTGGCCGCCGCCGCAGCAACGACGGTGAATTTGGCACTCAGCCAAATCTCTGTTCACTGCAGTGAGACCAGAAAACCTCACCAGCATGAACAGCTGGACTATTCACCCCAAGGTCATTAAAACTCCTCACCTAAACATTGACTTGAGTGGGGGAGGGTTTCAAACTTTAAAAAGGCAAGCAGGTGACCTGGCCACCGGTGTCCTGCCTTGTGGCTGCCCCGCTCTCCTGGACACTGCCCTCTCCCATCACTCCCCTCACCTTTCTCAGTTCCCTCATCCTCCTTTCCAGTCGCCGCCACCTTCTCACATTCACCAGAAATCTGCAGTTCACTTCTTCAATGACAATGAGCGCAACTGAGTGCATCTCGAGCCTTTCCAACCCGGTACCAGGACTGTTCCCCTCCATGTGCCCTTTCTTTAGGTGAGAAGAAATTTTGCCCACATTTGTTTCAGCTAACAGAATCGTTACAACTCGACATGTCTAGAATCCATTCACTGGATCAAAATATAAGTTGAAATAAGCACATTAATTCAGTCATGAAAACTTGAGATGTGTGAAAACCGGTAGCATCACTTACTGTTTCTCCTCGGAGACCTCTTTCTCCAGGATATCCAGATAGGCCCTAATCGAGTTTAAAAACGGAAATTTTACTACTGCAGCCATTAAACAAACAGCTACGGAGTTACTATTTGTACTTTTAAAATGAACTCCTGAAACACCAGATGGCACAAATTAGCCTTGGAAACACGTGACTATTTGACGAGAAAGAGAAAAGCTTACTCAACTTTTTGGACTGGAAGTTTCTTTACAAGAAATGGGAGACTGCATCTTTTTTCTTTGCAATCCGTGCTTAACAGATTTATGGCAACGCGTGGCACCGAAAATGTCTGGTTTTCAATCCCAGAAACATGTGAAGCTCCTGGCAGGATTTTTAACTGGAGTATTTAAATGATACAGAACCGGGTGATTCTACAGAAACCCTGCAGCCACAAATCATGCTTCACAGTGCACTGCTGGAGGAAGACACAGTGGGCTGATAACCAGCCAGCAATTGGCTGCACTCACCCAAGATCCTACGGGCAGCACGGTGGCACAGTGGTTAGCACTGCTGCCTCACAGCTTCAGGGACCCGGGTTCAATTCCAGGCCTCGGGTCACTGTCTGTGTGGAGTTTGCACATTCTCCCCGTATCTGCGTGGGTTTCCTCCGGTGCTCCGGTTTCCTCCCACGGTCCAAAGATGTGCAGGTTAGGTTGATTGGCCATGCTAAATTGCCCCTTAGTGTCCCAGGATGTGTGGGTTACAGGGATTAGCGAGGTAAATGTGTGGGGTTGTGGGGATAGGGCCTGGGGAGGGATTGTTGTTGGTACAGACTCAATGGGCCAAATGGCCTCCTTCTGCACTGTAGGGTTTCTATTAAATCGCGTTTGCTGGCATTATGTTGGTCAACTGCTGTGGAGAAGTGTCTCTGCAGGAACTGGGTCTGTGTCAGATGAAGACTTGGGCCTTCTGCTGTCGACAACACTTGTTACAAATATGGCCCACAAAGCTGACACAAGCCAGCAACAGGCTGTTGCCTCAAGATTTACATGAAAGGGCTTCATTTTTGGCTAACATTTGCTAATTGTTGTCGCTTCAGCATTCAAAACAGCAATTAGCTTTTAAGATTTTACAAGGGTTTTCATTAATTTTGTTCACAGGCCTTTACTTTTTAAAGTTGGATTCTTTGGGATGTAGACACCCTTACTAAAGCAACATTTATTGTCTATGCTTAGTCACCCTTGAGGCTCTTTTGTGAAGTTTCACCACCCCCCACCCCCCCCAATGGAGATGGGAAAAAACCCTGGAACTGCCTACCTAAGGGCAGTGAAATAACAGTGACGATGTTTGGATGTGGAGATGCCGGTGTTGGACTGGAGTGGGCACAGTAAGAAGTCTCACAACACCAGGTTAAAGTCTAACCGGTTTATTTGGAATCAGGAGCTTTCGGAGCGCTGCTCCTTCCTCAGGAGAGGAAGGAGGTGATGGTTGGAGATGACGTTTGAAGGTGATGGTGTTTCCATGGGCACGAGTTATGGAGATGCTGCTGAAGAAGCCTTGGCATCTGTAGTACCGATTGCTGATGGATAAGCGACATTGACAGCAATGTCGCCATGCCATCCATTACTTTGCTAATGATTAACTGTAGACTGATGGGGCTGGATTGGATTTTGCCTGCTCTTTATGGACAGGACATACCTGGACAATATCTCATTTTGTCGGTAGGTGTCAATTTTGTAGATGTACTGAAATAGCATGGTTAGGGCGTGGCTAGCTTTGGAGCAGAAGTCTTCAGCACTACAGCCACAAAGTTACCGAGACACTTAGCTTTTAATAATTCCATTTGTTCCATGCAATCTCATGTGGCATCCAGTGCACTCAGCAGTTTCTTGATATCAAGTGGAGTGATCAGAATTGGCTCTAAACTTGACATCTATGATGCTGGGGAGCTGAGGCATAGATGGATCATCCACTCAGCACTGCTGGCTGAAGATGCTTTAGCTTCACCTTTAACACTCGTGTCCTGGGCTCCATCATTATTAATATTGAGGATGTTCATGGTGCTTCCTCCTTTTTTTTTAATGCACAGCTTTTCACATCATTCATGATTGATGTGACAGGATTGCAGAGCTTTGACCTGAGGTGATGTTTTGGGTGAGTTAAGATCAGATTTCTTGGTCATGAAATCACTGTGGAAGCTGTTTGTGAATGACTTGCCAATGGCTAGCATGGAAATTAAATAAGAGCGTGGGCCAAGGAAGATCTGCGTGGCACTCCACAAGTGATGGTGGGGGTGTGGGAAGAGATGTAATTCTTAGAGATTCTTGTCTACAATCAGATGGGCAAGAGTGGAACCAATGGTGGGGGATCGTCAAGAAATAATGCAGAATCATGGGAAATTGAGGTTTGGATAAACCATTAGGCCTGACAAATTTTACCTCATTGCAATCCCGCCTTACACAATATTCATCATGAACTGGGCGGCATGGTGGCACAGTGGTTAGCACTGCTGCTCCACAGCGCCAGGGACGCGGGTTCGATTCCAGGTTTGGGTCACTGTCTGCATGGGTTTCCTCCGGGTGCTCCGGTTTCCTCCCACAGTCCAAACATGTGCAGGTTAGGTGGATTGGCCATGCCAAATTGCCCCTTAGTGTTAGGGGGACTAGCTAGGGTATGTGCATGGGGTCATGGGGATAGGGTCTAGATGGGATTGTGGTCGGTGTAGATGCGATGGGCTGAATGGCTCCTTCTGCACTGTTAGGGATTCTACTCTATTCTATGAACTGTTTATGGTATTTGCTTCTGTAATTCCCATTTCACAGAAGTAGATAAAACTAAACTACATTGTCGCCTCATAGGTCATTCTAACATTCTTATGTATCAGATATGTTCAATTCCAACCTCATATACAAGTTTGCAACTTACTCTGTCTCCTTTTTCACCCTTAGGCCCATCTAGCCCTGGCAAGCCTGGCCGACCAGTCAATCCCTGTTCAAAATAAAATGTGTTATGTTTAGAAAAGTGAGGTTTCAGTATTTGCACAGTAACCCACATTTCTCTCATTATGGCATTGGGTGTGAAATTGATAGCTTCCGATTCATTCAGTCAAAATCCCTTCAAAAGTGGAATTCGGCTCCAATGATATTTTATGTATCTGCAAGTAAAGCTGATAAGAACACCAAAGAAAATGATACGTACTCATGTGGACACAAATGGGTGTACTGCAAAATTTGAATGCTTTTCCCTATTAAAATCGCATGAATCATTTACACTCCATTATTGCTAGACTTACATCTTTTCCGGGAGGTCCAGGTGGTCCAATTGGTCCTTGTTGACCAGGTGAACCTAAAAGGTTTCAACAAAATACTGTGTCAATGTTGACTTTATTCAAATCCTTCTGATTATTAACCAACAGATAATGATGACAGGTATCTCAGAGAAGGAGCAAATCGGAAACAACAGGCTGAATTAAATGATGTGCCGTGGTTCCCACTAACCCACGTTACAAAAATCAGGGATGCCCCATTACCAGGCTGGAGATGGGACAGAAAGTCCCGCCTCGGCAAGCTGCCAGCCAATTAGACACTAGCAGTCCTCAATGTACCAATAATGCCAGTGGGAGCAGTGGTCACTGCTGGTACTGCATTTGGGCAAGCTGTAATGGATTGGACCTTTGTTAGCGTTGGCAAGGCAGATGGGGGCTAGCAGTTGAAAAGACATGGGGATAAGACAACTGGATGGGGGGAGGTTACACAATGGGGGGAAGGGGCAGGGGGAGTGCTCTGATGGGCACAGTAATTGACTGAATTGTCCCTCGCTTAATGAGGGACAGCCTGCCCACTAATACCCCACACTGGGAAACCGTTGGCTGACTGTTATACGTGGGATGGGCAGCACAGTGGCACAGCGGTTAGCACCGCTGCCTCACAACGCCAGGGACCCGGGTTTGATTCCCTGCTTGAGTCATGACGTGTGAGGAGTTTGCACGTTCTCCCCATGTCTGTGTGGGTTTCCTCCCACAGTCAGAAAGACGTGCTAGTTAGGTGCATTGACCATGCTAAATTCTCTCTCAGTGTACCCGAACAGGCGCAAGAGCGTGGTGACGAAGGGATTTTCACAGTAACTTCATTGCAGTGTTAATGTAAGCCTACTTATGACACTAATAAACTTAAAACTTAAAAAACTCTCCCGCTTTCCCAGTTAATGGCTGGCACAGTGAGACCCTTAGGTGGGCATTAACCGCCCACGTAGGCGTTTCAATTGATCCACTCGTGGGCAGCCTGTCTGTGCCACTCCTGTCACTGGTATAGTGGCAGTGAGGGCAGGGCGGGCATGTAGACTATGGATTTATCGTGCCCCTACCTTCAAACCCTTTGCAGCAGAGGGTTCGATCCAGCCCAATTTTAACCCTGTGCAAGTGGGTGAAATTCGAACGAGTTAAAATTCTGCCCAATGTTCTTCACGTCTCACCCAAATTTGATGAAGCACAAAGTGGACACCATGGACATGCCATGGGCCTCCTTTCTGTCTTGCCTCCCTGCCTTTAACCCACCTGTACTGGATGGGTTCGATACCGGGGCTGCTGGATTTCTGCTCCTCTCTCCAAGTACTTGCCCACAGAACCGCACAATCGGGTTTATTTCACAAGTATGACACAGTTATCATTTATGAGGGCATTACTGCCACGGCCAGCATTTGCTGCTATTCACAAGGGCTAAAAAAACAGGAGTCAAGCATAAGTATATTTTTCTATAAAAAGTTGCAAAATTTGTTCAACCCAATTTTTTTCTCGATCTTTCCAGTGAATCGGAATTCAGATGCATACAAGAATGTAAAGTTGTGCTATTCCGGTGTCAATCCTGATGTCACTAGGATTTTGCAGCCTTTAGAATTCTATGTCTGATTTCTCCAGCTGATGCATACTCAACATCTGATGGTGTAGCAATCAGGAGTCAGGCTGACAAATCCACGTATGTTGACCTCCATGTTTACTGGAGCTCCATCCAATGCCACTTGGACTACGGTGTCTTGTGAGTTTCCACTGGACATTCTGGTGCTTTGGATCTTGTCAACTTGGTGCTGTTCGACTCGACAACCACGTGCAGTGACTGTTGTTTCCTCCAGCAAACATTTTCCCTGTGACACTCTTTCAAAGTGCCTTGGTAAGGTGACTCTTCTACTTGCCGCTGTCGCACTCAGAAATGGACAACTCTGTGCCCAATGTTGGCCCACGGTAACAGGACCTTTTAGTACCTCTGCCACTGTTAATTAACTTTGTCAGGGCCTTCGGCTTACTCAGCTTCTCTACTTCAGCGGATGGCCGGCAGTTAACTTTGACTTCACTCGCCATATCCCCAGACAATACTGTCTGGCAATTTGTGTCAGCGGTTAACTTTGACAATATCAACAACTTATTGCAAATGCATTCACTTTTAGCAACAGCACACACATCTGTCCCACAATGCTCTCTCTTGAAATTCTTCAAAATCACTTTGGGTGGGCATCCTTTTTGGCTCAGCAGAGGCGAGCAGATTCTCAGGTGTTTCGTACACTTCTGGGCCTGTTTCAGTCAGAAATATCACTCTTTCCCTTTCCCCTACTAACTGACTAACAGCTGGATCATCAGGAACACCGAGGATATTATTAGCAGTGATGCATATCGCTAGGCATTCCACCCTCGTACCAGAAGATGCTAGGGCCAGAACTCTACCAAATTGCCCGCCACTGAATCAGCACGGGCGAGGGTCCGACAACAGAAATCTCCGTTGACCTTGGAAGGGAATTTCCGGTCTCACCCAAGCAAGACCATAAAACCCTGCCCCATGTCACGGCTATACTCTTTCAGTCGCCCAAAAACACTTGTTGATGCAGGAATCATCAAAGTTTTGTCCACACATGTATGCAAACAGCGTTTTCTGTAAGATAAGATTTTAAAAACTGTTTCTCAGCAAAAACAAACTCAGTTCCTCTACTGGTTTGCTAGAAGATTCTCCAATCTAAATTTGTTTGGCTAGGGAAGATTTATAATCCCACCTAGACACCAGGCTGATTTTTAAAAAAACATTTACAGGATGTGGGCCTTGCTGGCTGAGCCAGAAATTATTACCCACCTCTAATTGCCTTTCAGAAGGTAGTGAGCTACCTTCTTGAATCGCTGCAGTCCATGTGGTGTAGGTACATCCACAGTGCTAACTTTGCAGGACAGAAATGAGATTATGTGTAGGACATGGAGTTTGAAGTATTCCACTGACAACTGGTTTATTCTGGTTTGCTATACATACACACACACACACACACACACAATTGGCCACAAGAGGTTGCTATTACATTTTTTTCTTTTCCTCTCCAATGTTATATGTCTTCTCTTTTCACCCCTCATGCATTGGTAGATAAAAACCTCCAGCCCTAGGTCCTTCTAGCTAAGTGGGCCATTGGAAAATGTACAAGTATTGCTTAGGGTGGCACATTGGTTAGCACTGCTCCCTCACAGCGGCAGGGACCCAAGTTCAATTCTGGCCTTTGGTCACTGTCTCTCCATGTCTGCGTGGGTTTCCTCCGGGTGCTCCGGTTCCCTCCCACAGTTCAAAGATGTGCCAGTTAGGTGGATTAGCCATGCTTAATTGACCCTAGTGTCAGGGAGATAGCAGGTTAAATATGTGGGGTTACGGGAATAGGGCCTGGGTGGGATTGTGGTCAGTGCAGACTCGATGGGCCAATGGCCTCCTTCTGCACTGTAGGGATTCTATGATTCTATAATCTAGATGACCATCCTCCTTCAGTCTTAAGGTTTACCTGTGGGCAAGTGGCAAACATCCACTGAAAGATATAGCCAGCATCAGAGACTTGAGGCAGCGTGAAATAAATCTTGACCACTAACATTACAACAACACCCCATAATGTTTAATATCGGGACAATGATGGATTAGGTGATATAAGTTCTCAGTAACGGCGAATTTCTCAATAAAACAAAATCTAAAGTTAACTCTCCTCGGTGTAAAACTTACCAACAGGTCCCACAGGCCCAGGTGCTCCAGGAGGTCCACGCACACCAGTTACAACTGTATCTGTGAAGGTATTTGACAAGACGGAATCACCTATAGCAAAGAAAATATCATCACTATTACAGACAACAAGATTTGGAGCATTATTTTTCAGCTGAACAAAAATCTCAACCACATATCTGTTGTGAAGATTGTGAAAACAGCAAATGCATTCTTTGGCCCCTTGAGATTTCTTTGTTCCTTACCCATGACATCTTACTTCATTACAGCTCCAGACAGCAGGTGCTGACACACGATTCCAAAGTCATCAGTGGGCGGCAGTGAGCAGCAAAACAAAAAAATCTACTCGAGTTTTTCTACTAGCAAGAGGCGTTTTACAACAGCTGGGGTCAACTACCTCAGCACAAGCATTGGATTGAAACTGGGTTTACCGAGTAAACTTGCCAACTGAGTCATTAAGACTGAACAATTATAGAGACATAAAAAGGTAGAGTTGTCACAAGCATCCATCTTACCACTGCTACTTCAGCAGACCTCCTGGAGAAATGGTGTAAATTGATGTTTATGCTGTTTCTCTCGGGCTTATAATTCTCTGCCAATGTTATGGAAACAGAGCAGGACATCATCTGCAGAATCATGCAAACCAGTCTCCCATCCATTGACTCTGTCTATACTTCCCACTGCCTCGGAAAAGCAGCCGGCATCATCAAGGACCCCATGCACCCCGGACATACTCTCTTCCACCTTCTTCCGTTGGAGAAAAATTTACAAAAGTCTGAGGTCACGTACCAACCGACTCAAGAACAGCTTCTTCCCTGCTGCCATCAGACTTTTGAATGGACCTACCTTATGTTAAGCTGATCTTTCTCTACACCCTAGCTATGGCTGTAACACTATATTCAGCACCCTCTCCTTTCCTTCTCCCCGATGTACTCTATGACGGTATGTTTTGTCTGTATAGCGCGCAAGAAACAATACTTTTCACTGTACGCTAATACAGGTGACAATAATAAAACAAATCAAATTGAAGAATGTCTGCCACCTAACGTCCAAGTAGCACCCTGGACATCTTCTCATACAATTTTCCTCAAGACTTCTTCATATAACGGAACACATGAGGTGAAAGGCTGAATTTTAATTTTGGGGTCCGGATTCCACGTTGCTGACCCCTCCCATCACTTCAGCACCCAAGGCCCAACACAATTTTTACGGTCTTTCAATTAAGGGTGGAGTACTGGCAGGAAAGCCAATAAGTGGCTCCCCAGCCCCGAGAGATCCCACTGTAGAGTAAGGAGCAGCCGCTGTAGGCAAGAGAGAGGGTGCCTCAAAATAGCACTGCCCTCTGAAGACTTTTTAATAAAGGTGAAACTTATATGGACCACAGTTACCGATCGCTACTTTGGAGGGGGAACCATTCCGTAGGGTACTTATCAAAATGTCGGGAGTGGCTGGGGAGTGGCTGGGGAGTGGGGGCCTTTTGTCGTGAACCCCCTGCCTCTAACTGTTATTTCTCAAAGTGGTCTGGGGCAGCATAATTGTTAGTAAACTGGCACGCCAGCTGGTGATGGGGAATTGTGGCCAAGCCCGCCTCCTCGAAAAATTGAAAATTCTGCCCACTGAGTCACAAAACATAGATTTATTGCTATTTCTGTGGCTGATCAAATATTGGCTTGCCACCAGAGGGCAACATGCTTTGTCTAATGTTGGATCTATTTTAGCAAGTTCTAATATAGGACAGGCCTGACAAGTTACTTTAAATTTAGCTTAAACTGCAAGAACATTAATAACACTGCACAAAATAATGAAAAGCATTAACCTGAGTTGTGAACGTGCTATAATATTCTCTGATTTCATGAATTTCATAGAATATTATAGCATATTCACCCATGAAGTCAGCGCCAGTACTTTTCTCCACATGATCCACCTTCTGCTCACTCCTCATACCCTTTAATAACCTTTATTTCAAGCCACTATCCAAGTACAGATGGACTCCTCTTCAATGAGACTCATGCCACACAATGGGCCCGATTTTACCATTTTCATTCTAAGTGCTGAATCTGGGCGCAATTCAGATCTGATTTGGAAATCTGCTTTCAGGCGCCTCCATTAGCACTTAGCCTGAAAAAAAATCGCGAGTCGGAATTGCGCTGTGGGCGGGGCTGAAACGATAGGAGCTCTGAACTGCGCATGTGCAGTGAGGAAAGAAAATTGAAAATCGTGTCCCTGTCACATCGCTCCTGGGACGCAAAAAACAGATAAAGCGGCCCGGGGGCGATGGTCCCCACAACATCACCCCCACCCCTGCAATATAACTTTCCCACTTATCCACCCCCCCCCGCTACCCAGACCGATCGCGACCCTCTGCCCCCACTTCCCCCCACACCGATCGCCCGCAGAGTGGCAGTGGACCCCCCTGCCTATGTCTCCCCCCCCCCCCCCCCCCACCAGACAACGCTCTGGCCTCCCCCCTCCCACCCCCCCCCTCCCTCCAGACTATAATCTGGCCTCCCTTCTCTCCCCTCCCCCCACCAGACATCGATCTGGCCTCCTCCTCCCCCACCAGAAAATGATCAGGCCTCCCTTCTCCCTCCCTCTCTCCACCACCGATCTGAGTCAGAGAGCCTTTGGAAGCTCTGAACTCACCCCTTCAGAAGCTGGAGCGCCCAAAACAGACCTTTGCCGAGTATGTCTGTTTCGCGCTGAATCTAGATGCGTGAACGCGATGGTAAAGGGGGAAATGCTGGTAAAGTTGGGCGTGCAGCCTATTAATTCAATTTAAATGCATGCAAATGCATTTAAATCGCCATTGCGCCCATTTTGGGCGTGATTCGGATCGCGGCCATTTTCGGGCCTTGGTAAAGTGGGCATCTGTGCTGACGCGGGCACGGTTCGCGTTAATGGCCTCACGCCCAACTTTACCATGTTTTCGTGCCCGTTATGGTAAAATTAGGCCCAATGTCACACTTCTTCTCCTTCTGCATAAAGATTTGTTTTCTTGCCTCTTCACTAATTCCCTTTTCTGATCAGTGGACAATACTCTTTACTGGGGTCTCCCGATATCCTGCTGTAACTGAAAGTTGGTAGAAATCGAGGTGAAAGTGCATTCGTAACCTACTGTGCAGTTTCTCCTGTTCTCCTGCTGAAGTTATAACGGGAGAATGGGAGAACCCCCGCAGATGGCGATTATCGTGATATGACGAGGCGGTGGCCTAGTGGTATTATTGCTAGACGATTAATCCAGAAACTCAGCTAATGTTCTGGGGACCAGTGTTCGAATCCCGCCACGGCAGAAGATGGAATTTGAATTCAATCCAAAACAAATAATCTAGAATTAAGAATCTACGGATGACCACGAAACCATTGTCAATTGTCGGAAAATCCCATCTGGTTCACTAATGTCATTTAGGGAAAGAAATCTGCCGTCCTTACGTGGTCTGGCCCACATTTGATTCCAGAGTCACAGCAATGTGGTTGACTCTCAACTGCCCTCCAAGAGCAGCCACTGATGCCCATGTCCCATGAATGAATAAAAAATAAATTGGCTCACTTAAACAGTGGAACCAATTAATAAATATTTACCCCATCATAATTCTGAGGCATTCCATCAGGTCAACCGTAACCTTTTCAGCTGCAGTTTCCAAATATCTACTCAAAATGGTAACATCCTATTTAATCCAGGTAGCAATGAGCTGTCAATTCACTGTTCCGCATTAGAACTCGAGACCAACTTCAACCCCATTGTGCTGCGGGGCCCTGGTCCCTTGTTCACTCTGCAGCATTCTCTGGACCTCAGCCTTCCCTCTGGTCATGGGCATCAAGAGAGAAACATTCTTAAAGTGATAGTTTGGAGAAAAAGCTCCTAGGACAGGTTTTGATCTGACTCATAGGTTACATTGCAGGAGAGTAACTGAAAGCTGCTTTGTTTAAGTCAACAACTCCATTTAAGATGACTCACTGGTGTAAAGAGCTTAGTGTGTTTATTTCATTATACAATAGTGCGTAAATTATAGTAAATCTTGTATGTTTGGAAAAAGGGGATAGATAACTTTGGATCTGTCATACCCAGTGAAGACAAATTGGATTCATAGCTTTAAACAGGACCATTTATGGTGTGGAATTTTATGGAACTGCATTTTGTTTTAACAAATGGACATTAAGCTGCTAAGCTGGCTACCAAGGGTCAGGTGACTTTTGCAAGTTTCTTCACTGACTCAGAAGTAGTGCAAGACTCTGGAAAGTTCATAATTGAATGGCTATGGGCGGAGAGCTTCACTTGAATGCACATATCAAGACAAAGCATTTTGTGGCATTCACACCTCCCATTGTGTGTGGACTGATGGGCTCCAAGACCCAATGTCTCCAAACTTAGCAAAAATGTTAAGTAGGCGTGAATGGCCACCATCCATCTCCCATCGTGAACTTCAACACATTCTTGTTGAATGGTAGAAATGTTAATCAGATGATCACATGACAGAAATTGGCCAAAGGTGATGAATCTCATTATCCCAAGAACCAGGGATAAATCAGCCAGTCTGCAAACACACAGCCAGAAACAGCAGCAAAGATTGCAGCAACATCTGTGGCTTAAAACCGAAGGCTGCAATATCATACTGTCTCCCTGCCTCGGAGAGGGGAACTTTCAGCCGCGTTAGCTGTCAGAGAGAACGGTGATGCTGGTGGAAAGTCCAGAGAGACTTGGAAAATGAGATTCCCTCCGGAGAGATCGTGTTTCCCAATTTTCTCCATCCCTCGCTGGCAATGTCACGAGGTTCATGCCCACAAGAAGCGGGAACCCCATTTAGGTATCTTTTCATGCATTCAAACCTAATTAATATATCCCCGTCACAGGATTCCCCTCACCGAATGTTCACACCACACCAAAGTGACATCACATCGGTGAGATTCGGTTGGGCCAAATGAGAAACAGTCGAGGAGATCCCTCTGGGGGCACAGAGGTAAGTATAGCCCCTGAGGGGGGGGGGCTCATGACTGGGCACTGTGCCCTGGTACAGGTCAACCTCTGCCAGGGGGCAGTGCCAAGGGCTAGCGCTGATGGTAGTCCCATGGGGGGGGGGGAATGGGTTAAGTTATGTATGGTGGTGAGGGGGTGCAGAGTGGGGTATGAGAATGCCGACCATTATTATCAGGGGTGGAGGGGGGTGATATGGGAATGCCAGCGACGATTGTGAGGGGAGTTTATTTTTTGTTCTGATCGGAGCACTCTTTAAAGATGGTGCCCAGATCTCTGAGGAGTGGATCTTGCCGGCTCTACGAGTTCCTGCCCCACCAAAGCGATGGCGTAAAGCCACTCTTTTTTTTACACTAAGATGTCCAAGATCTGGAGAGACAACTGGTTTGTAGAGCTTCAAGCTGGCTTTCTGTCTGAGCAATTAGAAATATTTTGGTAAGATTTCTCCCACAAGTCACTAAACTTGTGACTGCTGACAATTCATCTCTTTGACGGAATCTTGCATTAATCCTGATATGCGACTCTGGCTATTGAACCCACCTAGACTACCCCTCAGGAGTAAAAATGCTTCACTGAGCCTGAAGCACAAACTTCTTCCTAAGTCAAACCAAAATCGTGAATTGCGAACTATTCTTTTGGTTATGATTACTACCTGAATGGCTCTCAGATTACTACCGGACTGGCTGCAAATTGAGAGAGGGGAGTGTGCAGCAGGTGTCCTTGTGCACAGTCACTGAAGGTAAACATGCAGGTGCAGCAGGTGGTAAAGAAGGCAATGTAAAGAAGGGATGTGTTTTTGCAATTATACAGGGTCTTGGTGAGGCCACACCTAGAATATTGTGTGCAGTTTTGGTCTCCTTTTCTGAGGAAGGATGTTTTTGCTTTCGAGGGAGTGCAGTGAAGGTTTACCAGGCTGATTCCGGGGAAGACTGGACTGATGTATGAGGAGAGATTGACTAGGTTAGGATTGTTTTCTCTGGAGTTCAGATGAATGAGGAGGGATCTCATAGAGACTAATAAAATTCTAACAGGACTGGACAGGGTAGATGCAGGGAGGATGTTCCTAATGGCGGGGGGAGTCCAGAACCAGGGTCACAGTCTGAGGATTCAGGGTAAACCATTTAGGACGGAGGTGAGGAGACATTTCTTCACCCAGAGAGTGGTGAGCCTGTGGAATTCATTACCACAGGAAGTAGTTGATGCCAAAACATTGAATGTATTCACGAGGCGGCTGGATATAGCACTTGGGGCGAATGGGATCAAAGATTATGGGGAGAAAGCAAGATTAGGCTATTGAGTTGGATGATCAGCCATGATCATAATGAATGGCGGAGCAGGCTCGAAGGGCCAAATGGCCTCCTCCTGCTCCTATCTTCCATGTTTCGATGTTTTCTATGACTTGTAAAAATGCACTATTCTCTTTAGCTGTATTTTTCACAAGGGTGTGTATGCGTCTGTGTTTGTGAGTGCCGAGCGAGCGATATAGATTGGACAGCCGAGGTGAATAAATAACCTTCTTTATTTAAAGTCACAAACGCTTGTTGTTGGTTATTCAAATTAACTGCCACTCAGGGGTTAAGGAACACATACATTTTCCTTTTCAAAAATACACTGAATACAGACAGTTAGGGAAGGGAATTGGAGTTTCTGTTCTCGGTCCATTTAAGATGAATTAATCTTAATTAGTTAGTCAACAACTCCATAATCAGAATAGCAGAAAGCAAACTAAATGTCATTTGGGTCTAACCTGCACACCTTTGGAGTGTGGGAGGAAACCGGAGCACCTGGAGGAAACCCATGCAGACTCGAAGAGAACATGCAAACTCCCCAGACAGTCACCCAAGGCTGGAATTGAACCCAGGTCTCTGGCACTGAGAGACAGCAGTGCTAACCACTGTGCTGCCTATGGCAGAATTCTGCCTCCCAGTGGCAGACTATTTCCAGGCCCCGACTCAAGCACTCATGCCCGACACAATTGTTTTGGATTGGTCAACTAATGGTCATACGGCACACTTGCCATAGAATTAAGCTGGTGGGGGCTCCCACTACTGGAGGGGTAATAAGCAGAACCCAGCGCTGAGAAAGCTGCTGATGCAGGTGTGAGAGAGAGAGAGGGAGGGTGACTCGCAGCACTTTAAGAAGCTTTGAGGACACAAATGGGCACAGGCTGCCAGGCCAACTTTGTGGAGAGCGAACCCACTGTCCCTCCAGTATACTTTCTCTGGCTTTGTTTCGGCCAGTGTGCGGGTGAGGCGGCGGGAAGCCTGCTTGCCAACTAGAAAATTCCATTTAGCCTGTGACGCGGGCGTTGACTAGCCCTTTGGTGGCCTCAATTGACTTCCTGCTGTCTTGCCCTGACCCAACTTCCTTAACAATATACCAAAGCCTGGACCCTTCCGGCAAACTGGCATGTTGACCGGCAGTAGGAAATCCTCGGCTTAAAATTCTGCCCATGGTATTCATTTCAGATCAGAAAGGAACTCTTGATGTTATACTTTGGCTCAGGCAAAAAGATAACAATTGATACGGGCACATCTCCAATTGCATGATTCGCAAACCGTGTACTGGGATGATCAGAGCCGCTGACTCCGAGAGAATACCGAGGGAAAACGTGTAGGACATGCCCGGCTCCGTTTATTAACCTGTAGCTGACCACAAGGGACGGCACGGTGGTATAGTGGTCAGCACTGCTGCCTCACAGCGCCAGGGACCTGGATTCGATTCCTGGCTTGGGTCACTGTCTGTGTGTGGTCTGCACATTCTCCCCGTGTCTGCATGGGTTTCCTCCGGGTGCTCTGGTTTCCTCCAAAGATGTGCGGTTTAGGTGGATTAGCCATGCTAAATTGCCCCTTAGTGTCAGGGGGACTAGCTAGGGTAAATGCATGGGGTTATGGGGATAGGGCCTGGGTGGGATTGTGGTTGGTGCTGACTCGATGGGCCTCTTTCTGCACTGTAGGATTCTATAAAAAAAAAGGTATCTTTTCTCCTTTCCATATTTTTCTATTTATAGTACAATTCCTTTCCCTGCTCTTACGTAGGTTCTTGCTCCTAAATGCATTATTAAATCAATCCGTGAGACTCTTTTATGTGTTTTGTATTGACTAAATATATTTTAAACGCTTGCAACCAATGCAGTCGGCTGACAGGTGGTTGCACATTATAGTGACTGATTTGTGGTGCGGATAGGGCCACTGTTTATCACAGGGCAGCGCACACCCTCGCCTGTGCTTGTGGAAGGTTACAAACAGTCAGTACAAAAAAAAACAAAGCTACAGTTCAAAAGGAAATGGCGACAACACCACACTGAACAGTCCTAGAGAGGGTGGCACAGTGGTTAGCACTGTTGACTCACAGCGCCAGGGACCCAGATTCGATTCCCGGCCTGGGTCACTGTCTGTGCGGACTCCGCACGTTCTCCCTGTGTCTGCATGGATTTCCTCCGGGTGCTCCGGTTTCCTCCCACAGTCCAAAGATGTGCGGGAAAGGTGGATTGGCCATGCTAAATTGCCCCTCAGTGTCAGGAGGACTAACTAGCTAGGGTAAATGCATGGGGCTATGGGGGTAGGGCCTGGGTGGGTTTGTGGTCTGTGCAGACTCGATGGGCCGAATGGCCTCCTTCTGCACTGTAGGATTCTATAATTCTATTCTATGAAATACTTAATGCATTTTTATATATGTGCATAATATATTCAAAAGTAAGCTTCCAAAGGTTGAAGTGGAGTTGGAGTCAGCACAGTAAAGATGAATGGATAAACTGGCCGTGGACTAGTCTAATTCAGGATGGTACACCCATTAGTTCAACAAAAGGGCAGAGGGGCAATTTTTAATCACTGGGCCCTCACTTCTCACCAAGTCCAGTGGTTGAAAGTCAAGGACAGGGAATGATGATGGGGAGGGGGGTAATGTATGGGCCTGCAGATAGCTGTTTTGGATGTAATGTTGCTTCAATAAGCAAATTACTCTTGTATATTGGAGGAGTAGGCCATTCAGCCCTTCGAGCCCACTCTGCCATTCAATGCGATCGTGGCCGATTTTCTACTTCAACACTATTTTCCTGCACAATCCTTGATCTGGTTTGATTTGATTCATTATTAAAACTTTGCCCCTGTGCGGAGGAGTCAACAGTTATCTTCATGCCATCGGATAAATGAAGATGCACTTAGTCCTTCAGATCCTCCTTTAATAACGACAGAAACACACACGATTCTCAGACGAGTAGCAGCTACCTTTTCATAGGAATTAAAGTGAAATCATTTTCAGATCATATAATGATTCATTGTGTGGCAGTGTGTGAATGATTGAAAGTATATGCGACAGATGCTTTATTACACTCAAGAAATGGAGGTTAAATTTTTAATGATGTATGATCCTGGCTCTGATCATATTGCTTATTAAAGTATAATTGGATCAGCATGCACCTCACTGAACTTTATAAAACTGTTCACTTCTTGGGATCAGGATTATCTAGCAGTGGGAGGAATTTCTGATGAATTGCCCCAGTAAATACAAAAGAACCATAGTAAGTGGTTAGAGTCTTAACTGCTTGCAGTTCAGCTGTGACACTGAGGGACTGGGCAGCAGATGGTGCTAAGAGCACAGTGCTTTCAAATCGCGATCAGGGCTTTCTTAGAAACAACACAGATTTTTGTTCTGTAAATCTGTTCATTTATTTTCCTTGTTTAATGTTGCCCCACACTTTGTAAGAAATGGCTCTCATCATGAAAACAATTCCTGACATACTTCAAAAAATATTACTATTCAATGCTTCTTTGTGCAGTTTGAGGTAAAAGATGTACAAATTTGGGGATGGTACCATTTTCTACATTGTGCGCAGTATCCGTGTGGTCCGGTGGCACAGTGGGTTAGCACTGCTGCCTCACACTGCCAGAGACCCAGGTTCGATTCCTGGCTTGGGTCACTGTCTGTGTGGAGTTTGCACGTTCTCCCCGTGTCTGTGTGGGTTTCCTCCGGGTGCTCCGGTTTCCTCCCACAGTCCAAAGATGTGCGGGTTAGGTACGTTGGCCATGCTAAAATTGCCCCTTAGTGTCATGGGACACGTAGGTTAGTGGGATTAGAGAGTTAAAAATGTGGGGTTATGAGGATAGGGCCTAGGTGGGATTGTTGTCGGTGCAGACTCGATGGGCTGAATGGCCACCTTCCGCACTGAAGGGTTTCAATGATTCTAAAGGCAAGTACAGGGTGGACACATGACAGTGCTTCTTTTGCACCGCACCAACAATAGGCCTTCAATCCTTCCTGCATCTATCGGTGTGGCCATTTCATTTCCTACGTCAATTGTTCATGTGCTTTCTATGAGTTAGTGCCAAAGTAGGGCCAGTGAGTCCACATTCACTAGAAGCTGAGTTAGGAATGATCACATTTGTTTTGCTTGATCTCCACAGCTAGCAGAAGTTAAAGAGACTTTTATCCCAACATTTTGGACCTCAGATTTACCAGAGGTGGCACAGTGGTTGGGCAGCACAGTGGCACAGTGGTTAGCACTGCTGCCTCACAGCGCCAGGGACCCGGGTTCAATTCCAGCCTCGGGGTCACTGTCTATGTGGAGTTTGCACATTCTCCCTGTGTCTACGTGGGTTTCCTCCGATTGCTCCGGTTTCCTCCCACTGTTCAAAGATGTGTGGGTTAGGTTGATTGGCCATGCTAAATTGATCCTAGTGTCAAGGGGATTATCAGGGTAAATATGTGGGGTTACGGGAATAGGGTTTCGGTGGGATTGTGGTCAGTGCAGACTTGATGGGCTGAATGGCCTCCTTCTGCACTGTAGGGATTCTCTGATTCTATGACTTCAACGCTGCATGTTGGACTTTGACAAAGAATGACTTATATTCCCATGGCATTCATTCAGTGCAAAGAGACATCTTAGAAACTTTATAGGGACAGTGGATGATGAATGGAATTGTACCATTTTAGGGGGAGTGCCTGTGATGGTCTGGGGACAAGGTGGAGTGCTGATCTGTTCCAGTGGGCGACATGACATGGCTTAAGGAATGGCCACTGATGTCAAAGTGAACGGAGCAGTGAAGGGGAAGGTGGAGAAGTGAGAGAGAAGACAGCTGATTTTGAGAGAGCAGGGGATGCATGCAAAAACGTACAGTTGGTGAAAAATCACAGAGTTAGGAAGGGGACAGAGTTGTGGAGATATTTGAAAGTATAAACAAAAGAAGGGAAGGTAGCATAGCCTAATGAGTACAGGTGTGACGATGGATTGAGTGCCTTGGTATTAGAATGTGATCATTGCATTGTGGCTGCCTTGTAGTGTGTTCGTGTTTGAGCAGGGGAGGCCAATAAAGTGGATTACGAGGAGGGGATTAGGAGCAACAGCAGTCAGTATTGTGAAGGTGAATGGAAGTGACATTGGCAACTGATCAGGTGTGGGGGAAGAAGCAATGAGCTTTGGGTGCACAATTTCTAATGGCTGCTCATGCCTGGAATAGAGTCAGCAAACAATCTCGTCAGCTGACTACCCTTTTAAGGTTATTTCTCCAGTGCACCATTGGTAAAAATAGACCGACGAGAATCACAGGGTAAGTTTCTTTGTAATAAATATTTGGTAACTCTGTACCAGTTTATTACCGGGAACCATTTTACTGTAGAAAAGCACTAGTATCATTGAAATAAAGCTGGCCTGGTAACAAAAAAAGCCGCAGGTGATCTCAAATGGCCCGTGATTAGGTAAGAGGAAAAAGGGCACAAATGGATCATTAAAAGACCAAATTTAATGAAAGACTTAAATTTTTAACATGAAAACATTAGGCTGCGTTTAGAATATTAATAAATATAACTCACTTACATGATGTTCCTTACTTTAAAATTAATATTTTTATTTCACTAATATAGCAAGAAAAGGTTTAAGGAAAATTGCAGTTGACACACCTTATGGCCTGATTATTGAAAATGCCTTAATGACGGAGAGGAACGGTGTCCTCCCACATAAAATATTCACTGAGTTCTCAATATAAATCCAGATAAGGCACATTCTCACAATCCCAGTACTGATTGTGGTAAAGATTGCAAAACAAAAGCTCACTTAAAAACCATGTAAAACCCACTAATACAGCTTAATGGATAGAACTTTCTGCGTTCATTTAAAATTTTGTTTTCTTTTTATTTAGTCACGGGATGTGGACATCACTGGCATGCCAGCATTTATTGTCCATCCCTAACTGCCCGGGAAGGTGGTGTGAGCTGCCTCCTTGAACTCCTACAGTCTGGGTGCTGCAGGTACACCCACAGTGCTGTAAAGAGGGAGGGGGAGGGGGCGTGGTTACAGGATTTTCACCCAGTCCCGTGAAGGATTTATTTCCAAGTCAGGATGGTGTGAGACGCAGAGGGAGAACTAATGGTGCTGCTCATATGTGCGAGATGCCAATGTTCTAAACGGTAGAGGTTGCAGGATTGGATTCCAATCATAATCTAACAGGGTGGCACGGTGACACAGTGGTTAGCACTGCTGCCTCACAGCGCTAGGGACCCGGGTTTGATTCCCGGCTTGGGTCACTGTCTGTGTGGTGTCTGCACGTTCCCCCGTGTCTGCGTGGGTTTCCTCTGGGTGCTGCAGTTTCCTCCCACAGTCCAAAGGCGTGCTGGTTAGATGCATTGGCCATGCTAAATTCTCTTTCAGTGTACCCAAACAGGCGCCGGACTGTGGCGACTAGGGGATTTTCACAGTAACTTCATTGCAGTGTTAATGTAAGCCCACTTGTGACTAATAAATAAATAAACAGAAACAAAAATTGAGAAATATTACAAATTTCTTCCTTTTAGAAAATGGGGGATAACTCTAACTTCTGTCCTCTCCCACCCCCCCATGGATTAAAATCAGAACATTGGTGGAGATATTTCCTTTTTTATACTGCCATGAACTAAAATTTGAATCAACCTCAAACTAAAAGTCTTGTTCCAATTCTTGAACTTGTAATGAGATATTTAAATAAAACCAGTACAATGCACATCCATGTAGCGTTTAATAGCCCAATTCCTGAAATTTCTCTTTTGAAAAGAAAGCTTGAAATAAGCATTACTCTGTCAATAATGGAATTTTGAGAAGTGAGTGAATGTTATTTGCAGGCATTTTCTGTCCATTGAAAATTGCAATAATAACCAGACTCTACGAGAGACTGATAAGCACTTAGTGACAACGTTCATCAGCACTCGATGGAAAGCAATGTGGTCAGTTTCACCACTGATGGCAGACACACAAACAGAAACTAATAAACCACATTCTCCTGTGCATTTAGAAACACACCGGGACTGACTTGAAGTGGCCTCTCTCTCAATCCCCCCTGCACTTGGCTTCACAATTGTTCATTTGAAAGCTTGCTCTCTACGCTAGTAAAGCCAAATGGTGCAAAATGTGGAATGAAGATAAAGAATGTCATGCCTTTAACAATGTGCAGTATCGCTTAAAACTGTGCAGCACTTTGGCAAAACGGAACTTCACATAAGCCAAATTATGCTTCTTGTGGGATTGTAAAGAGAGTTTTTCAGCTTGCTTTTTATGATAAATGAGAAGGGTGAGGAAAACAATTTCCTTCCTGTTCAGTTTAATCAGCTTCAAATGTAATTAAATCTACTGGCTACCTTACAATAGCCAGGGCCTTTTGTGAACAGCTGAGTGTCAGCTGAACTGACTTGTTTGGCACAAATACCTTACCACCCACAGACTTGACTAGCAGCAGCCTCTCCATGACAGCAAGTCAGATTCTTTTATTCTCACAGTGGCATCGTACAGAAATCTTCATTTCAACTCTCTCAAATCCGGCTGCTGCTAACCATTGTACCGCCCTTTTTGTGTTGAGAAGAGTCAGCATTATCTATTTATTGCTACATTTCTGATATTGTGCCTTTAGCTTTATTGGTTTCCTCAAGGACTAAAGCTTTCATAGAATCATATAATCCCTACAGAGCAGAAGGAACCCATTGAGTCTGCATCAACAACAATCCCACCCAGGCCCGATCCCCATAACCCCACGTATTTATCTCCCTAATTAATCTCCCTGACACTAAGGACAATTTATCAACCTAACCTGCGCATCTTTGGAGTGTGGGAGGAAACTGGAGCACTCGGAGGAAATCCACACAGACATGGAGAGACTCCGTACAGTCACGCCAGGCCGGAATTGAACCTGGATCCCTGGCGCTGGGAGGCAGCAGTGCTAACCATATTGCCACCATTCTGCCCATAGAACCCTCAGTTGATTCAACAAAAAACTTTATTAAACCATTAGTTTACCAGAATATTATCAGTTTTCAATTAAATACCTAGTCAGAATCAGAGGGTTAATCGGACTCTGCATTTTGGTTTAGTGTGATCTCCAGTGTCTAAAAAGCTCACATCAATGACAATCCGCTGACTCACATTTATGCATTGCAAGTTGCCAAAGTTATATTTACAAATTTATTTCTTTCAGATAGTGGTAAGCAACACTGAATTCTCATCTTCCCTGGCTGTTGGTTTTTTTAAAGAAGTAAAATAGGTGGGTTAGAATCAGAAAGAGATTATTGCCTCTTCCACATTGGCACAGTGGCTAACACTGCTGCCACACAGTGCCAGGGACCCGGGTTCAATTCCAGTCTCGGGTGACTGCCTGTGTGGAGTTTGCACATTCTCCCCATGTCTGCGTGGGTTTCCTCCGGGTGCTCCGGTTTCCTCCCACAGTCCAAAGATGTGCGGGTTAGGTGGATTGGCCATGATAAATTGCCCCTTAGTGTCAGGGGGATAAGCAGGATAAATAGATGGGGTTACGAGGATAAGCCCTGGGTGGGATTGTTCTCAGTGCAGGCTCGATGGGCTGAAAGGCCTCCGTCTGTACGGAAGGGATTCTAGTCTATGAATGTGGTACAGGAGAGGAAGAAGGAAAAGGTGACATTGTCTAAAAACATTCTTTATTTTACAGGCAAAGGCTGATCTATGCATTAGTAGCATTTTGCACGAATGCAACTTATTAAATGATACAGCATAACTTCTGTTTCATTCTATGATTTAAAGTATCGCTCTTCTAATTAACCATTTATTTTAATGCCCAATGCTAAATGATCTCAAATTAATTTTTTTTCTAGAAATTAGCTAGGTGATCAGAACACACCATTCTCCCCCCTTGCTTGCTGAATCATTCACAGGTTTGGCATCTTTTCGAAGTGACTGTTGTTCTTGTGCGAGTCTAGGCAGTGAGAATCAGATGGAAGTGGCCAGTGGCTGGGCAGCCAAGTGTTGCCCTGTCCTAATCTTTACAGGAGATGGTTACAATATGAAATAGTCAACCACAAAGAGTCATCAATTATTTTTAAAAGGGAATTTGATAGTTGATTTGCTTTTGATTTGATTTATTATTGTCACATGCATTGGTATGCAGTGAAAAGTATTGTTTCTTGCACGCAATGCAGACAAAGCATACCGTTCATAGAGAAGGAAAGGAGAGAATGCAGAATGTAGCATTACTGTTATAGTTAGGGTGCAGAGAAAGATCAACTTACTAAAAGGTGGGTCCATTCAAAAGTCTGACAGCAGCAGGGAAGAAGCTGTTCCAGAGTCAATTGGTACGTGACCTCAGACTTTTGTATCTTTTTCCTGATGGAAGAAGGTGGAAGAGAGAATGTCTGGGGTGCGTGAGGTCCTTGATTATGCTGGCTGCTTTTTGGAGTCAGCGGGAAGTGTAGACAGAGTCAATGGATGGGAGGCTGGTTTGCGTGATGGGCTGGGCTACATTCACAATCCTTTGTAGTTTCTTGCGGTCTTGGTCAGAGCTGGAGCCCCACCAAGCTGTGATAGGTATGGAAAGGATGCTTTCTATGGTGCATCTGTAAAAATTGGTGAGAGTCGTAGAGGACATGCTAAATTTCCTTCGCCTCCTGAGAAATTAGAGGTGTTGGTGAGGTTTCTTAACTATTGCATTAACTTTAAAGAGAAATATTAAAGAGGATTGGGAGGAGGTAAGAAAGTGGAATAACCTAGGTGGCTCAGGTAGGGAAAAATACCAGGCATGGCTTGAAAGTCCCATAGCCCTTTATTGGTGTTTCAGTTTTCTAAGATTCAACCAGGTCTGTACAACTCAATTACACATGCTTACTTTATCCGGGCTATTCTGGAACTGAATGCTGTTTTTAACTAAAACAAAGAGACACTGAGGGCAGAGAATGTAAACATATCATAAAACTATAGTTCTACATGTTTTCTTTTAAAATATCTGTACTCCATTTGGGTGGCACGGTGGTTAACACTGCTGCCTCATAGCGCCAGGGATCCGGGTTCGATTCCCGGTTTGGGTCACTGACTGTGTGGAGTCTGCGCGTTCTCCCCGTCTCTGCACGGGTTTCCGCCGGGTGCTCTGGTTTCCTCCCCACAATCCGAAAGACATGCAGGTTAGGTGCATTGGCCATGCTAAATTCTCCCTCAGTGTACCCGAACAGACGCTGGAGTGTGGCCACTAGGGAGGGGATTTTCACAGTAACTTCATTGCAGTGTTAACGTAAACCTACTTGTAACACTAATAAATAAACTTTAAACTGATATTTTCTTTTAAAATTGCGGTGCACTATTTCTCTATGTTATCTTTTGCTTCTTGACCACAAGAGGGCATGAGAAGATTTGTAACTGCTGAACTACGAACGTCCATTTATTAGAAACACACAGCACTGCACACAACAACTCCAGGGAACTTGATGATTCAGCAGCAAAAAGTTAAGTATGAAACTGGACATAACTGGGTAGGAATTGGTTCTCGCACCTATTTTCCAGGCAAACATGATGACTTTTGCACTCCATGGATATCTCAAGAACACCCCAACACCACGTTGTCTGTGGACAAATTTCAGGCATCCGTGGCAGTCACCTAAAAGAAGCCTCAGGCTCCTTCCATATGGGAATAAAGGCCCTTGCACATTATTAGGATCCTCTCTGAGAAATTGGGGTGCCCAGTTCAGGTTTTCCTGGCATGGATGTGACCCAGCAAGTGGTTGTTACCAAAAAACAGCCAGCTAATTATCCAGATTCTGACACGGAGCCAGAAGGAGCAGGAGTATCAGTCCCGGCTCCTGATCGCTCACTGCTGCTCTGCGATCAATGCCCCTCCCAGTTACCTTTTTCTCCTCTTGGGTTGTCTGAGGCCTGTTGCGGACGAGGGAATTGGTGTAATATTAACCATTTGGGAACGTGTGAGATGCTTAGAGCTGTGACAAGGCCCAAGACCCAATTTTGGATGAGCCATGGGCCACTGGGCGGGGGTGTCTGCATGTTGTTAGTTATAGAATCATAGAATCCATGCCAAAAAAACAGGCTTTAACCAATTTCTACCTCAAACTCTCTATCACAGTGAATATATTGCAATAGACAAATAGGCCACCTTGAAACCTTAAGGAACCAAAAGTACTTTTTGTCAGCCTTCCATCTTGGGAGATGGTCGTTTTGCGCCATGGTGGCTAACTCACATGCGCTTGTGTCTCTGGAGCCCCGATCTGACACGGCAGCCTTCCGCCACATTTGCTGAAGAGGATTTTTGATTTGATTTGATTTATTATTGTCACATGTATTAGTATACAGTGAAAAGTATTGTTTCTTGCGCTATACAGACAAAGCATACCGTACATAGAGAAGGAAAGGAGAGTGTGCAGAATGTAGTGTTACAGTCATAGCTAGGGTGTAGAGAAAGATCAACTTAATGCGAGGTAGGTCCATTCAAAAGTCTGATGGCAGCAGGGAAGAAGCTGTTCTTGAGTTGGTTGGTACATGTCCTCAGACTTTTGTGTCTTTTTCCTGATGGAAGAAGGTGGAAGTGAGTATGTCCAAGGTGCGTGGGGTCCTTGATTATGCTGGTTGCTTTTCCAAGGTAGCGGGAAGTGTAGACAGTGTCAATGGATGGGAGGTTGGTTTCAGTGATGAACTGGGCTTTGTTCATAACTCTTTGTAGTTTCTTGCGGTCTTGGGCAGAGCAGGAGCCATACCAAGCTGTGATACAACCAGAAAGAATGCTTTCTATGGTGCATCTATAAAAGTTGGCGAGAGTTGTAGCGGATATGCCAAATTTCCTTAGTCTTCTGAGAACATCAGAAGGAATGTAGAGGAAGACAGTGGGCTGAGAAGGCACATGATTCGCTGGCCTCTGTGCAAGAGTACATTTCGAAAACAATTCACAACCAAGTATCTCTGCATGCTACCCTGGAGATGGCTGCGTTGGGGAAGAGATGGATGCACACCTGAGTCTGGAATGTGCCTTCACAAAGCAGGCCTGGAAAGAGACTCTTTCCCCCCACCCCAACCTGATATCTGCTTCTGAATTAACATTCTGCTCGCCTACCGGTTACTGCTATTAACACTCTTCCAGCCCTAATGGGACCATGAGCAGTCCCATTCTCAGGTCAGGGGAGCCAATGACCTAGTGGGATTATCACTACTATTAATCCAGGAACTCAGCCATTCAGCCCTCTGCATCTGTGTTGGTCCACCACATGCTTCTCCGTCCCCCAGGAGGACACGATTTTTTGAGGTTCATCCAGAGAATCTCTGCAAGGCGCGACTCTGAGCTCTACAGACTGTTCACAGGGAAACACACCGAGATAAACATCGACTGCTGCTGGAGGACCATCAACTCTGTGGAAGAAGCTCTTTGGCCTGCCCAGAACATGCTCGATGGCCAAGTGTTGCATACGTACACATTTCAAGGTCCAGAACTATGTGTTGAGAGACACACCAAAGCTTGGAGTAGCTGCTGCAAAGGCTCCATGGGGCATGTCCACTGCCTAAGGTCCTCCTGTCATTGTATATTGAAGGGCTGGAATCAGGGTAAAAACCTTCCAGCTCTATCCACCAGAGAATGTTTGACATGAAATGTAGTTTATACTGTAAATATAACGGCACTTTCTGCTGCCAGACTTCTCATGGACCTCCCTTATGTTAAGTTGATCTTTCTCTACACCCTAGCTATGGTTGTAACACTATATTCTGCACCCTCTCCTTTCCTTCACCCCTATATACTCTATGAACAGCATGCTTTGCCTGGACAGCACGCAAGAAACAATACTTTTCACTGTATCCCAATACATTTCATAATAAATCAAATCAAATTATGAAATGTCAAATTATTTAATAGACTTATATAATGGACTTTTACAGATTTTATGAGAAAGGTATATTTTTGGAGAAAAGTTAAATTCAGTGTTGTATCAAACTTGGTTTTCAGAGAGTTTGGAGGAGTGGTCCATTGAATCCTTGGTAACCCTCTTCAGTCTTAACTTAAATGTTTTTGAGATCAGAGACTCTCCCCTGCCCAATATCTGAAAATTTAGATAGAATCGTGGAATCATACAGTGCAGAAGGAGCCATTTGGTCCATTGAGTCTACATTGACTACAATCCCACCCAGGCCCTTACCCATAGCCCCATGCATTTACCCTAGCTAGTCCCCCTGACACTAAGGGGCAATTTAGCATGGCCAATCCACCTAATCCGCACATCTTTGGACTGCGGGAGGAATCCCACGCAGACACAGGGAGAACATGCAAACTCCACAGACAGTGACACAAGCCGGGAATCGAACCCGGATTCCTGGTGCTGTGAGGCAGCAGTGCTGACCACTGTGTCACCGTGCTGCCCTGTAACTTTACAAATAGCTCTACACAATGCATGCAAGTGTAGAGATCTTTCTCTCTTTCCCCCTCTCTCTCAAAAAGGCCAGTTAAAATACCAGCCAGTTGCAATCCGTACCACAGCTATCCATCTAAGATCAGTAGCTACTCTGTATAGGAACGCTTCAAAAATAACTGGTACTGCAATGGTTGGGAGCAATGTGGCGCAGTAATGATTAAGTTCTGTTATTATTCAACAGAAATGCATGATGCTGAACAGTGGAGTTTTATCAACATTCTTTGATTCCAATCGGTGATAATGTTTTCAGTTACAGCATTGACCACTTAATTTTAGATTACATGCATAAATTTTCTTATTCGTTCATGGGATGTGGGTGTCACTGTCTAGACCAGCATTTATTACCATCTGTAATTGCCATTGAGAAGGCGTGGGGGTCACGGGTTTGGAAGTGCTGTCAAAGGAGTCTTGGTGAGTTGTTGCAATGCATCGTGTAGATAGTACTACCCACTGTGCGTCGGTGGTGAAGGGAATGAATGTTTGAGGTGGGGTAGTTAACTATTTTAAAGGTAATAAGCTACACTCTAACCACCGTTCCCAAAAACAGTGACAATTGAAAGTGTGCATATAGGGATTGTGCAACCTACCTCATGGGTGAGGTAGAATGATAAAAATGTTATCCCAAATCCAGTTAGTTCCAAGAGGTGTGTGTGTACATGTTTACTGATAATGATCCATCAGGGGCTTACATTGAAGGTTGGAGGTGTTCAGCTCTAACTGACATCTGCATCGACATATACACACACCCAAGTGCCAGTTTTCACCCATTCACATGCACTGACCTCTTCCATGTGGGCATTTGAACATTTTTTGACACCTTTTAACACAGAAAGAATTTGGGATGTATTTAAATGTTGGGATTTTTTAAATGCAGCTTTCTCACTCCATTTTTTTAAGCAAAATAGATCTTTTAGGGAGGTGACGGCCTGGTGGTATTATCGCTCGACTATTAATCCAGAAATTCAGCTAATGTTCTGGTGACCCGGGTTCGAAACCCGCTCAGGCAGATAGTGGAATTTGAATTCAAATAAAAATAAACGGGAGTTAAGAATCTATTGATGACCCTGAAACCATTGCCGAGTGTCGTAAAAACCCATCTAGTTCACTCATGTCCTTTAGGGATAGAAATCTGCCATCCTAACCCGGTCTGGCCTACATGTGACTCCAGAGCCACAGTGATGTGGTTGACTCTCAACCAGGCATGGGCAATAAATGCTGGCCAGCCAGTGATGCCCATGTCCCATGAATGAAGAACAAATACCTTAATCAGCTCAGTACTGAAGCAGCTTCCTCAAAGAAGAAATAAAGCAATTAATTAGACTGCCTCAGTCATTGATAAATACCCCACATTCTTGTGTTGGGATGTCCTGTCCCCAGATAATTAGTAAGTGTTGTCTGATACAAACCAGGAGCCATAAATATAGGGTAATAATGCTAATGAATCCAACAGGGAATTCAGGAGAAATATCTTTGGAATGTGGAGCTCAACATCATAGAGGGTGGTCGAGATGACTATCTTCCGCCTGCAAGGGGAAGCTGGATAAGTGTACGAGGGAGAAAGGAATAGAAGGATGTGTTGGTGGGGTTAGAAGAAGATGGTTGGGAAAGAAGCTTGTGCAGGACAAACACTGCCTTTGGCCTATTTGGGAGGAACTGGCACTGTAAATATCCTGGAACACTCTGCAATTCTCTCAGGTTGTGAGCAGAGGGAGATTAAAACAGGGAGAGAAAGCTAAGGTCAAATTCTTAATCAGACTCCAAGATTAGAATGCAGGAGGATGGTAAGAAGGCAGTACTTGCTTCTATCAAGTACAGAGTATTCATTAACCAAAAGAGAAAATGCTGGAAAATCTCAGCAGGTCTGGCAGCATCTGTAAGTAGAGAAAAGAGCTGTCAAAGTTTTGACAAAGGGTCATCAAGACTCGAAGCGTCAGCTTTTTTCACTCCTTACAGATGCTGCCAGATCTGCTGAGATTTTCCAGCGTTTTCTCTTTTGGTTTCAGATTCTCACATCCACAGTAATTTGCTTTTATACAGAGTATTCATTACTTTGTATGTGAAGACAGGGTGTAGGGATTTAATTCAGTGAATTTGATTGTTACTCAGTTTGTTCACTAGCTATGAAGCAAAGTAGCTTGCGTGTGGCCTTGTCTTACAGAGTTCCTACCCGGTCCACTTTCAAAGATTCATAAAAAATCACAAATATCTGGTTCAAATCACAATGGGATTCTAGTCAAATGAATGGGACCAAATGGGTTAGGTTGCACGCAACAACAATAGGGCGTTGCTTGGTGCAGAGGCTGACAGAAGAGACGATAGCTGGGTAAAGAAGTTGATGTGACGTTTGGTAGGTGGGGATAGGGCGGGCTGTGTGTGGTGAAAACAAGGGGCGGTATTTTCCCATCCTGCTCGCCATGGGAATTGTAACAGGATGGGAAAAATTGAGAGGGACACGGACCATGCAAAGGTCCGGTGACCTCGGGTGGGATTTTCCAACCTTGGGGACGAGCACGGCCAGAAAATCCCACCCAAGAAGAGCTACAAAATTGTAGAAGAGGCTGCCTTGGCCAGAAGAGGGGGGTAATGCCTCAAGGAGAAGGCGTCAGAGAAAGAGTAAGAGAGAGACCTGGCAAGAGGGTTGTACCACTGACACAGTGATTTGGGATAGTCCGGTGGGGTGGATCTGCTCCTCAATGAGCCAAGTTTTCAGAGAACATTAGAGCACCCACAAAAGTAACTTTTCTTGCTCACAGGCTGATGGAAGAGAGCAAACCTCTGGATTGTTAGAATGTAACCAATGATAACATTGGATCTGTTGTAGTGAGACTAATGGTAACAAGCTGTAGGGGTCAGCTGATCTAGTAAACTATGTTTACGGTAGCACAGTGGTTAGCACTGCTGCTCCACAGCTCCAGGAGCCTGGGTTCGATTCCCGGCTTGGGTCACTGTCTGTGTGGAGTTTGCACATTCTCCTCGTGTCTGCGTGGGTTTCCTCCGGGTGCTCCGGTTTCCTCCCACAGTCCAAAGGTGTGCGGGTTAGGTTGATTGGACATGCTAAAATTGCCCCTTAGTGTCCTGGGATGCGTAGATTAGAGGGATTAGTGGGTAAAATATGTAGGGATATGGGGGTAGGGCCTGGGTGGGATTGTGGTCGGTGCAGACTCGATGGGCCGAATGGCCTCTTTCTGTACTGTAGGGTTTCTATGATTTCTATGATTCTATGAACCAATGACAAAATGGTGTGATGACCAGCTGACTCAGTATAAATAAGAACCTGTTCGGAAGAGTTGGAGCTTGGAATGGCCGAGGGTGAGGCCTCAAGTGTCGAAGTAATGAACTTTCTTTCTTAAACTTTAAAAAAATTTATCTGTTGGAGTAAGTTTTGTATCATTTTATTGCCTATAACTGAAGAGTACCTTCTGCTGGATGAACATGGATAGGATCGCTTTAACTTTCCTCTAAAACATATCACAGAGCACTTTACCACATGACCAAGTTCATTAATTATGATCCATTGACTGTTCTACATTGGCCATTCTCTCACTAAACAAAATCTCTCACACAATCTCACACCAAGCAAAAAGGAAAAGAGAAACCATACAGCATTCCTGCCAAATCAAATCAGAATAATTTCCTCACCGAGTGTCTCAATCATTCACTTGCTTTAAAGTTTCACACAAGCAAGGTTTCATTTTATCAGTCTAGAGTACAACAAGGAATTTGAGCTGGACTGGAATTATTTCACCATGTGACTGTAACAGAAACCAATGGATGTTGCCTGAGAAATAATTTCTGTTAGCAACAGTATATCCTTACACTGACAACAGGAGACAGAGGAGGATAAAGACCATAAGACATAGGAGCAGAATTAGGCCACTTGGCCCATCGAGTCTGCTCCACCATTCAATCGTGGCTGATATTTTTCTCATCCCCATTCTCCTGCCTTTTCCCCATAACCCCTGATCCCCTTATTAATCAAGAAGCTATTTATCTCTGTCTTAAAGACACTCAATGACCCGGCCTCCACAGACTTCTGCGGCAAAGAGTTCCACAGATTCTTCACTCTCTGGCTGAAGAAATTCCTCCTCATCTCTGTTTTAAAGGATCGTCCCTTTAGCCTGAGGTTCTGCCCTCTGGTTCTAATCTTTCCTACTAATGGGAACATCCTCTCCACATCCATTCCATACAGGCCTCGCAGTAGCCTGTAAGTTTCAATAAGATCCCCCCTCATCCCTCTAAACTCCAATGAGTACAGACCCAGAGTCCTCAGCCGCTCATTTAAAGAGGAGGGAGATCATGACATTGAGGTGGAAATGGGGAGGAGGAGGGATGGAATTTTTTCTTCCTTGACTATGTGGTTGATGGAGGTGAGGAGGATGATGGGAGAGAGGTAGTTGATTTAATGGTGGGGTGGTCAATTCATCCCTTTCCTGTGCATTACTAATTGGTCATGCAAGCTCCAGAACGCAGTTATAATGATCAGCCTTTACTTGGTGTCTCTTGTGGAACTCTTCAAAGTAGGTTCTTTGGCATGGTGGCACAGTAGCACTGCTGCCTCATAGCACCAAGGATCCGGATTCAATTCCGGCCTTGGGTGACTGTTTGTTTGGAGTTTGCACGTTCTCCCCGTGTCTGCGTGGGTTTCCTCCGGGTGCCCCGGTTTCCTCCCACACTCCAAAGATGTGCAGAAAGGTGGATTGATCATGCTAATTTGTCCCTTAGTGTCTTAAGTTGTGTAGGTAAAGTGAATTAGGGGTTACGGGGATCGGGTAGGGAATGTATGGACCTGGGTAAGATGCTGAATCGGTGAAGAACCGACGGGCCAAATGGCCTCCTTCTGCACTGTAGGGATTCTATGATTCAAAGTTTAATTGTTGCTTAGTGATGGAAGGTTACAGATCATCAGGGGTTTGCAAAATTCTGGCCCCATGTCAAAGAAAAATCAAAAATGGTTGTCTTTCTCTTGAAAATGTTTGCTGTTTTGAAGTGTAAATAGATTCTTGGTTTTAAATCTTTTAAGAAATGGTAGGATTTGATTATAACAAAATACTTCAATTAGTGGAATAATTTGCTTCGTGTGATGAAGACAAAAGTTACAATAGTCCAAATGCTTAGAAAAACATCATCTACTCAGTATTTTGAGCACAGATTTGCAATCCTGAAACCACTGAGATCACAACGTAAGAAAGAATAAAAAAGCCTGATACAAAATTGATGCATTACCATCTTAGCTGAGGCTCAATTATCACTGGACCAGAAGCTGGATCAGATGTCTTTTTGGTCCATATGTTCAGTATTCAACAGTGCAGTGCATTTATAAAGTCAGCCAGCTTGGTGCAGAGATGTTAAAATACATTAGTAAAATAAAGTTATGAAAATTTGAAGCTTGAATAAGACAAGTAGCATTCGTTAGTGATTGTCTGCCATAGTTGCAATTAACATTTTGCAAAATGTAATTTATCGCTAATATCAAAATCAGCTGAGTTGTAAACTGATCCCTGGTTGAGATGGAGAAAGTATCTATATTCAGTTAGCAGAGAGTAATTCAGGTTAGATATGCCTGTTCCTGATTGCCAGGAGGATAGGCTGGTGGTGATCTGGAGAACATGACTTACATTGGTCCTAATATTTATTTACTGGAAGGTGAGGAGGGTGCAGGGGAGGCTGAAAACAGCCAAAGATTTATTTCCTGTCTGGTGCTGGCCAAATTGATGGCTTGACCTATGGCCGGTGACAGAATTCTGCAGCCCGGGACCTATAGACTGTTGCTGTTTTGGATTTAAATATGTTAATAGACCAGACATCACAAAACCCTGCCCCATAGAAATGACATCGAAACAACTCAGCATCTTACCAGGTCCACACATCCCCACTCGATCCCCGTAACCCCTAATTCACCTTACCTACACTTGAGACGCTAAGGGAAAATTGCACATGTGGTGGGTTAGGGCTGTGTTTCACACATCTATAAGACCATAAGACATAGGAGCAGAATTAGGCCACTCAGCTCCGCCATTCAATCATGGCTGATATTTTTCTCATCCCCATTCTCCTGCGTTTTCCCCATAACCTCTGACTCCCTTATTAATCAAGAGCCTATCTATCTCTATCTTAAAGACACTCAATGACCTGGCCTCCACAGCCTTCTGCGGCAAAGAGTTCCACAGATTCACCACTATCTGATGGTTTACCTCACTCCCCATCCCTCTCATTATTACTGGCAGGCGGTGGTGGGGGAAGTTAATATCACTGGCGGTCCTCAATGCATGTTTGTCTTTTAGTTCCTAGATATGCAATGGGTATCTTTGTATTAACCTATTTGAAATTGAAATAAGAAATTCAGAGAATATGAATTTTACTTTGTATGGGGATGTTTTGCAATAATCAAAGTGAAGGATACCACGTTCATCAATAAGTATTGTCATCAAGAGTCCCCAGATCAGTAGAACTCAGCCAGGTGCAGAATAAAACACTCTCTAACTTGTGCAACAATCCTATCCTCTGAAGCTCTCCGTAACTCTGCCAATATATATATTTCCACTTCCTAATTAACCACCATTACATGCTTTTTGAATGATTGCCACATCTTGCACAAAGCATTGTTGAACTTAGTGAGATTTTATACTGAGGATCGATGCCCTCCGGGAATTGATTTGAAATGAACACATTTACATCACATTGGACCGAGAATACAGGCAGAATGAGGAGACAAATTATTTGCCACCATCATGGGGCTAATACGGATGAGTCAGCATATATCTGACAATGCATAGCAGGTGGGTAGACCAGTCTCTGGGCTAAATACAGAACACATAAATCACAAAAACAGGATTTGCACTGTTCCAAGCTCTCCATAAATCACCAGAAAATGATTAACTATATATTTAATGTATCAAATTAAATTGAACATTGATTCTTTACGAGCCGAGGATATTTGGATTGGATAGAAGGTTAAAATGTGCAACGACCGTGGAGAATGATAACGTATACTTGCCATTGTTGGTCGATGTGTATCCAAGGTCAACCGATCCTAGATAAGGAATGTCAGCACGTGATGGGCCTGCAGGTCCCGGTGGTCCTGGTGGACCGGGGGGACCTGGTAAACCTCTCCCACCAGGAAGACCTGCTGCTCCGGTCGGACCCAGAAGTCCCGGCGGACCTGACAAATCAATAAAATAAAATTGCATTACGTTGATAAATGTAAAGGGCTAGCTCAATATTTCATTTTAACTTCTGACAACTGATGACAAATTAAGTTGCAAGTTCCGCACATACTAGAAGCACGAACCATTTGGAGGGCAACCATCAACATTTCTGAGTGTTGTACTGGCGAGTGCACATAGTGAGCAGCTGCAAGGTGTGCGGACCAGCTAACGGATATTAAATTCCACACACAGTCCGATCATTCATTTATCTTGCATCATAATGTACAACTCCAGGAACCCTAATATGGAAAAATATCCAACTGCAGTTCATGATGTTTTCTCAGTAAGATAGGAACTGTTTCCTATACGTGCAGAAACTAAAACCTCTTGTACAAAGCCAACACAACCAAAACAGATCTTCCTGCTCATTCACACATTCATTGGTTGTCTGTCAAACTACGCTGTGTAGAAATTAGTTACAGTAAGAGTTTTAACAACACCAGGTTAAAGTCCAACAGGTTTATTTGGTAGCAAACGCCATTAGCTTTCGGAGCGCTGCCCCTTCGTCAGATGGAGTGGATATCTGGAGTTGAGCAGATATCCACCCCATCTGACGAAGGAACAGGGCTCCGAAAGCTAATGGCATTTGCTACCAAATAAACCTGTTGGACTTTAACCTGGTGTTGTGAGACTTCATACTGTGTTTACCCCAGTCCAACGCCGGCATCTCCACATCATGACCACCATAGAAATTAGTTGCCACATTTGCTTCAAGCACGAAAGTACTTTATTTTTGTAAGTCCTCAGGATATCAAGGAAGCTATATCAACGCAGCTGCTTTCTTAGTTTCATAGAATCCTACAATGCAGAAGGAGGCCACTCGGCCCATCAAGTTTGCACCAACTCTCTGATAGAGCCCTATCCCCGTAACGCCATGTTTTACCCCGCTAATCCCCCGAGCTTATGCATCTTGGGGCACTAAGAGGCAATTGAGCATGGTCAATCCACCTAACCCGCGCATCTTTGGACTGTGGGAGGAAACTGGAGCACCCGGAGGAAACCCACGCAGACACGGGGAGAACGTGCAAACTCCACATCGATAGTGACCCAAGGCCGGAATTGAACCCAGCTCTCTGGCGCTGTGAGGCAGCAGTGCTAACCACCGTGCTGCCGTTCTCAATGGGAGAAACGTTTAAAATGCAAATAAATTTGAGGCACATGAAGATGAACAAGAGTTCTAAATGCAAGGCCCCTGAAGTGTTGCTCTAGTACTCCCAATCTCCTGCTGCGATTACAGAGGGAGAACAGCGCAACTCCAAAATGGTGCGAACCATTGCAAGTCAGCTATTTTCTCTGGGGATTCTGCCAATCGCCCACTGAAGCTACAGCAGGATATTGGGAGAATGCCCATTGTAATTCAGGGCTGGTTTGTGCATGACTTTAGGACATAATTAATCTTCAGGCCTTCAAGCAATTCTTGTTTCTCATTTCACCAGCTAATGCTTCAAATATTGCACTCAATCAGCTTTCCGAGGAGCAATTTTCTAAATGTTCACAGATGAGAGTTCTGAACGCAGGGCCCCTGATTCTCCAGATTTGATGAGAAGATTCATCAGGCAAGATGGATCTCTTTAATAGCAACATATAGGCCGGAATTTTCCAGCCGTTCATACCTCATCGCTGCTGCAAGCAAGGATGGAGAATTTGGCACTCAGTCAAATTTCTGTTCACTGCAGCGGGACCAGAGAATCCCGCTGGCGTGAATGGCTGGAAGGTTCCGGCCATAATCTTCTTCAATTACACTTATACACAACGTACTTCACCTTTAGGAGAACCACAATAAGAAAAGGTCTTGCTATTTACTGATATCAGTGACAAGGTCAGCATGGGAAACAATTTCTCCAACATTAAAGGAGTTGCTAGCCAATTTCATAGCTTTCACAGAATCCCTACAGAGCTGAAGGAGGCCATTCGGCCCATCGAGTCTGCACCGACCACAACCCCACCCCAGGCCCTATTCCTGTAACCCCACATATTTACCCTGCTAATCCCCTGACACTAAGGGGCAATTTATCGTGGCCAATCAACCTAACCCACACATCTTTGGACTGTGGGAGGAAACCGGAGCATCCGGAGGAAACCCACGCAGGCACAGGGAGAATGTGCAAACTGCAGGATCAATATTACTGATTGAGGCAGCAACAGACACTTACAACAGCAGGAAGTTTTTAACGCTATATTCAGAGGTCAAAGAGGCACACATTTATAAAAGAAAAAAATACACGGAAAATCAATTAACACTTATTAAAATGCATTTTCCTAGACTGGCGTAATTCCATTACACCTGCTAAAACAAAATATTTACGTTGGTATAATTTTTCAGTTCAGCAGGATGAATGATCTAATTGGAGCTACTTGCATCTGCAACACTATATTAAATAAGCAATGGAAACCATTCAACTTCTCTCACACAAGAACAGCAGGGATCCGTAGATAGTCTCATTTTCTGACAGTCAGGCAGCTGCTGACGGAGACGTGACTATTGGGAAACTGTTTTTATTTTGTGTTATTACAGCTGTTGGAGGTGCCACAATATCTGGCCCAGATCTTTTGGATCTAGTCCTTATTGTCAACATGATCTGAAACCCTTGCTCTACATGGCTCTTTTTGGGGGTCACTAACTATTACCTCAAGAGCAAATGCCCGATTTTAAATAAACAGCAGCAGTAATTAAGCAAAGGAAGGGAGTCTTATGTTGCTTTTATTGAGTACATCTCAAAAGTACTATCTATCCTAGGCAAACACATTTGTATTAATAACATAATTCTCTGGGTCAAAAGTGACTCGACAATGAAAACAAGATGTGGCACAAGTATAAAAAAAGATTTTGCTTCTCTGCAGTTCATTAGAATGACGTCCAATGAAGCATTGTCGGGGAGGTTTGGATTACAGTAATGCTGGATCATTGGATTGAGTCCAATAAGGCTCAGAGCATGGCTTCTATAACAGAGGCTGCAAATGTTATCAACGTCCATTAGAAGTGTAATGTTTACATTACATACCATGATTCATGTTCATTCTCAATTTCTAAGCTCTCACCCACAAATGACAACTCTCTTTATACTCAGAACCTTTGCTTCATGACTTTAGCATGTGAGGTACAGAGTGATTTAGGGCATGATATTGTAAATTCACGGCTGGGGCAATAATTCCATTTCTTAAGAATACTGATAACATCAGCTCTGTTAAATTGTTACACTTCATTCATAGAAAATAGAAGCAAGAGTAGGCCATTCGGCCTACTCCACCACTCATTTTGAGCAACAAATTCAATATCTTGATCCTGCCTTCCTCCCCATACCTCTTGATCCCTTTTGCCCCAAGAGCTATATCTAACTTCTTCTTGAAATCCACAATGTTTTGATCTCAACTACTTTTGTAGCAGTGAATTCCACATATTCACCACCCTCTGGATGAAGAAATTTCTCCCCACCTCAGTCCTAAAGGGTTTACCCCCTTATCCTCAAACTATGACCCCTAGTTCTGGACTCCCCCACCATCGGGGGCATTCTTTCTGAATCTACCCTGTCTAACCCTGTTAGAATTTTGTAAGTTTCTATCAGATCCCCTCTCACCCTTCATGAATAGACTTTCGGAATGGATGAATGATAAACTGTACAAATGCTGCCTTCTCACTTCAGTTTACTAGAGAATAGGATCCTTTGTAAATTGACTTGCAGAATTAGAGTTTGCAACTTATCAGAAGGAAATGTGTAGTCTTGTTTCTCAGTAAGAACCAAAAGCCAGAGCATGCCCCAACATACATAACAACACTTACTCATTTTCTAGCAATTCCTGGTGAAAGTGCCAGTGCCTGCTCCTACAAGCAGGTGAAATAAAGAGAGAGTGAGTACAGAGTGAAGACAAGCATAGCTGTGATAGCTGCACTGTCACCCAGTTTGCAGAGAGTCATAGCTTAGGCTCCCTTATGAAGAGTGCCCTTTTTTGCATGGCATGCGAGAATGGCACAGCTGAAGCATGCCAGCCCATGGCCCAGAGGTCCAAGGATCAAAACCACCCTCTGCTATTCAGGTGTGGGTAACATGTGCATGCAACCTTAGGGCAGTATAGTGGTTAGCGCCAGGGACTAGGGTTCGATTCCCAGCTTGGGTCACTGTCGGTGCGGAGTTTGCACGTTCTCCCCGTGTCTGTGTGTGTTTCCTCCGGGTGCTCCGGTTTCCTCCCAGAGTCCAAAAGATGTGCTGGTTAGGTGCATTGGCCATGCTAAATTTTCCCTCAGTGTACCCGAACAGGCGCCGGAATGTGGCGACTACAGGATTTTCACAGTAACTTCATTGCAGTATTAATGCAAGCCTACTAGTGACACTAATAAATAAACTTTTTAAACAAGAAACAGTACATTGGGTGGGAGGGAGGAAATGACATTCAAATAGCTTATCACTGTTTTTCTTCCAAAAAGATGAGCTACTGATAAGAGAAAGATTAAGGAAAGAAAAGCAGAAATAGAAAAATACATTCATGGTGTAAATTTTTTATAGGCGATTAACAACCATTTCTCATTTCCAGGAAGGGGTAAATAATCTGTATTAATAAGCTTTACCCACTTTCTTTCAGACATTTTACATTGTTTGGTTCTTTGTTCAGTTTTTTATAGCCCCAATCTGTGGTTTTGCTATTTATTCACAGGGTCACTTTGGTACAGGAGCTTAATAAAAACAAGGCAGTAGATTGATCCCCTGGGGTCAAGGGACAGGTCAATAGAGATGCAGTGGCAAACATCTAAGGGGATACTTCAGAATTCACAGAATCCCGATCAGTAAGAAAAAGTGCAAGCGATGGACCCGCCATCCATGGTGAACTAGGAAGGTTAAAGAGTGTATCAAACATAAAGAAAAAGCAAATAATTGTGCAAAGACAGGTGGAGGAAAGAAGATTGGACAAAGTCTCAGGAACAGCAAAGGGAGGCTAAAAGATTAGTCAGGAGGGAAAAATTAGATTTGAGAGAAAGCTGACCCGAAATACAAAAACAAATCATATGAATTTTTATAAGTATTTAAAAAAGAGTTAACAATATGAGTGTTGTTCCTATGGAATATGAGTCTACAGTATTGATAATGGAAAGCAAGTGGAGGGTAGATGAATTGAGTAAGTATTTTGCATCTGTCTTCACTCTAGAGGATACAAGTAATATCCCAGAAACAGTTTTAATACAGGAAATAGAGGGAGGGAGGAACTCAGGAAAATTATGGTCATCAGAGAAGCGGTATTCAGAAAATTGTTGGAGCTGCGGGTTGACAGAGCCCAGGCCCTGATGGACTTTATCCGAGAGTCTTAAAATAGTTTACAGAGATAATTGATACACTGGTTTAAGTTTTCCAAAACTCCCTAGATTCGTGGAAGGTCCATAAGATAGGATGACAGAGGTAGACAGAAAGCGGGAAACTATAGGCTAGTTAGCTTAAATGTTAGAAGCCATTATTAAAGAAGTTATAGCAGGGCACTTGGATAAGTTCACACTGATCAGACAGAGTTTATTTATTAGCGTCACAAGTGGGCTTACATTAATACTACAATGAGGTTACTGTGAAAATCCCCTAGTCACCACACTCCGGCGCCTGTTCGGGTAGACTAAGGGAGAATTTAACACGGCCAATGCACCTAACCAGCACGTCTTTCTGACTGTGGGAGGAAACTGGACCACCTGGAGGAAACCCACGCAGACACGGGGAGAACATGCAGACTCCACACAGACAGCGACTCAAGCCGGGAACCGAACCTGGGTCCCTGGCGCTGTGAGGCAGCACTATGCTACCGTGCCACCCAACATGTCTTTATGAAAAGGAAATCATATTTAACCAACTGATTGGAGTTCTTTGAAGAAGTAATACGTGCTGTGGAAAAGGGGGAACTGATGGAAGCGCTGTATTTAGATTTCCAGAAGGCATTTGATAAAGTGCCAGAGCAAAGGTTACTGTGGAAAATAAAAGCTCATGTTATAAGGGTAACATATTGGCATGGTTAGAGGATTGGCTGGCTAACTGGAAGCAGAGAGTTGGCATAAATGGATCCTTTTCAGGTTGGCAAGATGTAATGAGTGGTGTGTTGCAGGAATCAGTTTTGGGACCTCACCTGTTCATAATTTATATAAATGACTTGGATGAAGGGATGGCTGCCAAACTTGCTGATGACACAAAAGTAAGTCTTGAAGTGGACCTAAGAAGGCTACACAAATCTCAAAAAAAACATTCAGGTAGAACAAGTAATTAGGAAAGCTGATAGAATGTTACCATTCATTGCAAGGGGAATCGAATACAAAAGTAGGGAGGTTATGCTTCGTTGCACAGGACACTATTGAGACCACATTTGGAATATTGTACATAATATTAGTCATCTTATTTAAGGAAGGATGTAAATGTGTTGGAAGCAGTTCAGAGACCGTTTACCAGACTAATAACTGGAATGAGTGGGTTGTCTTAGAGGAAAAGGTTGGACAGGGTAGGCTTGTATCTTCCGGAATTTCAAAGATACAACTTGGTTGAAACAAATAAGATCCTGAGGAGTCTTGACAGGGTGGATCTGGAAAGGATGTTTCCTCTTGTGGGAGAATCGAGAACTAGGAGTCACTGTTTAAAAAAAGTGGTCGCCCTTTTAAAATGGAGATGGGACAAAGATTTTTCCACTCAGAGGGTCGCGAGTGGTTGGAACTCTTTTCCTGAAAAGGTGGTGGAAATAATGGGTGCGATGTTACTGGCCGTTCATGCTCTGCTGCCACTGTAAGCAAGGACGGAGAATTTGGCGCTCAGCCAAATCTCCATTCACTGCAGCAGGGCCAGAAAATCCCGCCGGCGTGAACAGCCGGAAGATTCTGCCCCGAGTCTTTGAATGTTTTTAAGGCAGGGGTGGTTGGTTCTTGGTAAGCAAGGGGGTGATAGGTTATTAGGGTAGTCAGGATGCAGATTTGAGGCTACTATCATATCAGCCCTCATCTTATCAAATGGCGGAGCAGCCTCAAGGGGCCGAATGGCGTACTTCTGCTCCTTGTTCATACGTTCAAACAATTTAAAATCAGAGTGAAAAATATATTAATTGAAGCCAATTTCGAATACCCCAGTCAGCCATTTAAGAAATACCTTGAAACTGTAGAAAACCCCTAAATGAAAATGAGTCCATTCGCAAGTTTGTGCACAGAACCACAATTCTCTGGCTCTTAATCCAATACCTTCTTTACTTTAACCGAACACATGGCTGAATAAGAAATCATTAAACCTTCTTTAAGTATATCTGCACCAAGTGAAAAGTGCTTACCTTGGCGTTGATAACTTAAAGTGATAAATCCATATTCAAAGAAGCAGTAGAGTTTTGGATTGAGAATACTGAAAACAGTATACCATGAATGAAATAAATGTTGCATGTAATTAAAGCCCACGGCAATCTCCCTGTGACAGGAATTGGCAATGCCATTCCAAAGCAAACAAAACTGATGTACTGTGCACACATTTAATCGTTTCTTTTTAACAGGCACTCTGTCATCAAAATACTTGCAATCTTAATGCTTTGGCTCACATCCTGTAGCATTTAACAAAGGAAATAAACATATAATTGAAATTTGTGGAATTCGAGATGATTGCTAAATACTCCCAGAGTGGACCGTCAACATTTTTGAAGGGCTTCAATCCAAAATTCATGATGAAGTATAAATATCCAGCGAAATGTCCGCCGGGAGAATTGATTTCCATGTTGGAGATAAGCAGGGGTTAAAGTTTAAAGTTTATTCATTCATGCCACAATTGGGCTTACATTAACACTTCAATGAAAATCCCCTAGCCGTCACACTCCGGCGCCTGTTCGGGTACACTGAGGGAGAATTTAGCATGGCCAATGCATCTAAACAGCAGACTGAGGGAGGAAACCAGAACACCTGGAGGAAACCCACGCAGACATGGGGACTGCACACAGACAGCAAAATGGCTGAAAGGATGAATTTATATCCATAATTTCTTCACTCCATAAGTAGTAACTTTCTTGCTATCTCCCACATTTCCCTCCAAGTTATCCTCTTACCCTAATATTATGCTAAAGATGATGACATTGCTCAATTGGTACCAACCATCTTCCAAATCATCCAAGCAATCATTTTCCATGTCCGAGTCCCGGTGATGAAATGCTGGCTTGACATTTAACTGAAGGGATGTACCAGAGTTGAACCTGACCCTGTCCGCAACTCGTTGGTTACACACTTTCTTCAGCCGACTATGATAAGGAGCAGAACCATGGCAAATGTTATCCATTTCTATCCTGGGGAGGCCAGTACCTACACACACACACACACACCTACACACACACACACCTACACACATACACACCTACACACACACACCTACACACACCTACACCTACACACACACACAGCTACCCCGACAGAGACTTTCCAACTCAGCAGAGACGAGGAATCAAACGAGAGAGTTCGACTTTCCCTAGCCTCCATTACTCAATATCACAAAAACATGATGCATTATCCGTGAGCTAAGGAGCATGTAATTAGTAATAATATTTATTTAACACGCAAGTTCATTCTCTACGGTACAATTCATTTTAACTGACTCCCAATCAGAAACTCAAATTTCAAGTATATATTCCACAATGGTCAATGTTAGGAGCCTCAGATAGCTATGGAGATAATCCATACAGACATGAGACACAAATACACATAGAATAACATTGAAATTAGTGCAGAAATACAAGCTTTTCAGCATATTCAGTCCATATTAGCAGTTATCCTCCTCATAACGAACAGTCCTAGGGGGCGATCTTACCGGTTCACATTGAAAAATATGCAGTCAGGGCGCTGAGTAAAGTTCTAAAAATATCTATAAATGGTCGCTTCCCTGAAAGCATGTTTTCATTCTGTCTAAGGAGAACCGCTTTTTTATTTTGTGGGTTTCTCAAAAAATAAAATAAAATCCCTTATAAAAAAGAGCTTCAGTTGACTATGAATTTGTATATTAAATACTATTTTCAAAAATTATTGCTATGCCACTTTCAGGTAGACTTCCTGTACACATCTCATTGCTGTGAAAAATACATGACCTTATTCCAGCAATTCCATTAACTCAAGAAATCTTGTCCAATTTCAAAATATAGATCGAAATGCAAAAAGTCATGGCATTGAAGATCCACAGTACCTGCCACTTACACACATTTGCTTCCACTGAGCCCAGAGTGAGATGGGCTGTTGGAGGCAACACCATGCAACCTCAAAGAAGCTTCATCCAACTGAACTGACACTGTCCAGCAATCTGGATGGTGCTGAGCATAGATGGTGTCGCAGCATAATAGGTGACTGAGAAGTACTTAACCACCTGGCTGCAGGATGATCAGTAATCTCAGCATAATGTTGGATAGGCCTCATGTCTGCATTAAAATTACCCAGGGGGCCTTTCATTTCTGCAAAATAGGAGCCAGGACTAGGTGCAATATAGGCACAAATGTGACAGCAGAGGAATTGGAAATTTATCCCATCAAGTCCATGTTTAAATGCCATGTGAACCACCCGGCCAAATCTCACGTTGTTGCCCATTCATAATATCCTTGAGTATCTCCCTACTCCAACTTCACTCAACGCAGCATCAGTGGTCGAGCATTCAGTTGTCTTAACCCCCGAGCTCTGAAATTCTCTCCCTAAATCAGTCCACCAATAAGATGCTCAGAAAACCTATATCTTTGACCAGGTTTTTGGGTCCATTCTTCATAGAATTATAGAATCCCTACAATGCTTCTGCATTGGCCCATCGAGTTTGCACTGATTCTCTGACAGAGCATCTTACCCAGACCCCACCCCTGTAACCCCATCTATTTACCCTGCTAATCCTCCAAACCTACACTAAGGGGCAATTGAGCATGGCCAACCAGCCAAACCTGCACATCCTTGGCATGTGGGAGGAAACCGGAGCACCCGGAGGAAACCCATGCAGACACGGGGAGAATGTGCAAACTCCACACAGACAGTCACCCAAGACTGGAATTGAACCCGGGTCCCTGCCGCTGTGAGGCAGCAGCGCTAACCACTGCGCTGCCCACTCTTCTGAAATCTCCTTCTTTGGCTCAATGTTAATTTTTACTTATTATTTTTCTCATGCGGTTATTTCATTATGCTAAAGGCGCAATATAAACGCAAGTCATTCTTGTTACTTTTCAAGCAACTATCTTCCTCCCTTCCAAAAGAATTTATGGATTTTGCTTCAACAAAGGTTTGCAGCAGCGAATTCCAACCCTGATCTGTGTAAAGAAATCATGCCTAACCTCTCCTTTAATTCCTTTTGGGTTTCACATTTTTCTTCTGGCACATTGTGCCTGCTGCATTTTATGCTGTGGGTTTACAGTGGGAAAATGCCAAAGATTTCCAGCATCCGCAGTATTTCGCCTTCATTTAAGGTTTTCACCTGTCTGTTTATTTAAAGAAAGAACCAATAAACTTGCATTTTAATGCTACTTTTCATGATTCAAGGATGAACATGTGGATTAAGAGCCACTCGGCTTCTCGAGTCTACTCTGCCATTCAACACGATCATGGCTGATCTGATTGGGGCCTCAACGTTACTTTCCTGCCCACTGCCAATGCTCTTCATTTGAATACGTTAAGGGACCCAATACTGGTTTCAAACGTGGGGCCCGGATTTTCTTCCCACACCAATCTGATAGGTGGTGTTCTTCAAGCTCATAATAAAGTGTGCTTCATGCCCACAATCTTGGCAGTGATGGTGCCCAATTTGTCCATGAAAACAGGTACAGCACCATCCAATTTCTAGGCCACTGGCATTCATCCAGTTTTCTCTTCTCTGTGTGAATTTTGCACTGAAGTTTTTGTCCTTACAGAAATACTGGTTCTCAGGCATCACTGTGGCCTGAGTACACCCTGGTTTGGTTTTGTATGCATTCTTCCTGACTTTAAATGTTAATAGCAAAGAGCCTTTTTATATCGTTATCTACTACTGCCATTTTGGGAACGGCAAATTTAGATGATGTTAATTGCTGCTGCTTGGAGTCTTCTCAGAATAAGCTCTACAAATCTCCAACCCCTCTGCAACAGACAAAGGGAAAGTGGCAACCCAAAGTAAGAGAGAGAGAGACAAAGTGGAACATTGGGAAATGGAAACAAAAACAGAACAGGGGAAGAAACAAAGAACGAAAACTGAAAAATGAAGCGTAAGAAAGTGCACCATCTAAAAAGAAAAGCAGAAAAATTGAATTGAATAAGTTAGGAAAATAGAGCTAAGACAATTTCAATTGAGTTTAAAAAAATAAATGAACCACAAGGACAAAGGTAAACAACAAGTCACATGGTGTGATCTACTAACCTGGCGGTCCCATGGCTCCTTTTGTTCCTGGTATTCCAGATGGACCACGCATGCCTGGTTCACCCCTTGCACCTGGAAAAGTTAATGTGGGTAAAGAATGAATTTTTTTAAAACCCAGGGACAACAGAAGGATGCAAAAGCTTCCCAGAATTGGAAGGAGATTAATACTTTACTGAAGCAATAAAAATTTTCTGCTTTATTTTATATTAAAACAACACTGTCTCCTGCAAGATGGCCATCATTACCTGTCTGCACATGTGCACTTGTCCATGCACTCACCTAGCTGCATAATGCCCCCTATAAAGATGGTGCTGTGCTAAACCGTGCATGCGCAGTGTTGGCATATAACACAGCCTTAACAGTATGGCTGTCATATTACATATCAAATTTGGCACGTCAGCTACAGCTCTCACCAACTTTTACAGATGCACCACAGAAAGCATTCTTTCTGGTTGTATCAAAGCTTGGTATGGCTCCTGCTCTGCCCAAGATCGCAAGGAATTACAAAGGGTCATGAATGAAGCCCAGTTCATCACTCAAACCAGCTTCCCATCCATTGGCTCTGCCTACACTTCCCAATGCCTCGGAAAAGCAGTCAGCATACTCAACGACCCCATGCACCCCGGACATTCTCTCTTCCACCTTCTTCCATCGGGAAAACGATACAAAAATCTGAGGACACATACTAACTGACTCAAAAACAGCTTCTTCCCTGCTCCCATCAAACTTTTGAATGGACCTACCTCGCATTAATTTGATCTTTCCTTACACCCTAGCTGTGACTGTAACACTACATTCTGCATTCTCTTCTTTCCTTCCCTATGAACGGTATGCTTTATCTGTATAGCACGCAAGAAACAATACTTTTCACTGTATGTTAATACATGTGACAATAATAAATTAAATCAAGAAAGAAATGTAGATTTCAACATGATTAGTGAAAAAATGCTCCACCATATTCAACAACAAATACCAAATGTTAACTGTGAAAATGGGTCAATTCTGTCTCTAGCAACTCCACCCCATCCATTCACCAGGAGAATGTCTATGCCAGTAGCTTCCCTTGTAGTTAAGTGGGCAAAAGCACCATGCAGTTTTCTACTAAATCAAGGTTTGATCCCTAGCACATGCTCCCTCAACCTAGGCCAATGGTTCATGGTAAAACTGACCCAAACATTCCAAGATAGTGTGGTGGGGAAAAGAGGAAATTAGTAGTGTGCATCACAAGCTATCAGACATAGCTGCATTTCGAATACCCGTTGATATATAAATTGGACTCCCATCAGCCATAGACTAGGTAAAAATAAATGTTTAAAACAGCTTGAGTATGTTGTGTCCGCAAAAGCTTTTGATGATGATAAAATGGTCCACATTAAGAAAAAGGTTGGAAGTCACTGTCCAAGGAAATGTCCTAAGTATTGCAGAGATGTTGGGAAATGTTCTTGGCATTGCAGCTTATTCCAAATCATTATTGCAGAGTCTACCACTCCACAAAGAATATCCTCTTGATTTTGCTCTGCCATGAAACGTTGGCAGCCTTAAGGCCAGATGCTTTACAGATCACGAGACGAATAAGTGCAGGACAAATCTGACTGGACAATTCTTCCTGATGATTAGCATGGTTAATGGCACTCCCCTCTTGTCTGGATACACTACATAAAATAGGAAGCCACAAACAGGAATAGAAAATGCAAAGTCCTAGTAACAGGGACAAGCAAATCACTAATATCTGGAAGAGGAAGCAAGCTGATATCTCTACACGCATCAAGCTAACTCTTGTCAGTCGATTGATTTATCTTGGTAATGGGCAATTAATACAAAAGGATCTGGGTGATTTGTCTTACCCACGTAAAAGCTTCATCCTAACTCCTACTGCTTGTGTACTCATCCAGCCAATACTCCAATTCCCAATTTAAAAGGACAATTCTTCATGTACTTGCAACATGATAATACGGTTTTTGTGATGTAAGGCTTTGAATTTTAGCATTCCACATTATACGAAAACGTGATATTTTTCTAAAGTGGTTGACTGCTCTTGTGCCAGCCTTGTGGTAGGAAGATGACTAATTCTGGCAGACACGGCATAGGCAGTCTCAGAATATAATGTATGTTATTTAAATTACAATGTATAAATTGAACTTCGCGGTGCATTTACTTTGTATACATTCAGTCAACCTTTGAAATATGAGCATCATACTGCCCTGTTGTTTACCATCCCCAAATATTTTTTCAACACCTTTTCTCCCTCTCTGCTACTTCACCAAAGGGAATATTCTTTTCCCATTGGCCTAACCCCTGACTATGTGAGGCACCCATGGCAGGTTTGATCCTGTCCTTAAGGTAGCACCCCACACAAAACACTTCGTAGCAGGGCTCAACAGTAAGTGGGAACCTGGATGAATTTTTCTCTTCCCTCGTTCAAAGGCAATCAAAGCACCTTAATGTCGCCATGGCTAAAATCAGCTAACCCAGTAAACCAATGATTAAACTCAATAATTTCTCGGTGCATATGGTTCATTATTAAACCGAGTGCAATAGTTTCTTATAATGCCAAGCTGGGGGCTAACCCTTCTAGATTTCTCAAAATTAAAGACGTGTAGGCTAGGTGGATTGGCCATGATAAATTATCCCCTAGTATCCCAAGATTTGTACGTTAGATGAATTATCCGTGGGAAATGTGTGGTGTTATGGGGTAGGCTGGGAGTTAGGGCCTGCATAAGATGCTCTGTCAGAGAGTCAGTGCAGACTTGATGGGCCGAATGGCTTCTTCTGCACTGTAGGGATTCTATGATTCTAAAGCTCTTAAAAATTTTCAGCAAATTTGCAAACACAGAGAAAACCTTTAGCCAATGGAGATATTTCTCTCACCAAAGGTACTTTAGAGGAATCTTGCTGGGGGACACAGCAGAGGGGCCTGAGAACAACATATTTCTCTCACAGCTGGAGGTATTTAGATGTGGACGGAAAACACAAAAGTGAATTACAGAATAAAACTAGATTAGTGCACTATCACTATTTATTTTTCTTAAAATATATCCTCAGAGAGGGAATTCTGCTATTTACTTTTTCCATGCATTGTTTACATACCAGCCTGATCAGCAGATCCATCTTTTCCTCTTTCACCCAGAGGACCTGTGCAACATTTTAATACTGTTTTAATGCAGGAAATTACTTTGACAAGAATAGTGAACTTAATATCAAACTTTTGAGCGCAAATCAATTTCAAATAATTGCTGACCCTTTTCAGCACAGACATATCATTTGAGGTGAGGGGAGCCCCAATTGAAGGGTTTAAAGTTATGAGGGGTCTAGTTAAGAGAGGCTCTATTCTCCTTTGTTGAGGGTTCCGTAACCAAGAGACATAGTTCTAGGGTAAGAGGTAGGAAGTTAAGAGGGAATTTGACAGAAATCTTACCACACAAGAGGGCAGTGGCAATCTGGAACTCACTGCCTGAAAAGCATGTTAGAGGTTGAAACCTGCATAACTTTTATAAAGTACCTAGATATGCACTATAATCTACATGGACCAAGAGCTAGAAAGTAGCTGGGTCGCCACTTGACAGCTGGCGTTGACATGGCGGACCAAATGGCCTCCTCTCATGCCAAATCTTTCCATGGTTGACCTGGATCAAATTATTAAACTCTTCGCCCTTGTGAGAGATTTAACTAAGACAAACCGGACCAAAACCAGTCAAAAATCACATTTGTTGGTGAATTTTGTCCTATGTAATTTTTAAGAATTAACTTGTGTAAAAGTATTCTCTCCCTCTTTGTAAATAATGACATTACCAAGACTGCCCAGGCCAGACAGAAACTTATATAAAGGTAAGAGCAAAGGCATGGGTTGAAAGAAACATCACATAATCAATAAATAGCTCGAGGTTCAAATCACAATCTCTTCCTCTTATGCACATTTACGCAACCACTCACACCCAACTGCACGTTCTTTGCACCACATTTTCAGTTTACACATGCTCATCTTTTGTTTTCTTGTTTCTTGATTAACATGAAATCAAAGTATCTGGCACTCAGTAACTTCCCAAGGCAGTGTGTGCCTTCAGCTTCCACGGAATGAGCTGTGTTCAATTAGTAATGTCTCCCTAAAAGGCAGACACCAAAATCTGACAGTGCAGCCTCTCATTAAGCTGGTGACAGTTGTTCCTGTAACACTAATATCGAGAGCCTTGGTAAGTGGCAATATTGGGCAGAGTTAGTTGATGCCAAATTCATAAACACATTCAAATCAATCAATTCTAATTTCCCACACATCAGGGAGCTTGAAGTGACTATAGACAATTTAAATCAATTGATTTCAATATGCCTGGGCTGCTGCTGATAAATGATTCCCAGAGGAAATACTACTTATGCCTGAACACTGAGAGGCTGTGCAATATTATTTGTATTTACACACTGTGAACCAGTCTTTTACCAATGTGCTTGGTAGTGAATTAATAATGTATATAAATAAATAGTTCAAGTACTTTAATTCCCTGCTTAATGAAGTACAAAACTATTCATCACTCTGGATTGGGAATACATGGCTGGATTTGCTGGGATGGGAATGGTGGCCGGGACTGGAAGAATCGGGCGGGAGTACTCACATTGGATTCCTGCTTTTGGGAAAACTGTCTTGAATTAAGTTGGGGGTTGGAAGGGTGTGATGCAGGAATCCCACCCACCAGTGGCTAGAAAGCAATGAAACTCATTAAAGAGCCACTTAAATCCAATTATTCCTCAGCCCATTGGAATTTAGTGGTGGCTTGGGGATTCTCCCAAACTTATATGGCGTCCCAGTGTCTTCCGGAGGCCACCCAGCGAGCCCTGTCTCGAGTTTGTGTGAGGCCTCATATGGCAAGGTCGCTCATTCATTGGCACTTTGTTGCTGGCATCAGGAAGGGTGGTGGGGGGGGGGGGGACAGGTATGGGACTGAACCCTGGGGCTCTTCCTTTGATCCCCCTTCTCCACCCCGCCCCCCCCCCCCCCATTCCTTACTGTCGTGGGTGCCCCCAAGTCACTAGAACTAAATTCAGCCCATACTAGGGTTAGTATGCAGTGATACAAAGGAGATTGGCCCACATTTGTTCAAATGGTGCGGCTTTGCACGCTCAGCTCTATTTGTGATGACAGCTGAGGGGAAATCCCAGGAGGGCCAAGCCTCGAAAACACCAGCTCTGCACGAGCAAGTGCACAGCAGTAAAAATAATATTTCCGATCAGAACAGATTAAATAACATTATGTGGAGAGCGGGAAAAATGGGGGACTGCTTTGTATTGAAGAAAAGGCTGTAGAAATGGCTTCATCCTGAATTGTTTGTATGACAGTCTGACTGGTTTTTGTCTGAACAGTGATGAGTTACGGGTGATGTTAAACCCTATCAGACATGCACCAGTTTAAACGTTTTCGCCCCTTCAATCAGATGTCTCAGACGTACATGAAGTAATCTTCCCACAGGGCTAACCTATGCAATGTAAGCATATGGGACTATATTACAGTTGTAGTACTAAAGAAAGGGCCATGGGATGGGGACAGATTGAAAACATTACCCGACCATGACGAAATAAATCCCCAAAACTTAATGCAGCAATCAATCATCGAAAATTGCAGCTCTTTTGCCATCTAAACAAAATGCAGCACTCACAGAAAGTCTTTAAACGGCACAAAAGTAAATGACCCTGTCTGATCATCCTCTGCCCTATACAATTCACATTCCTTTTCGATGCATTTAACTCTTTCAATACATCTTAGTATAATTTATATGAGCGCACATTTTAGAAAAATGCACAAGAGGGCAGAATTCTCCCAGTTTGGCTGCAGCAGATTTGGTGGTGGGTGGGAGTGGAGGATCTAGCGGGAATCAAAAGGTTGGTATCATGTTGCAACTCTCCCAATGGCTGGTCAGTCTTCCAGCTGGATGGTGGCGTGAACGTAATTTGCATTCAATGACTGGAGTCACGCAGGAATCAGAGTAGTACTATATTGCTACAGTGCAGATGGAGGCCATTTGGCCATTGATTCTGCACTGACAACAATTCCACCCAGGCTCTATCCCCATAGCCCCCACATTTTTACCCCACTAATCCCCCTAATCTGCACATTTTGTGACACCAATTTAACACGCCCAATCCACCTAACCTGCACCTTACTGTGGGAGGAAACCGGAGGAAACCCATGCAGACACAGGAAGAACGTGCAAACTCCACACAGTCACCCAAGGCCGGAATTGAACCCGAGTCCCTGGCGCTGTGAGATAGCAGTACTAACCACTGTGCCACCTCCATGTTACACTAGTCCCAAGTCACACAATTGCCCCTTAAATAGAGGCATCATATTATCAGAAAGGCTATGCAATTCCAAGTGAATTTACGAACTGGAAATTCACCCTGCTCTCTTGAACTTGCTGCCCCAAGAGGATTGTTGGAGACCACTTATTGCAGCCCCAGGGCATCACTGCAGGAGTCTCTCAAAGATGGTTTCAGCCACCAATGGCCCAGGAGCAGTGAAGGATACAGGCCACAGGTGAGTGAGGGAGCACAGGGGTCACGGTAGGCGGGGGCGGGGGGGGGGGGGTCACTGGTTGGCCGAGTGCAGGGGGTCAGAATAAAGGGCAAGGTGTGGCTTTCAGTGACTTCCCTCCCTTTCCGACTTTAGGCCCCTCCATCGGGCACCGAGTGCCTGACAAAAGGGGGAAATCCCTGAGAGTCCACCAGCAAACCCGGCAGTTGCTCTTTGAGCTCCCCACATAGTGAGTCCACTGCCTGCAGCTGGTTGAATGCCAATAATGGTGGGATAACCAAAAGGGAAAAGCTGGAAAATCTCAGCAAGTCTGGCAGTATCTGTAGGAGAGAAAAGAGCTGACGTTTCAAGTCCAGATGACCCTTTGTCAAAGCAGTGGGATAAGGCCCTCAAGTGGGCATCAATTGCCCATGTAAGGGCGTTGAATGGCAGTGGGAGTGGGGAGAGGAGGGTGGTGGTGGGGGGAGGCCATCTGCAAGTCTTCCTCACCCCGGACTGAAGCAGCACACAGGCAGGCAATGGTGTCCTCACCCAGCACCATTACATACCACACCACCCCACAGCCCAATTTCCAAACTCCCCTTATTAAATTCCCCAAAATCCTTCTCCTTCCTATTGGTACATTGTATCTGCTGTACGTACACTGCAACAACTCACCTTGAATACTACAATAATACTATACTACTCCTCCCTGCCCTGCACAACTTGTACACATCTGCCGGAATTCTCCGGCCATTCACGCCGGTGAGATTCTCTAGTCCCACTGTAGTGAACAGAGATTTGTCTGAGCGCCAAATTCTCTATCCTCGCTGGCAGCGAGGCGTGAACGGCCGGAGTATTCCGGCCATCATGTCCTCCTTGATCTCTCACTTGACACTGGAATGAATCAGCCTTCGCAAGGCATCTTAAAATGTGTTGCTGGAACAAAGTAACTTCATTTTGTTGTAGGGTTCACAAGTTGTCTGTGTTGCTTTTAGGTTTGTCAATGATTCAGCCTGTGCTGTGTAATAATACGTTGGGTATTATGTACAATAAAACAGTTTAATTTGTGATTCACCTGTAAACACCATCATGGAAGATTCACCATGTTACATAATGTATTGTGCTCTACAGAGAACTCAATTATTGCAAAACAACTTCTCCTTCAACTCATGCTGAGAAATGCCTAAGATAATCCAGTGGTTTATTTAGAAAATTGCTGATTTTACAGTTTCAATCAACTCCACGATCGCAGGCAAATATTTGGACCCTTGGAATGTCATTCTATGATGTATTTCTCAGGGATCATAATGCATGGGAAATTCAAAAATGCCATGAGATGGCTTCCCACGGTTCAGTTAATTAAATACTGTATCACACAGAGCTGCAGACTCCCAAATTTTAGTCTTGACCTGCGTTACATCAGTTGATCTCCCCTGAGTGTGTCCGAATGCTTCAGATGATCTTACATTCAGGGGAAAAGGAATCAGCCAAGGTTTGTATTCCTGACCACCATCCAGAAATCCCAATGGGAAATGTGAATGTGTGGGATCAGGATCAACCTCAGCTGTGATGGCTCCACGACTCAGATAGCGATCAAGACACACATAAAAAGGTGGTCATTTTTGGATGAGATGCTGGGTTATGCCTGTTGGAATTGCAGCTAAGAGTCACTGCCTTTAGGAGAGCAGTTCATTGACTACGTCTACACTTCCCGCTGCCTCGGAAAAGCAGCCAGCAGAATCAAGGACCTCACGCATCCTGGACATTCTCTCTTCCATCTTCTTCCGTCGGGGAAAAGATGCAAAAGTCTGAGGTCACGTACCAACCGACTCAAAAACAGCTTCTTCCCTGCTGCCATCAGACTTTTGAGTGGACCTACCTTATATTAAGCTGATCTTTCTCTACACCCTAACTATGACTGTAACACTACATTCTGCACTCTCTCCTTTCCTTCTCTATGAACAGTATGCTTTGTCTGTATAGCGCACAAGAAACAATACTTTTCACTGTATCTCAATACATGTGACAATAATAAATCAAATCAAAAGTGGAAAATTGGTAGAAATAAAAGGAGGAAGAAAGAAAAGATATGGCATGAACACTGGCAGAAGTCGTCTAACAAAATGTATGACTCGACCTCACAATTCAATCTTAACAAGCAATATACAGGAAATTTCAATTTCAAAATCTGAAATCAGTGCACATTACAGTACAAAGGAGCAATATTCATCCTTTCTGTCAACTGTACAGAGCAAATGTGAAAGACCAAAGAAGAGAGCATTTATACACCACTTCTCACATCCTCGGCCCATCCCGAAACATTTTACAGGTAAGTACCATTGCAGTGTAGTCACTGCTGTAAGGTATGAAATTCATCAGACATTTTGTGATTGCAGGAGCAGTTGAATGTTGATTATGAATAGGAACGCCAAGTGGTTTTTGTTGCCTCTGATCCAGAAGTATCAAGATCAATTGCACTGATCTCCACAACCTCTCAGCAAAAAACGCACCCCTGACACACTCTCCTTCCGTCGGGAAAAAGATATAAAAGTCTGAGGTCACGTGCCAACCGACTCAAGAACAGCTTCTTCCCTGCTGCCGTCAGACTTGAATGGACCTATCTTGCATTAAGTTGATTTTTCCCTACACACTAGCTAGAGCTGTAACACTACATTCTGCACCCTCTCCTTTCCTTCTCCATTGTCGGCATGCTTTGCATAGTGCACAAGAAACAATATTTTTCACTGTATCCCAATACATGTTACAATAATAAATCAAATCAAATCAAATTCAATAGAAAAAGCAAACATAGAATTGCCTTATTCTGTACAACTCAATGCAGTGCTACATGAAGCAGTTACTCACCAGGAGACCCAGGGTGAAATTTTCCAGTCGCGCCTGCCGCAGGAGTCGTCACGGGCAGGGTGGAAAATTTCTTGGACCATTTAAAGATCAGAAAATCCCACCCTTAATTTTTTATTTCTTGTCTGGGACTTCCTCTGCTGTAGCTGAAGTAATTTTGGGGATTTCCTATTACAGGCCAAGGACTCCTGTAAGCAACATAACCTTTATTTTCTTTTGTAATGAGTGGTTGATTTGTGTTTGCACCTTTGAAATCTTTTGTGCCAACATGAACACATGATAACTTAAAAGGAGCCAACTTGAGCACAGCCCCCGGGAATAGTTGCCACAGATTAGAGAGACCATTGCCTGGAAAATGTCTAATGTTGTGATGGAACCGGCCATTTTCCAGTCGTTGCTTCAAATATACCCCTTGCTGATGTCTATGGAGGCCTAACGACTGTTCCAGAACTCTTTTGCAGAACTGGGCTCCTTTAAACAAAACAAGCATGGGTGTCGTTCAGTGACAGCCACCCCCAGAAAAGAGAAATATTTCTTTTGAGTTTGATTGGAACCAAGAAGACCGAGGATGTCCTCCCTGCACTCCCAAGGAGCATTAATTAAAATCGAGCAACGAGTGACGTCAATGACAGTATTGAAGTGCTATGATGACATTGAGGAAGTCACCTTGTAGTGTGACGCTAGTGAGATGGATCTGGGAGCAACTCTGATGTAGCACGGACAACCAGTCACATTTGCATGCGGGGCACTTGCACAAACAGAACAACACTACACTCAGATTGGGAAAGAGTCTCTGGCTATTGCTTTTGCCAATGAGCATTTTCATCAGCTTGGGAAAGATAAAATAACAGTGGAGTCCAACAAACGGGTGGTTGTGGGGGGGGCGTGGTGGTGGAGAAGGTGGAAGGTGGGTCAAGCTATTGAGTTGGGTGATCAGCCATGATCATAATGAATGACGGAACAGACTTGAAGGGCCAAATGGCCTCTGTCCTCTGCTCGTATTTTATATGTATCTATGACTGCTGCAGATATATCCATGGTCTCCATCCTTCAACCCAACTTTGTTGCAACTGTCTGACTGAAACAGTGAACTTCCCATGTGACGGGCCCCCAATGAGGACTCTGTTCACGAGGATGTAAACTGTTCAACCATTCGATCAGCTTATCCCCAGCGTTTTCCACAACAGGTTTTCGTATCTTAACATATAACAAAGTGCGATGATACTATGCCTTTAAGAAATGTATTTTAAATCATGTTTCTCTGCAGGAGTTTCTAGCAGGCCCTGGAATCTGTCGGCACCAGGTTATCTGTAGTCGGTGTCCTGTATTGTTACTGAGCGATATAATTAAAGCAATATTGATTTGAATCTGCACTAAGGCAGTGTTCTGCAGTTTTAATGTGTCCCCTTGGATTGCTAAGTGGAAATTGATTGAGGTTGATTGACAGGTCAGGTGATATGTCAGGGGACGGTTTTTTTCACACAGCATTCTAGTTTTTTGTTTCGTATCTCAGTTGCTGCCAGGAGCAAATGGAAGAAGGCAGCTCCTTTCTGTCTCTCTCTCTCTCTCTCTCCAGAGGCTTTCTGAAAGTTCCAAGATTGTGGAGCCTCAGAATCTTGATCCAACATTCAAAGGACCAATTCACAGCAGGTGTTAAAAAGAGCTAAAGATCCAGCATCATGTGAGCATACTTGCTTTTTGTGCTAAGCCTGGAGAAGGGTCTGTGGGATGGAACAACATAGATAGCTAGCTGTTGAGGATTATACTGTGTTATGTTCAAATTGTGTAATTGGTAAACGTCATGCTAATTCTATTTGTTATATTTTCACTGTGTTCTTAAATAAGCTTTATTTGATAAAAGCTTCCTGGTGGGCAGCACGGTGGCACAGTGGTTAGCCTTGCTGCCTCACAGCGCCAGGGACCCGGGTTCGATTCCCAGCTTGGGTCACTGTCTGTGTGGAGTTTGTACGTTCTCCTAGTGTCTGCGTGGGTTTCCTCCCACACTCCAAAGATGTGTGGGTTAGGTGGATTGGCCATGCTAAATTGCCCCTTAGTGTCAGGGGGACTACCATAGGGTAAATGCATAGAGTTATGATTTGATTTGATTTATTATTGTCACATGTATTAACATACAATGAAAAGTATTATTTCTTGCACACTATACAGAAAAACATACCGTTCATAGAGAAGGAAATGAGAGAGTGCAAAATGTAGTGTTACAGTCATAGCTAGGGTGTTGAGAAAGATCAACTTAATGCAAGGTAAGTCCATTCAAAAGTCTGACAGCAGCAGAGAAGAAGCTGTTCTTGAGTTGATTGGTACGTGACCTCAGACTTTTGTATCTTTTTCCCGATGGAAGGTGGAAGACAAAATGTCTGGGGTGCGTGGGGTCCTTGATTATGCTGGCTGCTTTGCTGAGGCAGCAGGAAGTGTAGACAGACTCAATGGATGGGAAGCTGGTTTGCGTGATGGATTGGGCTGCATTCACGACCTTTTGTAGTTCCTAGCGGTCTTGGGCAGAGCAGGAGCCCCATACCAAGCTGTGATACAACCAGAAAGAATGCTTTCTATGGTACAACTGTAAAAGTTGGTGAGAGTCGTAGCTGACCTGCCAAATTTCCTTCGTCTTCTGAGAAAGTAGAGGCGTTGGTGGGCTTTCGTAACTATAGTGTCGGCATGGGGGGACCAGGACAGGTTTTTGGTGATCTGGATACCTAAAAACATGAAGCTCTCGACCCTTTCTACTTCGTCCCCATTGATGTAGATAGGCGCATGTTCTCCTTTACGCTTCCTGAAGTCGATGACTATCTCCTTCGTTTTGTTGACATTGAGGTAGAGATTATTGTTGCCGCACCAGTTCACCAGATTCTCTATCTCATTCCTGTACTCTGTCTCGTCATTGTTTGAGAACCGACCCAGTATGGTGGTGTCATCAGCAAACTTGAAAATCGAATTGGAGGGGAATTTGGCCACGCAGTCATAGGTGTATACGGAGTATAGTAGGAGGCTGAGAACACAGCCTTGTGGGGCACCGGTGTTGAGGATGATCATGGAGGAGGTGTTGTTGCCTATCCTTACTGATTGTGGTCTGAGAGTTAGGGAGTTCAGGATCCAGTCGCAGAGGAAGGTGCTGAGGCCCAAGTCATGGAGTTTGGAGATGAGTTTTGTGGGAATAATGGTGTTGAAGGCTGAGCTGTAGTCAATAAATAGGAGTCTGACATAGGTGTCCTTGTTATCTAGGTGTTCCAGGGTTGAGTGCAGGGCCAGTGAGATGGCGTCTGCTGCGGACATGTTGCGGCGATAGGCAAACTGTAGTGGATCCAGGTAGTCCAGGAGGCTAGAATTGATTCGTGCCATGACTAGCCTTTCAAAGCACTTATGGGGATATGGGAATAGGACCTGGGTGGGATTGTGATCGGTGCAGACTCGATGGGCCGAATGGCCTCCTTCTGCACTGTAGGGATTCTATGGGTCACTTAAATCATACCTGGAGTGAAACACCTTTTGCTCACCTCTGCCAAAATCTGGGCTAACTTCACAAAATACCTTGGGAGTTTCTGGCCTGGGTCTTAACACAAAGCACAGTCAGCACGGGCCATCCTTCAGTCTATCAAGCTTTGTTTCTATCATGCGAAAGCACTCCGGCTATTTTTTTTTTATTAACTTGGGTCCACTATATCAATTATTTACAGTAATCTAAAGCCAACTGTCGTCCCCATGTCAAACAGAAGCAAACGTGAATATATCTTCCAGCCTCATGCTACCCACAGATAATTGAACAAGCTTGTCCACTAGCTTTCCCGCTACAGATGAAATCAATTTAACTTATAGACATTCCTCCCTAAAGATCAATGCAAAAACGTGGTACTTCAACAAACACAACATGGCATTGCTGGATGTTCGCCACAGAACAGCAGCCTAACTTGTCTAGCAGAGCAGATATTAAAAACATCAGTGTTTCCATTAAATTATTTAGTCCAATCTTTTAGGTGGAGTTATTTTTTAGCAGCACATTTTACCACTTCTGCTGTCAAATAAAAAAATAAACAAAGGAATAATAAAATCCAGCTAAGCTTTGAAGATCATTTTTATTGGAAACAAAAGTCACAAGTCCCATCCTTTGCCAAGAAGTCACAGAAAAAGTTAATCTGCTCGGAAGCATCCAAGAGTCACAATCTTGCCAAAGAATGCAATCCTTGTCCCAAGTGAGTCATTTTTTTTTAATATAAGGAAGTGTGCCACCAGCTCACATTTATTACAAGCACATGCTGCAACTCCAGCTCATAACATTGTCACTGAGCTGGTTCACAGCTCATCATCATGCTGCATTATTTACCCATTATTATTGCTCAGAATTTTGTAAGTTTATAAAAATAAGAGAGAGAGAAATATGCTGTTGGTTAACCTGAACATTTGATATCTTTTAAACAAAATGCATTCTGGCATTCGGAGAGAATTAAGATCGCCCTGTTGTATAACTTCGGAATTGGAACTTCATTAATTTAATACGTAGGTGGGGGAGGCAGTGGTATTCGAATCCCTACAGTGCAGAAGGAGGCCATTCGGCTCATTGAGTTTGCACCAACCACAATCCCATCCAGGCCCTATTCCCGTAACCCCGCATATTTACCCTGCTAAGTCCCTGACACTAAGGGGCAATTTAGCATGGCCAATCCACCTAATCTGCACATCTTTGGGCTGTTGCAGAAAACCGGAGCACCTGGAGGAAACCCACGGGGAGAATGTGTAAACTCCACACAGACAGTGACCCCAGGCTGGAATTGAACCCGGGTCCCTGGTGCTGTGAGGCAGCAGTGCTAACCACTGTGCCACCACTAGTCACTGGACTAGTAATCCAGAGACTCTGGGGACCTGGGCTGTAATCCCACCTCAGCAGGTCATGAAATTTGGTATTTAATAAAAATCTGAAATTTAAACTCTGGTGATAACCATGAAAACATTGTCGTTAAAACCCATTTGGCTTCCTTTAGGGAAGGAAGTCTGCCGTCCTTACCTGGTCTGGCCTATATGTGACTCCAGATCCACAGCAATGTAGTTTCCTCTTAAATGCCCTCAGCGCTGGGCAATAATGCTGATCCAGCCCACATCCCACAAACAAATAAAAAGAAGGTTGCTTATCTTCATTAAAGAGACATGTTATAATTCAGGTCAGAAACTCCAAAGTGTTTTATGATCATAGGTTTTGCACTTTGAATTTGACTCGGGCGAGCAAGAGATATTTCACTTCAGATATGATTGAAACGACCCACTAGGGAACTATTATCAAACAAAGTTTATTTAAGAATACAGTTAACATGTATAGAAAGAAAATTAGTAATACCTTTTACCAATTACAAACAAAATCAAAACAACCATAATATTGTATAAACCTTAACAGCTAAACACTGTTCCAATGATGCAAATCCCATAAACAAAACCTTTACCACAGGTTTAACACAGCAAACACTAATGCTCATGTGACACTGGAACTGAGTCCTTTGGTCGGAGAATTAAAACCCAGACTTCTCAGCCTTGTAACTTCTAGCAGCCCCCTGGACACACCTAGAACAGTTTGAAGTCAGAACAGTTTCCCAGAACACCAGGGAGAATTCATTGCGGTGTAATGTAAGCCTTATTTGTGACGAATAAATAAACTTTACTTTACTTTAAGAGAGACTCTAGGCAAGCCAACCACCAACAGCAGATTTTCCACTCCAAGAAGCCAGGAACCTTACTTCCAGCTAACAGCAGAATTTCCAAAACCAGGGTGAGAGAGAGAGAGAAACACTGATTTCCAGCTTGATGTCCACCCCTTTCTAAACTAAAACTGAACATAGAACATAGAACAGTACAGCACAGAACAGGCCCTTCGGCCCACGATGTTGTGCCGAGCTTTATCTGAAACCAAGATCAAGCTATCCCACTCCCTATCATCCTGGTGTGCTCCATGTGCCTATCCAATAACCGCTTAAATGTTCCTAAAGTGTCTGATTCCACTATCACTGCAGGCAGTCCATTCCACACCCCAACCACTCTCTGCGTAAAGAACCTACCTCTGATATCCTTCCTATATCTCCCACCATGAACCAGATAGTTATGCCCCCTTGTAATAGCTCCATCCACCCGAGGAAATAGTCTTTGAACGTTCACTCTATCTATCCCCTTCATCATTTTATAAACCTGCCAGTCAAACTGCTGCCAGTCAAACAGACAATGAAACTTTAAATTCACTAAGAAGGAAATAAAATTGTCCAGAACACATGACCTGCCAACAAGTCTTCCTCCTAACAATGCAGGGTCATAAAACTAGTTCCAGAATGTATCTGAGGCCCTTAGTAAAAATAAACAAAACCCCATTTAAGCCATTAAAGTAGCAACACTGAAACCCAAAAGGCCTGCAGAGAACATGATTTTAAAAAAAATCTCTTAAAGGTACATTAATGTCACAGACAATACTTGTTAATGTACATGCTGAAATTATTAACCTTCTTAAAAGAGATTTTTAAAAATTCGTTCATTGGGTTGTTGGCTGCACCAGCGTTGTTGCCCTGAGGGCAATCAAAAATCAGCCACATTGCTGTGGCTTTGGAGTCACATTGGCCAGACCAGGTAAGAATGTCAAATTTCTTTCTCTTAAAGATATTAGTGAACCAGATGGGCTTTTATGACAATGGATTCACGGTCATTGTTAAACTTTTAATTCTAGATTTGCCACGGTGGGATTCGAACCCGGGTCCCCAAAGCATTACTCTGGGTCTCTGGATTACTAGTCAAGCATCAATACCACTGTGCCACATTAGCTTCCCTAACAGATCATAAGAATCTTTAGAATCATAAGGACTTGGATCAGGAATAGGCAATTTAGCCCCACAAGTCTATCCCGCCATTTAATACGATCATAGCTGATCTCATCTCAGCCTCAACTCCACTTTGTTGCCCATTAGCCACCTCTTCCTTAAATTTACTCAAATTTAATCAAACAAAAGTTTGTTCAAGAATACAGTTAACATGTATGGAAAGAAAATTAGTGATACCTTTTACCAATCTGCCGCACTCTGGGTGGTGAATTTCACAGATTCATGACCCTTTGAGAGATGTAATTTCTCTTCCTCCCTGTTTTAAATCTGCTACCACTTATTCTAAAACTATGACCTCTTGTTCTAGATTGCTCCACAAGAGGAAACGTCCTCTCTATGTCTACTTTGTCAATCCTCTTTATCATCTTGTACACCTGATCTCCTCTCATTCTTCAAAACTCCAAAGAGTATAGGTCTAAACTGCCCAATTTCTCTTGATAAGACAAAGCCCTCATCTCTCGAATCAATCTCGTGAACCTACTCTGAACTGCCTCCGATGCAACTACATCCCTTCTCAAGTAAGTGGACCAAAACTGAACACACCTTTCTAAGCACGGCCTCACTAATGCTTTGTACAGTAGCAGCAACAATTCACTACTTTTATATTCTATTCCTTTAGCAATAAATGCCAAGATTCCATTTGCCTTCCTTATTACCTGCTGTACCTGCAAACTAGTTTTCTGCGATTGATACATGAGGCCACCCAGATCCCTCTGCACCGAAGCATTCTGACGTTTCTCTCCAATTAAAAAATAATTTGCCTTTGTATTGTTCCGAACAAGCTGGATAATTCCACGCTTATCCACGATAAACTCCATCTGCCAAATTTTGCCACATTGACTTAACTTATCCATGTCCATTTGTATATTTCTTATTTCGTTATTGCAATTTACTATCCCATCTATTTTAGATGTGCTAACAAATGTTCCATACGCAACTTCATAGTTTTTTTTGCCAGTCTTGGCTCAGTGGCAGTACGAGAGATTCAAGAAGGTTCAGGGTTCCAGAGACTGGAGCACGTTAACTAGGCTAACGCTTCAGTACAGCTCAGAGGTACATCTGCCTCCTTAGGTGGACGTAAAAGATTCAACGGCACAATTCAAAGAGGGGCAGGGGAGTTCTGAGCAGATGTGCTGGTAATATTTATCGCCCAACCAAACATCATTAAAACAGGTTAAAAGGTCATTATCATGTTGCTGTGGGCAAATTAGTTGCTGCATTTATCTGCTTAACAACAATGACCACACTTCAGTGGCTATAAAGCAATTTACGACATCCTGAAGTTCTGACAGACTTTAATTAAATGCAAGCCTTTTCTTTATTTCTTCCTTTAAATTAATAATTTGAACTAAATATTCCCAAAGGTGCTCACTGCTAATTTAAAACCATTTTCTCCATTCCTGTTTTATGGTAACTTACACTGGGGCTTGGGTCTGCGGGCATCTTTCACACTGATATCGTCTTCAACTGACATCCACACACATGAACATTTCACTGTGCCTCACTTAATGATGATCTATGTGGGGAGAGGGGAGGGCGGTGTAAGGGGCCAACCTTGGCTGCCATTAACCACTCCCCTGATTTCAGTTGGCTGTGCCAATTTTGCACCTTTACCAAAAGCTCAGCTGCAGTCGAACCCATTCTTATGTACAAACTATTCTAATGTTCGGGGGTCCTTGGTGAGAATAAAATTTGGTACAGCGGACCACAGACTTCACGGGCGGAATTTTCCCATACCGCCCTGCCACGGGATTCACATAATCCCTAATCAGGATTCACGTACCAGCTGCCTTTGGTTTGGAAACTAACAATTGATGTTATCGCCATAGGGAGTGTATTACTGACCAAAGACCATCGCTGCACCTCACCAATCAACTCACTGTCCAGACAGTCACAGAAAATGTTAGTGGTTAGCATTGCCTCATGTGACTGTGTGGAGTATGCACATTCTCCCCGTGTCTGCATGGGTTTCCTCTGGGTGCTCCGGTTTCCTCCCATACTCCAAAGGTGTACAAGTTATGTTTCTTGGCCATGCTAAATTGCCCCTGAGTGTCAAGGGGACAACCAGGGTAAATATGTGGGGTTACAGGCTAGTGCCTGGGTGGGATTGTTGTCGGTGCAGGCCCGATGGGCCGAATGGTCTCCTTCTGGAGAGTTCTATGTTTCTCTCCGTTTCTGTGATCTTCCCCAAACCTACAGCCCTCAGAGTTCTCTGTGCTCCTCCAACTCTGGCCTCTTGCACATCTCCAAATTCCTTTACCTCACCACCGGCAGTGCCTTCAGCCATCGACTCCTCAAGTTCTGTGAATACTCTCCCTCAATCTCTCTGCCACTCCACTGGCGGCACGGTGGCACAATAATTAGCACTACTGCCTCAAAGCGCCGGGGACCCTGGCTCGATTCCTGGGCTTGGGTCACTGTCTGTGTGGACTTTGCACATTCTCCCCGTGTCTGTGTGGGTTTCCTCCCACAGTCCAAAGATGTGCTGGTTAGGTTGATTAGCCATGCTAAATTGCCCCTCAGTGCCAGCGGGACTAGCTAGGGTAAATGCATGGGGTTATGGGGATCGGGCCTGGGTGGGATTGTGGTTGGTGTAGACTTGATGGGCCGAATGGCCTCCTTCTGCACTATAGGGATTCTATGATTTCTTTCTTCCCTTTTTTAAGATCCTCCTCCTTACCTCCTCAAATAAACTTTGGGTCATTTTTCCTGACGTCTCCTCCTTTGGCTCAGTGTCAAATCTGGTTTGACTGTGCTCAGTCGGAGTGCCTTGGGATGTTTAACCACATGAAAGGCGTTATGTAAAATGCAAGTTATTGGTGTGAGGGCAGGCAGCTGTTTCCTCACCTGCACACTGAGGAGTAGCTGTCAGGCTCATTCATCAAAACGTATCAATGAATGAGCTGGGATTCCCATTTCACTTCTACTTCAAAAGACTTTCACACATGGAGCGTCAGAAGCCAAAAAGAAGCAGTTAAGTACTGGACTGCTTGACGGCTCGACAAAACGTGTATATATATCTTCTCTCATTTGAAAACAGTACAAGAGAAACTGTGGCGATTACAAGATTACAATTAACATCCAAGAGATATCAAATGGTGATATCGTAATTTTTGGAAGAAGGGTTACTGTTTGTCGTACAACTGCACGGCCTACAATGAAAACACAACAAAATTAATGTCCTTCCTGTACACCAGCTGACAGGATCCAATTGCTTTGGGAAGACCAACAGGTTTTGTATTTCCTGCCAAATTCCTCTGCTCATTGTGTGTGCTTTACATTTCTGTTCCTCAAGAAGAAACCTTCAGCCATCTATCTTCGTAAAAATAGCTTCTCGTTAAACCATGACAAGGTCATATTTAATCAAAAGGAAAACTCTATTTCAAAGCTAAAATAGAAATGAACTGGTGAGCCAGTGAGCTGATTTATCCAAACCGAGCACCACTGAACAGCGGGATTTGGAATGTTCCTGCAGCCAAGTTTCCGATCCTGGCTGACTTGTCAGGAAAAGGGGCAGGGCAGGTGACCAGGCACTTGTCCCCATCTTCTCAAGGGTAATTAGGGATGGGCAATAAATGCTGGCCGAGTCAGCGATGCCCGTATACCCTAACTGAATTAAAACAATACACTTATATTCAAGGGAGATGGGAAACTGGTGGAAAAAGGACGCTTGAAAAATGTACAGCAGATCCATAGAATCTCTGCAGGGCAGAAAGAGGCCATTTGGGGTGGCACAGTGGTTAGCACTGCTGCCTCACAGCGCCAGGGACCCGGGTTCGATTCCCGGCTTGGGTCACTCTCTGTGGGATTTTCACAGTAACTTCATTGCAGTGTTAATGTAAGCCTACTTGTGACTAATAAATAAACTTTACTTCTTTTTTTACTTTTTATTTGGCCCATTCAGTCTGCACCAACTCTCCAAAAGAGCAAAGCAACCAGATCCTCCACCCCGCCCTGTCTCCGTAGCATTTACCATGGCTAATCCACCTAACCGACACAGATCTGCACACTAAGCGGCAATTTATTTAGCATGGCCTATCCACTGATTTTTGGACTGTGGGAGGAAACTGGAGCACCCGAAGGAAACCCACGCAGTTACCTGAGGCCGGAATCGAATACGTGTCCTGGCGCTGTGAGGCAGCGGTGCTAACCACTGTGCCACTGTGCCATCCCATAGGTTCAGGGTACAACTGGCAAAAGCTTGGCTACACATTATTGTTTCCGTGCTCAGTGAATTGAGGAAAATCATTTTAAAATAAATAATAAAGGTAGGGAATGAACAAGTGAAAATGCAAAGGACTGCAGAACTTATTGAAAAAGTGACCTGGATTTTCTATTATTGCGTGGAAGTACAATAGTTTCATTTATAAATGTTGAAAAGATTAAAGTTAAATTATGGGTAGTAAATAGTTTATTTGAAGCACAATAAACAATGGATGGCTAGGATGGGGGTCCCTTAAAGAGCACAGAAACAGATGTGCAGCAAACATCTACAAATCAAACTGTAGCTGATACAAGGAGGAGAGAAGTATTGGCGATAGAGTGTAAGAGAGGGAAATGCTTCATTCAGAAAGAGGACTAAGCAAATGTATCCAGTCAGCACTGTGGGAGTTCTGCATCATCTGCAACGCAGCGTTTTGGATGAGACGTCAAGCTGAGGCCCTAGGCACATTAGTCCTCTGACGAGGGCGGGGGCTTAGGTTACCGCACCTCTCACCCTCTTGTCCTTCAAAGCAAAGTCGGCGTGCAGCCACAACGCTCAGTAACTTCATTGCAGTGTTAATGTAAGCCTACTTGTGACTAATAAATAAACTTTACTTCTTTTTTTACTTTTTATTTGGTCCATTCAGTCTGCACCCAACTCTCCAAAAGAGCAAAGCAACCAGATCGTCCGCCCCACCCTATCCCCGTAGCATTTACCATGGCTAATCCACCTAACCGACACAGATCTGCACACTAAGCGGCAACTTATTTAGCATGGCCTATCCACTGAACCTGCACATCTTTGGACTGTGGGAGGAAAATGGAGCACCCGGAGGAAATCCACGCAGTCACCCAAGGCCGGAATCGAATACGGGTCCTGGTGCAGTGTGGGACTTCTGCTCTTCCAATGGGGACATCCCTAAAGCACTTCTGCTGTCCTACTAGGAGTCTCCTGCTGTGACAGAGTTCAGAGTGGAGCAATTGCTTCGGAATCTGAAGTCAGCTGACGAATGATCTCCCCTGCCCGGCGAAGCTGGTTTCGAATGATTAGCTCCTCGATGCTGGGCAAGCTGGCTTGGGATATGATGCTGCTGTTGGCATCGCCTTTTGTGGCACTGGACTTGCGAAGACACCGCCAGTTGTATTTCCCCTATGCTTTGAGGCACCTGTTGTAGGTTGTCCAGGTCTCCAATGTGTAACTGGAGTGTGAGGATCACTGTTGCCCGACAAACCATGATCTTCGTCTGAGGTCTGAGGTCCTGGTTCTGAAATACTTTTTTCCTCAGTTGGTTGAAGGCTGCCATAATGGAGCCAATTTCCGAGACAGAGCCGACAAAGTATTTGCTCGGACGATGAGACCCAAAGTAAGAACAAAGATTCTGCAGGTGGCCTTCCAAATCCCTGGCTCTAACTTCAGTGGTGGGGCAGCGGATCTCCTGGAGAAATAGTCTGAATAGCTGAAAACAGCCGTTGTTTTTCTAGACCTTCCGCAGATCTCCCACCAAAGTTAACGTGGGAAAAGCCTCACGTTATAATTTCTGACTTGAGGGTAAATTGCTGGAGTTTGCTTCCAACCAGATAGCAATAATGGCCAATAATTCAGAGTTTTATAGCACATTTTGGAGTTATGGTATTGGAAAAGGAAGTAAATAATACTGGTGATGTGCAAAAAAGTACGTATCTCAGAGGGATGACAGTGTTACACTGCAATCTTCATCATAATAAGGAAAAGTGAATGGAATTGTACCTGGCAGCAAATCAAAGGGCCAATTGCACACTGTACGTTCTCCCTATTGCACTCATTTCTCACAAGCCTGGAAAAGCAAACCAAGAAGTAATACAGCGCCAACCCTTGGGGTTCAGGCTCTGTTAAAACTCAGAGCTTTGCAGCTGCCTTGATTTCGATCACACATTTGTCATCCTGTCCATTCCCTCTCTTCTCCCCTGCCCTCCCCACTTTCCTGTGAAGCTAACCTACATAAAGGGCTATAGACAGCTGTTTACACAAGGCCCTCTGCAAGGAGGCTAAGAAAATTTGGCATGTCCACTACGACCCTCACCAACTTTTACAGATGCACCACAGAAAGCATTCTTTCTGGTTGTATCACAGCTTGGTATGGCTCCTGCTCTGCCCAAGACTGCAAGGAACTACAAATGGTCGTGAACGAAGCCCAGTCCATCACACAAACTAACCTCCCATCCATTGACTCTGTCTACACTTCTCGCTGCCTCGGAAAAGCAGCCAGCATATTTAAGGACCCCACGCACCCTGGACATTCTCTCTTCCACCTTCTTCCATCAGGAAAAAGGTACAAAAGTCTGAGGACACGTACCAACTGACTTAAGAACAACTTCTTCCCTGTTGCCGTCAGACTTTTGAATGGACCTACCTCGTATTAAGTTGATCTTTTTCTACACCCTAGCTATGACTGTAACACTACATTCTGCATCTTCTCCTTTCCTTCTCTATGTACGGTATGCTTTGTCTGTATAGCGTGCAAGAAACAATACTTTTCACTGTATACTAATACATGTGACAATAATAAATCAAATCAAATCTTCCGTCGGGAAAAAAATACAAAAGTCTGAGGACATACCAACTGACTCAAGAACAACTTCTTCCCTGCTGCCATCAAAATTTTGAAAGGACTTACCATACATTAAGTTGATCTTTCTCTGCATGCTAGCTAGGACTGTAACGCTACATTCTGCACTCTCTCCTTTCCTTCTCTATGAACGGTATGTTTTGTCCGTATGGTGTGCAAGAAACAATACTTTTCATTGTATACTGATACATGTGACAATAATAAATCAAATCAAAAGTTTGCGACACCTTGGTGCTTTCTGGGAATGGCAATGCTGGGTAAGCTGTCCGGCAGGGCTGTTGGGGCTGAAGATTCATCCCATCCGCCTGGTGAAAATGGGGCAATTACTTTCAAAAATGGCACACAGTTAACCTACTGCCTCATCACTGCTTCCACTGTGGCCATGACGACAGTAACTGGGGCCTGCTGCTGGGTGGCCACAGCGGCCTTTGGTTTTAACTCTATTTAAAGTTACAATATCAAGCTCCTAAAATAGCAACAGAACATCATATTGCTGTCTTTGGCCTAATCTGACTGGTGCCTACACTGTGCAAGCTTCAACCAGCACCAATACATGATGCAACAGAAGGGGACCCGAAAGGTCTTCCATTTTTGTCGGTCAAGGAAGATGAAGGGAACTCTGAACCCCACCCTCCAACACTGCCCCCCACTCCCCAGCAAACCCCAAGTCCTCCCAAGAAAGTCGCTTCTCCTGCTCTTCTGAAACACCAGATGCTGTTGGGTTTTCCTGATACACTCAGTTTGCAGCCACAATCTACGAGCCCAATGCAAATGAGGCCCAGCCCTCAAATTCAACCAGGCTGCTAGACCCAACCAGTGCAATCTGTCAGCTAGGCTCCAGGACAAGGCCAAAATCACCCCATAATTTCAGACTTAGACCAGAGTTAATTGCTATATATTGTCAGTTTGGGTTACATTTTCACAAATCCAGGAAGGTGATGGCCTAGTGGTATTATCGCTAGACTATTAATCCAGAAACTCAGCTAACATTCTGGGGACCCGGGTTCGAATCCCGCCACAGCAGATGGTGAAATTTGAATTTGACTTGAATTCAATAAAAAATATCTGGAATTAAGAATCTACTGATGACCATGAAACCATTGTCGATTGTCTGTAAAACTCAACTGGTTCACTAATGTCTTTTAGGGAAGGAAATGTGCTGTCCTTATCTGGTCTGGCCTACATGTGACTCCAGAGCCACAGAAACGTGGTTGACTCTTAACCCTCCTGCAAAGGGCAACTAGGAATGGGCAATAAATGCTGGCCAGCCAGCAACGCCCATGTCCCATGGATGACTAAAAAAAATACTGAAGGTCCAACAGACAGCTAAACACCAACCTTTACCCATTCAATTGAAAATCTGAAGCCTTATTGTCCTTTCTGTCCAAAAGAAATAAGAAATGCTAAGATCCACTATTTATTTTTGACTGCTTTAACTAGGGAGAATAATAGGGTTCATGGCGTAACCTGCATCCCCAGTGGAGTGCGGCAGTTGAAGGAAATGACAGCACAGTAACCCTGAGTCGTCTATCTGCTCTCCTGTTGAGTGTGGCTCCTTGCTGGGAGAGAAGGATCGGAGAATTATCATATGTTCCCTCTTAGCCTCTCAATGTGGGCCAGGACCCACAGGGGCACATTGTAAGGAATTGGTACATTTGTTCCTAATCTGATCTGAGAGATGCCAAATCACTGCATGCAGAGCTTTGAAACAAACTCTTCATCCACTCCATAATTGTAGCAACACGTTTTAAGGTTGAAAATATACCACATAACAAAACAACAGTGGGCTAAGCTTTTCTGCAGGAATATTTGTAATCATAGAATGCTACAATGCAGAAGGAGGCCATTCAGCCCATTGAGTTTGTACCAATCACAATCCCACCCATGCCCTATCCACATAACCCCATGCATTTACCCTAGCCAGTCCCCTTGACACTGAGGCGCAATTTAGCATGGCCAATCCACCTAACCCGCACATCTTTGGACTGTGGGAGGAAACCAGAGCACCCGGAGGAAACCCATGCAGACATGGGGAGAACGTGCAAACTCTGCACAGACAGTGACCCAAGCCGGGAATCGAACCTGGGTCCCTGGCGTTATGAGGCAGCAGTGCTAACAAGTATGCCACCATGCCATGTAATGGCCGGATGGCAGCAAATATGATTTTACATCCCGCCCCAAAAAAGGGACCTCCAGCGGGAAAATGGCAAGCGGTGGAGGGGGTGTGGAAAGTAGAGGTTTTGCTCCAAAATAACTTTGCAATAGCGTAAGGATGAAGTTACAGCTACATACATTGGGATTGACTAAGGATACAATGGACTAAGTGAGAGTCTTTTCCTTCTGGAGGGTACAGTCTATTCCATTCATTGGACAATCATGATCTTTTTTCTTTCATTATCACTAGAAATGATGACAAATCTAAAGAAACACAAGAGATGCAAAGAAACTCACAGAACGACAGTTGGATACTTATTCCAATTTGCACCTTAAAATTCAATCAATGCACTTTTAAAATTATTAGCGTTTTCTGTCAACTGATTGGCTGAACTTTAGGAAATAATTTGAACCTCACTCACTCAGAGGGAAAGTGTCTGGATCGGATCCACAGCAGGCAGAGTGCAAAACAGCCAACCCACTGAGTGAATCCCATCAATGGAACAGATTAGAATGTTCCCCTTCAATTGTATGGGATTTTGATATTAATCAAAGAGGAACTATAAGCTATGAACCTGTGCCAGTGTTAGCTGTGGCTCTTTGAAACATAGAAAATAGAAGCAGGAGTAGGTCATGCAGCCCTTCAAACCTGCTCCCTATTCATTCTGATCATGGCTGGTCATCAAAATCAATATCCTGATCCCCCTTCCCCCCATATCCCTCGATCCTTTAGCCCCAAGAGCTATATCTAATTTCTTCTTAAAACCACACAGTGTTTTGGCCTCAACTACTTTCTGTGGCAATGAATTCCACACATTCACCACTCTCTGGGTGAATAAACTTCTCCTCACCTCAGTTCTAAAAGTGTCTGGATCCAATCCAGACACTTTCCCTTTGAGTAGGTGAAGTTCAAATTATTTCCTAAGGTTCAACCAATCAGTTGACAGAAAACACTAATAATTTAAAAAGTACATTGATTGAATTTTAAGGTGCAAATTGGAATAAGTATCCAACTGTCGTTCTGTGGGTTTCTTTGCATCTCTTGTGTTTCTTTAGATTTCTCATCATTTCTACTGATAATGAAAGAAAAATGAATGGAATAGACTCTAACCTCCAGGAGGAAAAGACTCTCACTTAGTCCATTGTACCCCTTATCCTCAAACTACGACCCCTAGTTCTGGACTTCCCCACCATTGGGAACATTCTTTCTGAATCTACCCTGTCTAATCCTGTTAGAATGTTATAAGTTTCCATAAGATCCTCTCTTACTCTGCTAAACTCCAATGAATACAATCCCAACCGACTGAGTCTCTTCTCATGTGACAGAGTTGCTCAGTTAGTCACACTGTTGCCTCGGAGTCTCAAAGTTGTGGGTTTAAATCCACCTATATAGACTTGAGCACAAAATCTAGGCTGGCACTTTGAGTGAAGGACTGGGGGAGTCTTTCAGATGAGGTATTAAACAGAGGCCGATGTTCCTTCACCATATTCCCTTTATTTACAAACTCAATTCCACGTCTAAGAGTGCTTTGGGTACAAGGTCAGAGTGCCAGTAGCCATGACACTCCTCAACATATATATATATATATATATATATTTAGGAGAGACTCCCTGATTGGGCCAGCAACCATTACCTCAATCAGGGAGCTCATACTCCAAGAGGCTGGCCTCATGGGCCTCACTGAGGTCATTACATAGAAGTACCATCTTCCCTGTCAGGTGGACCAAAGAGATCTCACACCACTCTGACAAATAACAGCTATGGAGTTATCACCAGCCAATATTCATCCCTCAATCAACATCACAAAAGCATATTGTTTGGTCATTATTGGTTGCCTTTGGAACTTACTGCGAGTAAATTAGTTGCTACGACAACAGTGATTACATTTTCAAAGGTATATAATTGGCTGAAAACTCCTTTGTCGATATCTCAAGTTGTGAAAGGGGCTATATAAATGCAATTCTTTGAGTACAAATTGATCAAACCAGCATTTTCAGTTGACCTGATCTGCTGGTGTAGGAAAGAATGCAAAATTAAAGCATTTTTAAGGATGGACAGTTGTCTTTGTGCCCTAGAGATTCAGTGCCATTGCCATTGGGACACTGCAAAGGTCAAAAGGAGCTTCCATATATTGTGGGGTATTTAATACAGGCGATGGGAGTCTCAACATTCAGCTGGAGAGCTGGTGAGAGACTGGTGAGAGTTTCTGGATTAATAGTTTAGCGATAATACCACCTGGCCATCGCCTCCCCTCACCTATTCAAAGCTCTCTGTTGACAGCAAGGTGCGAAGGCCATCCACAGACTTCCAGCCCCGGACTTAATCGGGGCAGGAGCGGAAAGACATCACTCTAACACCTGATTAAATGCCCTCTGCCACCAAACTCACCTCAGGGAGGACATTAAATTCTACCCATTCTATGTTGTGTTTGCTTTGCAAAATGCACCATACTTCATACTTACTGAAGTTTACATAGCTTCTTGAGAGATTACTGAAATTTTAGCCTGGCTTATTTTTTAATACTCTGGAGATTATCAGTAATACAAATTGAATGTTGCATATGTTATTCAAAGTCATCTGTCACATCTCTGTAAAAGACTGCAATTGTATATATTTCATACCATCTGCATATGTGCAATCCTGCTCTGAACTCCATGCCAAGAATGTGGAAAAGAGCGGGGCAAAAGCATTTCAAAGAGTGCTGTTTGCCTGCTGCAAAATGGAAGTGAAATTCTTTGGGGATGTTAGAAAGGGAGAGGGGAGGGAATTAAGTACATGAGAACAAAAGGGAAGTCAAAGATGGAAATATGCCATCCAGACCACTGAAACTCATCTTTCTCATATCTCTGCCTTTCCCAGCTACAGTCTGAATATTTCTAATATTTTTGCCTCCATTACTTTCATTCTCATTTAGAAATAGTCTAGCTGTTTCCTGGAAATTCCCCTTTTTTACCAGTAAAAAAATAGACAGCCGTCTATGACAAACACACCAAGTTGATGCACTATTGAGTCATGTCTGTAGAAGCTTACCCCGGCGTGTATCAAAGCTCTCATGAGAGAAACAGGGAGAGGATAGAAAGAGCACTCAACTGGACAGTCCTCATGCTGGGACAGACACATTCTTATTAGTATCAATACATCCCACCCGAGGGCAGCTTTAGTGGACTGAATTTGAACCAGTAATTCAGTGATCCTCTGGATTCTGATCTTTGTGGATTTAGGGTCCTGAATATTCTTATGACTGGTAAATATCAATTCTGCGTACAAATATTATGAGCAGTTTCGGAGGTATTATAATTACAAACAAATTCGGTACCTTAAAATTTATTGTAATGGGTTTCTGCCTAGGCTGCCTACATTATTCTACAAACATCTGCTTACAATTTGGAGGAGCAAATGTGAAGTTGTCACAACAGCTCTCTCTTGTGAAAAACACACTGATGATTGCTAAATGATATTCTAGATCACTGAATGGTTGTGTGCAGCACATTTCAGACAGTGCATGCAGAAAGAATGATGCTATAATATTGGTGCTAGATTGGGAGAATGGTTATTGAGGTAGGAATTGGCATTTGTTGCATTAATTTTCTGGACAGAAAACTGGAACATTATGACAGGTTTAACAGTGGGACAATCCATGCCTACTCAACACATGCATTTCGACACTAAGTTCAAATACTTTTATCATGACATCTAAAACAGGCATTAGGCCTCTTGCATTTATTAACATGTCTTTGGGAAACTTAATTGCCCTTGAACTGAGTGGCTTGCTAGGCCATTTCAGAGGGTAGTTGAGAGTCAACCACATTGCTGTGGCTCTAGAGTCACATGTAGGCCAGACCAGGTAAGGATGGTAGATTTCCTTCTCTGAAAGACATTAATGAACCAGATGGACTTGTCCAACAATCGACAATGGTTTCATGGTCATCAGTCGATTCTTAATTCCAAATATATTTTATTGAATTCGAATTCTGCCATGGCAGGATTCAAACTCAGGTCCCCAGAACATTAGCTGAGTTTTGGGAAATGTCTAACAATAATACCACTAGGCTATTACCTCCCGGCATTCTTCAGTACCTGCTTCTGTTACAGACAGGAGGAGCAGGATTACTACCCCCACAACTTCACAGTTGTAGCAATCAGACCACCATTATCCCACCCCCATCACCTCCCTCCCCAACCCTCCCCACCATTGCCAACTCCAAACCCCTCTGGGGTCACCTTTGGGTGAGGCAAACGGCCTGATGTTCGTTATCATCAATACTTGTGGAGGCCCATCAGGTTCTTTCAGAGCCATATTTATGAGGCCTGAGGCCTAAACTTGAGTAAGCCTCTAGTTCCCTGCCTGAGGCATGCACTCCTCGAGTATCACTGAGCATGGGCCTAAAAAAAAGGATCCAGATGAATTGCAACCACATTATGTCAAAAGCTTCCTTTCATCGCAGAGATATACTTAAGTTGTACCTGGCATACCACAAGAGGATTGCATTTACATCATGCTTGTTGCAGAGTCTTAGCAGAACTCCATCCAGTCTCATCATTTTTGTATGCAACGAATATATTTTTGTGCCATTGAACATGAGCGAGTAAACACAAATCTTAAATGATCACTTAAAAAATTCCAGCAAAATATCTCAGCTTCTTGAAAATATCCTTGGCAAACTGCCTGTCTATTGTGACGGGCTGCCATGCTGACACTGTGGTTAGCACTGCTGCCTTACAGTGCCAGGGACCTGGGTTCGATTCCTGGCTTGGGTCACTGTCTGTGCGGGATCTGCATGTTCTCCCCATATCTGAGTGGGTTTCCTCCGGGTGCTCCAGTTTCCTCCCGCTGTTCGAAAGACCTGCTGGTTTGGTGCATTGGCCATGCTAAATTCTCTCAGTGTCCCCGAACAGATGCCGGAGTGTGGTGATGAGGGGATTTTCACAGTAACTTCATTGCAGTGTTAACGTAAGCTACTTGTGACACTAATAAAATAAACTATACACATATTTGTCCTAATATTAGAGCAGATATTCTGGTTTTAAATTATGCAGCAAGCTTAATTCTCAACATCAGCAAAATAAGTTCCTACATTTATAAAAAGGCTGAATTTGAGTGAGACAATTTCCAGACATTCACGACTGGGGTAATTCTACAATAAATGCACATGTTTATGAAAGATCTGTTACAGATAAGGCATACTGAGTCCACTTAATCAAGCACTTGGGGTCTGCTTAAATAAAAACTACAGAATGGCTTTGATCAGCAGTAATATTATAGTTTGTGCTAACACTGCAAAGAGGCAGCCAAAAGAAAATCAGGCCAAAAGTGTGGTAGCAGTCTGCAGTGAAATCGAAACTCAGTGCAAGGACGAGACAGAAAGCACATTCTATTCTTCAGCAATCCTACATTAATGCCAGATCCACTTAACGGAGTGAACACAGTTCTAATCCCCGTTGATACTTCACCCTTCAAAACTATTATTTATATCTGAGAGAATGAATACGTTAAGAAGCATTTTTTTTAAAATGCACATGGAACTGATAAATTCATTCAAAAAAAAAGCCCTAAATTGCACCCTTGTAAAGTAAGGAAAGTTCCTATTAGTTCAGTCAGATTGGCAAGTCTCTGAGTCTAATTCATGGGAATGATCCAGCAATGGCTTTTTACTAGCTGTACTTAAAAGGTTTTGGCATGTGGATGGAGCTACAGTTCACTCTCATTACGGGAAAACCCTGGAAACAAAACAGTCTTGCTTGCATAGAGATGCAGTGAACATCAACCAACCATGTTGAGTATCGCAGCGTGAAAAGTTGGTAACCAAGGTCTGAATACGTGGTAACAGGCATAATGGACCAGAGTCCATAAGACTTTGCGGACTTTTGAAAATGGCAGGCAGGTCCTGGCTGTGAAATTCACACCCCCAATTTCCAACAAATCCCACTCTTGCTGGCAAGGGAAGGAGGGTTAGTGCGAATCACACAGGTGAGAAACCTAAACACGGAAGGGCCATTGGAACTTTGTTTGAAGTTCAAAACGAAGTATTGGCTGTTCCAAGGATCTTAAACCACAGTGTGGGAGTCACAAATTTATGGACTGGATGTAAATGCTTTTCAAGGGCAGATAAAGCCTGTTCCGATATCATGATTGGGAAGTTTTTAAAAAATTGCCTACTCTTCAAATTTGAAAACAAAACAGGCGTGATCTGTCAGTGGGAGTTTAAAAAACACTGTCTGCTGGACTGCTTTCATTGGCAGACCATTGGGTGTAGGGTAGAAAAAATATAACTACCTGTTAGAACCATAGAACATTACAGCTCAGAAACAGGCCTTTGTCTGTGCCGAACCATTTTTCGCCTAGTCCCACTGACCTGCACTTGGACCATATCCCTCCACACCCCTCTCATCCATGAACCAGTCCAAGTTTTTCTTAAATGTTAAAAGTGACCCCGCATTTACCACTTTATCCGGCAGCTCATTCCACACTCCCACCACTCTCTGCGTGAAGAAGCCCCCCCTAATATTTCCTTTAAACTTTTCTCCTTTCACCCTTAACCCATGCCCTCTGGATTTTTTCTCCCCTAGCCTCAGCGGAAAAAGCCTGCTTGCATTCACTCTATCTATACCCATCCAAATCTTATACACCTCTATCAAATCTCCCCTCAATCTTCTACGTTCCAGGGAATAAAGTCCCAACCTATTCAATCTCTCTCTGTAACTCAGCTTCTCAAGTCCCGGCAACATCCTTGTGAACCTTCTCTGCACTCTTTCAACCTTATTTACATCCTTCCTGTAACGAGGTGACCAAAACTGTACACAATACTCCAAATTCGGCCTCACCAATGCCTTATATAACCTTACCATAACACTCCAACTTTTATACTCGATACTCCGATTTATAAAGGCCAATGTACCAAAGGCACTCTTTACGACCCTGTCCACCTGTGACGTCACTTTTAGGGAATTCTGTACCTGTATTCCCAGATCCCTCTGTTCAACTGCACTCTTCAGAGTCCTACCATTTACCGAGTACGTTCTTCTTTGGTTTGTCCTTCCAAAGTGCAATATCTCACACTTGTCTGCGTTAAATTCCATTTGCCATTTTTCAGCCCATTTTTCTAGTTGGTCCAAATCCCTCTGCAAGCTTTGAAAGCCTTCCTCACTGTCCACTACACCTCCAATCTTTGTATCATCAGCAAACTTGCTGATCCAATTTACCACATTATCATCCAGATCATTGATATAGATGACAACCAACAATGGACCCAACACCGATCCCTGCGGCACACCACTAGTCACAGGCCTCCACGCAGAGAAGCAATCCTCCACAACCACTCTCTGGCTTCTTCCATTGAGCCAGTGTCTAATCCAATTTACTACCTCCCCATGTATACCTAGCGACTGAACCTTCCTAACTAACCTCCCATGAGGGACCTTGTCAAAGGCCTTGCTGAAATCCAGGTAGACAACATCCACCGCCTTCCCTTCATCCACTTTCCTGGTAACCTCTTCGAAAAACTCTAATAGATTGGTCAAACATGACCTACCACGCACAAGGCCATGTTGACTCCAGTTCCACAGTTTCAGAGTTTTATTTAACATTTTTCAAGGGCTGTTATTATGTCATTATGAATAAACGGCTGTGTTTCAAAGGTAATCATCTCGCAACGAATTCTATGCTCACAATTTGATTGACAAGTTAACAAGGCTATTAAAGGATAAGGTCCCTTTGGTGTGGCTATTGAATAGAAATGTGTTTGTTTTTAAAAAGGATTAATGACTTGAGAATATTTAAAAGCTTTGAGTTGGTTTCATACATGGGTGTTTTTTTGCTATCAATAGTGTATGAGTGAGAGCTGCATTAGATTGTTGGAGATATATCTTCTTCATCTTCACATGGCTGCTTGGGTCTTGTCATGGTAGATACTGGGTGAGTGGCTATAGAGGTGGTGGGGGAGTGAGAGGACTTACGGATGGGTGTGGTGGGGGGGGTGTTAATGGATGTGATGGATGAGGGCTAAAAGGCCAAACAGCTTCTGACTGTAACACTACATTCTGTACTCTCTCCTTTCCTTCTCTATGAATGGTATGCTTTGTCTGTATAGCATGCAAGAAATAATACTTTTCACTGTATACTAATACATGTGACAATAATAAATCAAATTGAATTCTAAAACAACTGGGATGAAATCCTAGACAATTGAGATGGGCCTTTTAACCAGCTCATCTCAGCACTCACCTGCCTCCAGGGCTGCCTATAATCTGCTTCTGGAGTTGCTTGGCCCGACTCTATCCTGTCCCTACTTCCCAAAGCAAATATTTGGTCCAAAAGGCCCTTTAAACCAAGGGGTGCCTTGCCAAGTTGGGAACCTGCCTCAGTAACAAGAATCTGACCTAGTGCGTGTATTCATTCCACATTTTCATACATTCTCATTCAGGATTACGACATCCATTAGCAGCTTGCATTCTTCTCTGGAAAAAAAAAAATTTCCTCCTTTTTTTCTTCAATAGAAAAGTGACTGCAACTCTGGATGCTCCCACTCCAATGTTGTCAGGACTAGGAATGCAGCAGTTCTCAATGCTACCCCCGCTCTCATCAATTGTGCCGCCACCATACATCAGTGAGCTCACTTTGAGCGGCACGGTAGCACAGTGGTTAGCGCTGCTGCCTCACAACGCCAGGGACCCAGGTTCGATTCCCAGCTCGGGTCACTGTCTGTGTGGTGTTTGCACGTTCTCCCCGTGTCTGCGTGGGTTTCTTCCAGTGCTCCGGTTTCCTCTCACACTCCAAAGATGTGCTGGTTAGATTGATTGGCCATGCTACATTGACCCTAGTGTCAGGGGGATTGGCTGGGTAAATGTGTGGGGTTACGGGAATAGGGCCTGGGTGGGATTGTGGTCAGCGCAGACTCGATGGGCAGAATGGCCTCCTTCTGTACTGTAGGGATTCTATGGACTTTACTGTTATGCTAGCCTATAAAACAGTATTTTAAGTGATGGTTGAAACAATCAGAACTTCTGGGGCAGAATTTTAAATTCTGCACCTAAACTCAAACACATTCCAAACATTTTCAATACAACTCATCAAAAGAAGATTTCTTTCTATTTCTGAGAGTGCAGAATTATTCTTCCAGGGCAAAAGAAAAGCAACAGACTTTGCACATTTATCCTTCCGTGAATCAAGAGAGTCTGGGTGAGATTTTCCACACAACCTGCCACACGGTTCATGGCTGCGGAAGCCTACCATTGGCCGGTGGCGGGATCTTCTGGTCCTGCCATTGTCAACGGAGTTTCCCATTGAATGTACCCCTCACCCAACGAAACCCAAGGCCGCTGGCGGGTCTGGAAGATCCCACCGGCGTGAACAGCCGGAAACCTTTATTGGACTGTCTTTCTCTCTTAATTGGTAAATTGCTTAACTCATTCCAATATGTTTTTGTATCTGACTATTTAGAGATATTCCATGTGTCTCAGTGGAACATCATTAAAACACCTTGGAAAACATTGCTAGATGATACCTGTTGAAGGGCTTCGTGCACTACAGCCCTGGAGGATGGCTACAAGGCAACCACCATAGGATTTATATTTATTTCCATTGATTTATGGTGAATGGGGTGGATAGAGAACAGTTGTTCCCCTCAGTTGAAGGGTCAGTTACGAGGGGACACAAGTTAAAATTGAGGGGTGGGAGGTTTAGGGGTGGATTTGAGGAAAAACCTTTTTACTCAGAGGGTGGTGAGGGTCTGGAATGCGCTGCCTGGGAGGGTGGTGGAGGCGGGATGCCTCACATCCTTTAAAAAGTACCTGGATGAGTACTTGGCACGCCATAACATTCAAGGCTATGGGCCAAGTGCTGACAAGTGGGATTAGGTGGGCAGGTCAGGGCATTTCACGTGTTGGTGCAGACTCGATGGGCCTCTTCTGCACTGTAGTATTCTGTGATTTATGTGAAGAGAAAGGTTGACGTGAAGATAAAGTGGTGAACATCATTTTACACTCGCATCTACATTTTGCTGCAAACACAAGTTAACATAGCTCCCCGCTCCTTGCAACATTGGGGAATGGCACTGAATTGAAAACTTCAAATATCAAGGGAGATGCTCGTCCATTCTGCAGAGGTGGAAATACATTTCAATAGGATATTTTTCAGATAATTACAACGCCATCGCTTTTTGAGCAGAAGGTACATTAAGATCCACGGAATAAGTTTTTTATTCCACTCATAAGTTGACCCGATAACTCATGATTAATGAACCTACAAGCAAGTTCTTATTGGTGACATGGGGTCATGAGTTCCATGACCCACTATCATTAATTGCAGCTGGGTGGCACTTCTGCCAACCCCAATTGGCCTAATAAACGCAAAATACTGCGGATGCTGGAATCTGAAAAAAACCCAGAAAATGCTGGAAAATCTCAGCAGGTCTGACAGCATCTGTGGAGAGAGAATAGGGCCAACGTTTTGAGTCTAGATGACCCTTCATCAGAGCCAGTCGATCCGATACTCTCCCCGTCAGAATCCCAGGGTTAAATGTTGCTGGATAGTCCAAAGGGGCATGAAAACATCGCAAGATTATGGCACAGAAGGAAGCTATTCGGTCCATCATGTCTGTGCTGGCCGCAAAAGAGCTATCCAGTCTAATCCCACCTTCCAGCTCCTGGCGTATAGCCCTGTAAGTGATGGCACCTTGAGTGCATATGCAAGAGCTTTTTAAATGCATTGAGGGTGGCTGACTCAAACACCTCTTTCAGGCAGTGAGTTCCTGACACCCACCATCCTCTACTCCTTCCACCAATGACTCAAAATCTATGCCCCCTGCTTTTTGACCTCTCTGTCAATGCAAATAGGGCCTACTGACCCACTCTATAGAGGCTCCTCATAATTTTACACATCTGAATTAAATCTCCCCTTGCGTGACCTGCAACGTTGTCTCCTGACTTGAGGGTGGGCTGGAAAATTCATCAGCGGGGTTGTAGGGGAAGGTATTGTAGCAGCGGAAGTGCTGCACTTAAAGCTAGACTCCTCTTAAAGCACACCAGCAGACAGTAATTTAAAACTGTAGATCAAAAAGAGAACACGAGCTTCTAAGTTCTCGGCAAGTGATGTCAATATTATTCTAACTGAAATTAGATGGGGGATTGAAATAATGGCAGTGGGTGTCAAGAGACCAATTGACACTGAACCATATGGAAAGATATGGCAAGGGTATTAAGTGACAATTTGCTAATCCACAGGACCCTTGCCCAGTGCTGAATAATGTTAATGACCTCTCAAAGTCTGCAAGCTCTCGTTAATGTATATTTTATTAATTTCAGATGGTAAATCTATATTTATCAAAATGTTTTGTAAATCTAAGGCTATCACTCTTTGCACTCAATGGTCTGTCATGATATCTATACAAAAGATTCACTTCCGCAGTGTGTGTGTACTGCCAAATCCCAATGGGATTCTCATAAACAAAATCATGAATCTTAAAGTTTGATGACTACCTCAATAACTTGAAGTCAATAATCCGTATAACTCTGAAAACAGGATACCTGGCAAACTTACTGGAGATAGCTTTGTACTTTGTAGATGCTCACTACAAGTTTGACCGTCCATAGTACTGGATAGTTGGACTTTAGGTTCTGACAGCATGATTTGGGGACACAAATCTAGATGATTCAGCAGGTTCTGCTTCAGTGACTCCCGATAAATACTAAAGCCAGGGACAAAGCTTTTTAAATTTTCATAAATGCACCTATTAAAGCAATGCAGAACACAAATCTTGCTGGGGCAAGTGTTTCAATTGGGGCATTAATCAGATCACTTCAGTAAACAGAAATCAGCCCCATTAGTATCACCTCTTAATATAAAGATTATTTAGTGAAAGATTCATCAACTATATGAGCTATATCAAATCAAATGAGCTATCAAGAGAGGCTGGACAAACTGGGGTTGTTTTCTCTGGAGTGGCAGAGGCTGAGGGGAGACCTGGTAGAAGTCTATAAAATTATGAGAGGCACAGATAGGGCTGACAGTCAGAATCTTTTTCCCAGAGTTGAAATGTCCAGTGTTTCAATGACCCTTCGTCAGAGCCAGAACTTAAGGTGAGAGGGGGAAGTTCAAAGGAGATGTGAGGGGTAACCTTTTTTTACACAGAGGGTGCGATTTTACCATCGTGTTGCGCCCATTTTCGGGGGCAACACGGTCATAAAGTGGGGCATAAAGCGATTAGTGCGATTGGCACCGGTGTTTGCGACCAGTGCCATTTTACGAGTGCCGGATTTCTGGCGCGGTCAGCTGCTCACTGGAAATGGGCGAGAGGCAGGTTAATGTATGTAAATTTATTTAAATGCTGTTTAACATCTGCTTGGTGAGCCCGGCGCTCAGTCGTACGGGCTCGCCCGCCTTGATGACCTCGCTGGGAAAGGTTGTCGCCGATGAGGAATAGATATGCTCCCCATGAACGGGGAGCAGTTGACGTGGCCTTGCCGATGGAACCAGAGGCCATTGATGCCCCCCAGGGAGACCGAGGGCAAGGGGGGGGGGTGCCCCTTCGGCAGTGCCACCCTGGCAATGCCAGTCTGGCCCCTGGGCAATGCCCACTGGGCAGTGCCAGGGATGGGGCTAATGGGGCGAGGGGCCAGTGGGGGCAGGGGCCTGTTGCCACTCTGCATCGATCGGTCTGGGTGGCAAGGGGGTGCAGCGGGGACTGTATCTCGGGCTGTGGGCCCCTGCGATTGCAGGGGGGGGGGGGGGGGGGGGAGGAGCTGCTTCAGGTTGCTAGTGGCCTGACAGTTCTCTCTTTTCTGTCAGACCCCTGCTACTGCTCATGCACACGTGCAGCATCAGTGGCCTACACATGCGTACTACCTTCCTCTGCAGGCTTTCGGGCCCATTACGCCCTGACCACAGGCTGCAGCAGCGGGCAACAGGCTCGCTCAGAGTTTTGCAGGCAGAGTGCGTATAAAAGATGGATCTGAAACGCTCTTAGTTTCAAGTCCGCCCAGCACTGAGATAAAAAATGGTAAAATCGTCCCCAGAGAGTGGTAGGTGTCTGGAACCCGCTGCCGGGGTGGTGGTGGAGGCAGATACGATAGGCTTTTTACAGGCTTTTAGACAGGCACATGAATATGCAAGGAATAGAGGGATATGGACCAAGGACAGGCTAAAGGGGTTAGTTTAATTTGGCGTCATGCTCGGCACAGCATCGTGGGCCGAAGGGCCTGTTCCTCTGCTGTACTGATCTATGTTCTATATTATTTCTATGTACATTTGCAGAGATGGCCCTCTGGAACAAGCTTTGTTGTAACTTGCCCAGGAAAACGTTGGAATCAGGAACCTTAAAGTTTGACAACTGCCTCAATAACTTGACCTCTAACAATCCGTATGACTCTGAAAACAGGGTACCCGGGAAGCTGGTTCCTGTGAAAACTATTTAATATTCGTGACAAATTAAGGAACCGTGTTGCACTTCTTACAAGATAGACTTCTGAACTGTAGGAGTCTCTTCTGAACATAACTGGAACTCAAGGTGACAAATTACTATAAGTGAAGTAAAAAGGGACACAGCTTTCTGCTTCTGGCATTAATCCCCTTTGCTGAACATGAAGCCAGCATAGAATGATAATATTTGCTGTTGTTCCTGCCATTTAATTTGTGATTTATATAAATTTATATAAATGATCTGGAAGAAGGTGTAACTGGGGTGATCAGTAAGTTTGCGGACGACACAAAATTGGCAGGACTTGCAGATAGTGAGGAGCATTGTCAGAAGCTACAGAAGGATATAGATAGGCTGGAAATTTGGGCAAAGAAATGGCAGATGGAGTTCAATCCTGATAAATGCAAAGTGATGCATTTTGGTAGAAATAATGTAGGGAGGAGCTATATGATAAATGGCAGAACCATAAAGGGTGTAGATACGCAGAGGGACCTGGGTGTGCAAGTCCACAGACCCTTGAAAGTGACGTCACAGGTGGAGAAGGTGGTGAAGAGGGCATATGGCATGCTTGCCTTTATAGGACGGGGCATAGAGTATAAAAGTTGGGGTCTGATGTTGCAGATGTATAGAACGTTGGTTCGGCCGCATCTGGAGTACTGCGTCCAGTTCTGGTCGCCACACTACCAGAAGGACGTGGAGGCTTTGGAGAGAGTGCAGAGGAGGTTTACCAGGATGTTACCTGGTATGGAGGGGCTTAGTTATGAGGAGAGATTGGGTAAACTGGGGTTGTTCTCCCTGGAAAGACGGAGGATGAGGGGGGACTTAATAGAGGTGTATAAAATTATGAAAGGCATAGATAGGGTGAACGGTGGGAAGCTTTTCCCCAGGTCGGTGGTGACGTTCACGAGGGGTCATAGGTTCAAGGTGAAGGGGGGGAGGTTTAACACAGATATCAGAAGGACATATTTTACACAGAGGGTGGTGGGGGCCTGGAATGCGCTGCCAGGCAAGGTGGTGGAGGCGGGCACACTGGGAACGTTTAAGACTTATCTAGACAGCCATATGAACGGAGTAGGAATGGAGGGATACAAAAGAATGGTCTCGTTTGGACCAGGGAGCGGCGCGGGCTTGGAGGGCCGAAGGGCCTGTTCCTGTGCTGTATTGTTCTTTGTTCTTTGTTCTATTTAGGTGCTCACATACTTTTTCAACTAAAAATCTTAACGTTTCCATGCATTCAGTTGGATCCTTCCAGGCCTGATAAAATATACCTGAAAAAAAGTACTTTTTGCCCTATGAGATTCTATGATATTTGCTCCAATAAGGTAGTTGATCTGTTGGATGTTCGAATAAAGCATCCAATGGGGTTTTTCCCACACCTTTGGTGACAAGACCTGGACTGCAATGCTAATGAGAACAGGGTTGATTTTCTGCAGACCAATTAACATTCTTTTCGACAGTACGAATTGCTGTAACTTGAATTTTCAGTACAGAAGCTGCAGAAGTCTGACTTTTTCAAGAATGCTGTTGCAGCACGACACTGGGGATCGCCGACAATATTACAAGCTGCAGGCAAGCCCAAACCTCTTGATGCAAAAAAAAATCAAAAGAAAAGGCAACATGAAATAACTAAAAATGTATCTTCAGCTGTCTTCCTTTACTTTAACCTTAAGAATAAGTATTATAGAATCCCTCTAGTGCAGGAGAGGCCAATTATCCCATCAGATCTGCACCGACTCACTAACAAAGCATCTTACCCAGGCCCTCTATCCCGCCCGATCACCGTAACCCCACACATTTCCATGCCTAATCCATCTGACCTACACATTTTGGGACACTAAGGCATAATTTAACATGGCGAATCCAACTAACCTGCACATGTTTGGAGTGTGGGAAGAAACCGGAGCACCCGGAGGAAACCCACGCAGACATGGGGAGAATGTGCAAACTCCACACAGACAGTTCCCACGACTGGAATCAAACCCGGGTCCCTGGACACTTTGTTTCTCTTACTGTTGATTGCAAATTATCAATAGGGCTATGTATTTATGTTATTGCTACTGTATGTACTTCTCGTACTATCCCGTTCCACTTGAAACAGTGTACGTAATTCATTATTCTTTCTCCAAACTCACATGGAATGACTCCGTTCTGTAATGGGCAGCAGGCATCCACAGAAATATCACAAATGACACAACCATTATTCTACGAGCTACACGCATGCAGTTTTTCTAGAGTTTTAAATGACAAGCTTTCACATATTTAGTGCACAAAACTAATGTTGTGAAATTGAATAGCAGAGCTTCCCAACGGATTGAGGAATTAACTTAACAGTAACCATAATGGACTGACCTAATCATGTTACCTTCAAAGGCAGCATTATAGAATTCATAGCATTATAGCTCTGACGAAGGAACGTCCAGACTTGAAACGTTGGCTCTATTCCCTCTGCACAGCTGCTGTCAGACCTGTTGAGATTTTCCAGCATTTTCTGTTTTTATTATAGAATTTATCCCATTGTGATCAGGCTCTCCCAGCTCTTCCAACTTTACTTATTTCAGAATTTATAAACATTTCACTTCATAAAATTACAAAGGCTTCTGTTTCCGTAAGTTTTCTAATAGGATATTTTATATCATAGAATCCCTACAGTACAGAAGGAAGCCATTTTGCCCATCGAGTCTGTACCGACCACAATCCCACCCTATTACCCCCTAGCATTTACCCTGCTAATCCCCCTGACCCATTTACCATGGCCAATCAACCTAACCCACACATCTTTGGACAGTGGGAGGAAACCGGAGCACCCGGAGGAAACCCATGCAGACACGGGGAGAATGTGCAAACTCCATACAGACAGTGACCCGAGGGTGTAATTGAACCCGGGACCCTGGCGCTGTGAGGCAGCAATGCGAACCACTGTGCCACCCTGCCGTCCTCATGACTCTCTCTGTAAATTAAATCCACAGAACCTTTCCTTTTGCTGATGATATTCGATTTGACCTCGGTTACCGACTCATTCACTATAGAAACCCATTCACTTTATTTAGCTTATCAAAACTCTGAGTACATAATTTCAATTGCCTTCCCTCAAATACCCTTTGACCCTTTTCTGTTCTGATGAAAAGATCTTAGTTTCTTCTATCCCTCCTCATAAGTAAAACATCACTCCTGTGGTATCCATATTGGTGCATTTCATCTGCACCCTTCTCCATAACAGCGACATTCTTCTGAAGCTGCATGACCAGCATGGCAAAGTACGACCCTCTAATTTTCAAGGAATAGTACAAAGCAGAGCAAGAAATAAAAATAGCTTCGATTGGCGAGGTCCCCAACGATTGTCTGTCAGTTGGATGTGTTAACATAAGTTGGTCATCAGAAATACAGCTCAAGCATTTCATTGCTATATAATCTACCATTAGCTAAAGCAAACATTTATATTAGCAAACTAAAGATTATTGCCAATGAGAAACATGTTGGGCAGGATTTTCCAGCCGCGCTCGCCCCAAAACCGGAAAATCCCTCCCGAGGTCAACGGACCTTTCCATGGTCCGCCCCTCACCTGCTACGATTCTCATGGCTGAGGGGATGGTGCAGGAGGGAGGGGTTCAGGTACTTAAGCAATTGGGGCTCGTACTGGGGAAGGTGTGACCTCTATGAGAAGGATGGTCTACACCTTAATCAGAAGGGGACCAATATCCTGGGGGGTAAATTTGCTAAGGCCATGCAGGGAGGTTTAAACTGATTCGGGGGGGGGGAGGGATCCTGAGTAGTGGGGCTGAAAGTGAGGGATGCATGGATGGGGACTGCAATGCACGGCATTGCAGAGGTGGGGTGGAGCAGGGTTTGAAATGTGTATACTTCAATGCCAGGAGTATTCGCAATAAAGTGGGTGAACTTGCAGCGTGGATCAGTACCTGGGACTTCGATGTTGTGGCTATTTCAGAGACATGGATAGAGCAGGGGCAGGAATGGATGCTGCAGGTCCCGGGGTTCAAATGTTTTAGTCGAAGTAGGGAAGGAGGTAGAAGAGGGGGAGGGGTAGCATTATTGGTCAGAGATTGTATCACAGTGTCAGAGAGGAGGTTTGATGAGGACTTATCTGTTGAGGTAGTATGGGCGGAGATTAGAAATAGGAGAGGAGAGGTCACCCTGTTGGGAGTCTTTTATAGACCTCCTAAAAGTTCTAGAGAGGTTGAGGAAAGGATTGCGGAGTCAATCCTGCTTAGGAGTGAAAGTAATAGGGCAATTGTTATGGGGGATTTTAACTTGACTAATATTGACTGGAATTGTTATAGCTCTAGCTCGTTAGAGGGGTCAGTTTTTGTTCAAAGCGTGCAGGAAGGTTTTTTGACTCAGTATGTAGACAGGCCAACTAGAGGTGAGGCTATATTGGATCTGGTGCTGGGAAATGAGCCAGACCAGGTGCTAGACTTGGAAGTTGGTGTGCATTTTGGTGATAGTGACCACAATTCGGTTACGTTCACCTTAGTGATGGAAAGGGATAGGCATGAACCTCGGGCCAGTGGTTTTAGCTGGGGGAAGGGTAATTATGAGGCTATTAGGAGAGAATTAGGAAACATAGGTTGGACTAGGAGATTACAGGGACTGGGAACGTCCGACATGTGGAGTTTTTTCAAGGAGCAGCTACTGCGAGTCTGTGATAGGTATGTCCCTGTCAGGCAAGGAGGAATTGGTAGGGCTAGGGAACCGTGGTGCACCAAAAAAGTTTCTTTGTTGGTTAAAAAGAAAAAGGAGGCTTATGTTCGGATGAGACGTGAGCACTCGGGTAGTGCACTAGAAAGCTTTAGATTGGCTAAGAGGGAGTTGAAGAGCGAGCTTAGAAGGGCTAAAAGGGGACATGAGAAGACTTTGGCGGATAGGGTTAAAGAGAATCCTAAGGCGTTCTATAGGTATGTCAAGAACAGAAGGTTGGTTAGGGCAAGTTTAGGGCCAGTTATAGATGGCAGAGGGAAGTTATGTGTGGAACCGGAGGAGATTGGTGAAGCATTGAACCAATATTTCTCTTCGGTGTTCACGCAAGGGGACATGAATATAGCTGAGGAGGACACTGGGTTGCAAGGGAGTAGAATAGACAGTATTACAGTTGATAAGGAGGATGTGCAGGATATTCTGGAGGGTCTGAAAATAGATAAATCCCCTGGTCCGGATGGGATTTATCCAAGGATTCTCTGGGAGGCAAGAGAAGTGATTGCAGAGCCTCTGGCTCTGATCTTCAGGTCGTCGTTGGCCTCTGGTATAGTACCAGAAGATTGGAGGTTAGCGAATGTTGTCCCATTGTTTAAGAAGGGGAACAGAGACTTCCCCGGGAATTATAGACCGGTGAGTCTCACTTCTGTTGTCGGCAAGATGTTGGAAAAAATTATAAGGGATAGGATTTATAGTTATTTGGAGAGTAATGAATTGATAGGTGATAGTCAGCATGGTTTTGTGGCAGGTAGGTCGTGCCTTACTAACCTTATTGAGTTTTTTGAGAAAGTGACCAAGGAGGTGGATGGGGGCAAGGCAGTGGACGTGGTATATATGGATTTTAGTAAGGCGTTTGATAAGGTTCACCATGGTAGGCTTCTGCAGAAAATGCAGATGTATGGGATTGGGGGTGATCTAGGAAATTGGATCAGGAATTGGCTAGCGGATAGGAAACAGAGGGTGGTGGTTGATAGTAAATATTCATCATGGAGTGCGGTTACAAGTGGTGTACCTCAGGGATCTGTTTTGGGGCCACTGCTGTTTGTAATATTTATTAATGATCTGGATGAGGGTATAGTTGGGTGGATTAGCAAATTTGCTGATGACACCAAAGTCGGTGGTGTGGTAGACAGTGAGGAAGGGTGTCGTAGTTTGCAGGAAGACTTAGACAGGTTGCAAAGTTGGGCCGAGAGGTGGCGGATGGAGTTTAATGCGGAGAAGTGTGAGGTAATTCACTTTGGTAGGAATAACAGATGTGTTGAGTATAGGGCTAACGGGAGGACTTTGAATAGTGTGGAGGAGCAGAGGGATCTAGGTGTATGTGTGCATAGATCCCTGAAAGTTGGGAATCAAGTAGATAAGGTTGTTAAGAAGGCATATGGTGTCTTGGCGTTTATTGGTAGGGGGATTGAATTTAGGAGTCGTAGCGTTATGTTGCAACTGTACACAACTCTGGTGCGGCCGCACTTGGAGTACTGTGTGCAGTTCTGGTCCCCACATTACAGGAAGGATGTGGAGGCTTTGGAGAGGGTGCAGAGGAGGTTTACCAGGATGTTGCCTGGTATGGAGGGGAGATCCTATGAGGAGAGGCTGAGGGATTTGGGATTGTTTTCGCTGGAAAGGCGGCGGCTAAGAGGGGATCTTATTGAAACATATAAGATGATTAGAGGTTTAGATAGGGTGGATAGTGATAGCCTTTTTCCTCTGATGGAGAAATCCAGCACGAGGGGGCATGGCTTTAAATTGAGGGGGGGTAGTTATAGAACCGATGTCAGGGGTAGGTTCTTTACCCAGAGGGTGGTGAGGGATTGGAATGCCCTGCCAGCATCAGTAGTAAATGCGCCTAGTTTGGGGGCGTTTAAGAGATCCGTAGATAGGTTCATGGACGAAAAGAAATTGGTTTAGGTTGGAGGGTCACAGTTTTTTTTTTAACTGGTCGGTGCAACATCGTGGGCCGAAGGGCCTGTTCTGCGCTGTAATGTTCTATGTTCTATGTTCTATGTCTTCTTTATCAAAGAAAATATGGATATGTTTTTGTATTACTGACCTTTTGGACCCCGAGCTCCAGGCAAGCCTCGTACAGCTGGGGCGCCTCGGAGTTTAACCGTATCTTCAGGTGCTCCTTTAAGGGTTAGGTGTCCGCGGTTTGTCAACAGAGTGCTGACCGGTTCTGCAGCTGCCAATAGAGCCACCTGTAACGCAAGCACAAACACAGTGTTTACAAATACTGGTTATAAAATTCCACCATTGGGAGAGCTTAGAAAGGGAACCAGAATTGGACTGAATGGCAGGGCTTGTAATGAATGTACACATCACAGAATCCTTACAGTTCAGAAGGAGGCCATTCAGCCCATCAAGTCTGTACTGACTCCCTGAAATAGCATCTTACCCAGACCCTGCCCCACTGCCTTATCCCCATAACCCTGCACATTTATCATGGCTGATCCACCTAACCTTCACATCTTTGTGACACTCAGGGGCAATTTATCACGGTCAATCCCCCTAACCTTCCGATCTTTGGAGTGTGGGAAGAAATCTAAGCACCCGGAGGTAACGTATTCAGGCACAGGGAGAAAGTGCAAACTCCACACAGTCACCCAAGGCCGGAATCGAACCCAGGTCCCTGGCGCTGTGAGGTAGCAGTACTAGCAACTGTGCCGCCCCAGATAATTAACCTTTTGATCTGGGAATCAAAATAAGGACATTGCAAACGGTGTCTGAATTTCTTACTGTTGACATAAATGCCATAAAAATGCGAAATGGAAAATTAGCCAACCATCCCAAGATGAAGAATAGGAACAGCTCAACATGTTCGAACGAGCATTTTACTCCACATGAGCTTTCTAGCCTGATCCCACTCCCCTCCTCACTTCTAATACCTTTCTGAACATTCATCTTTTTCAAGTAACTGTACAAACCCTTTCAAAATAATTTATGGACTCTGCATTCATGAATTATTCATGGAAGAGAATTCCACATTCAAACCACCCTGTTCAAATTTGTTTTTCTCACCCTGTCCTCACTAACTCAGACACCTTGAGCTTTACAATCGACAGATAGGTTTCTTTAACTGACTTGGTCAGGCTTCACACACAGACAGCTCACCAATACCTCAAACAAATAGTCACGCTTTATACATTAGGCTCCACCTGTGTTTGTCAGGATAACGTCACTGGCTGGGGGGCCAGGATAACGAGCAGGAAACCTAGCAGACCTCATCTTTCCCGACCCAGGACGAGTGAGGCCTTGCTGGTCTAGAGTATTTTGATATGGAATAAATTACAGGAAAGTGGATGATTTGACCCAGTCCCAGCATTATATAACTTTTTTATAAATTAAAGAAAACTTATTTGGGACCCCCCCCCCCCACCCCCATCCCCCATCCACCGCCCCCCCCCCCCCCCCCCCCTCACCCTCCTCACCCTCCACCCCCCTGGATGCTGCGGGCCATTTAAATTGGCATTTACTTTGGCATGACCATAAAATCCTGCCACGGTATAGATTCCTTCAAGATTTAAGTGCTGAAAGAAGCCAAGAAACATCTAGAAAATAATAATCAAACATACAACTGTGTCATTTGATTTGAGCCCTTCCTCGCGGTGATTGGAAATTAACCTGGACTGAAATTTGACCAAACTGTCCATCGGGTGGCACGGTGGCACAGTGGTTAGCACTGCTGCCTCACAGCGCCAGTGGCCCAGGTTCGACTCCCGGCTTGGGTCACTGTCTCTGTGGAGTCTGCACGTTCTCCCTGTGTCCGCGTGGTTTTCCTCCAGGTGCTCCGGTTTCCTCCCACAGTCCAAAAGACACGCTGGTTAGTTGCACTGGCCATGCTAAATTCCTGCTCAGTGAATCCGAACAGGTGCCAGAGTGCGGCGACTAGGGGATTTTCACAGTAATTTCATTGCAGTGTTAATGTAAGCCTACTTGTGACACTAATAAATAAACTTGAAACTAAACAGATTAAAAGTGATCAATAGTGGAACTACTGGAACCTAATTAGATCCTCTATATCCAGTCACAACTCAGAAACATGTGTAGTATGTCTATAGATATGTACAGGACTACAACCTGGGAGAGTTGCCTACAAATTTGATGATTCTTGGTACATTAAAGACTGTGGTCACCCTGTAATGTGTCCACATTAATTCACTTGCCTACAACTGGTACAGGAATTCTCATCTACATCCTCTGCAGTTTAAAAAAATGAAGAAATTAATGCAAAATATTACCCCAGGCTATTCTTAAGCAAGTTTCAAAATTCATTTGAAAGGACACCTGACACCTGTGTAAAGTATTCCAAACCATTTCCACGTGAAATAAGCAGGATTGTACATGGAAAGGATCTGTTCCTACATTCTTAATCGGTTTCCAGAAGACATTCCGTAATCATTTCACTGGGTTTAAAAACCTTCAATGTGGCTGACTGCCTTATCACGACCAATTTACATGTTACATTAATGCCTCAATGTAATGACCAAGGAAGCTCGACTGGAAAGGAACATAGTTTATTACAGAATGCAAAGTAAAACCCACTGCCATGGTATACATGCACTAGTCCCTCCATGGGACAAGTAGTTCAGCAGGCCCAGTCCTGTGTCCGCCTTATAAAAGGTTCAGGTGAAGAATTCCAGCTGGGCAGGCCACTGCCTGTTACCAGGGGAACTCATACTCAACGGGCCCCACAGGGAGATCAATCGGTGATTTCCCCATGGACCTTGTGGGGGTTATCATCTCCCCTCGGGGGGTATCAAGTCCGAGGGCTCCCCCCGCTTCCGTGACAATCTCTCCCTGCCCGAGCCAGAATCTTCATCATCCAGATGACTGGCTCTTGAGTTTTTAGAGGGCGGAGTTTCCCGTCCACAGGCCGGTGTGAAGAAGGCCAAGGGTGGCGTGACTGCAGAAAGAGTTGCCTCTGAGGACGGTTCCCTGTGACAAAGGTGATCTATGTGCTTCTTTAAGGTCTTCTACCTGCTTTTCAGATGTAAGACGCCAGTCCTGTTTCCTCGAGAATAACTCTCGGGATCCATGGGGAGACATTGTCGAAGTTCCTCACACTGATAGTAACTCCCAATTTGACTTCAAAAGGGTCATGGTCCCTTTTCTGGGCTTCTTGTTTCAACTCTACATGCCCAGCAAAATTTGGGAATGTCAGGCTAGGCCTAGTCCAAAGGCTTCAGCCCATCAATAGCTCCGCCGGGGCTATTCCCGTCATCGTGTGCGGCATAGTTTTACAGTTGTTGTCGCACCATTTCACCAGATTTTCTATCTCTTTCCTGTACTCCGTCTCGTCAATGTTTGAGATCTGACCCACCACGGTGGTGTCATCAGCAAACTTGAAAATGGAGTTAGGGCAGAATGTGGCCACACAGCTGTAAGTGTGTAAGGAGTACAGTAAGGGGCTGAGGACACAGCCTTGCAGGGCACCAGTGTTGAGGATAATCGGGGAGGAGGTGTCGTTGCCTATCCTTACTGATTGCGATGAATAGAAAGAGAATGGAAAGGTATGATGAAAATCCGAGATGAGACAGATGGGAAGGAGTACAAACACAAGCACAGACTATTTGGACCGAATGTCCCATCTGTAAATTAAAACATCTTGCAATTCAACAAAGACAGCATACTTCAATCGGAACATGTGTACCTTAGCCTCCAGTGTCCCCAATCGGTCTGTCAGCTGGGAAATTTTACTGCAGTTCAAACAATCTGTAAAAGAAAAGCTTTTCAATTAGAATTTGAAGAGTTTTTTTCAATGAAGAAACAAACACAGGAAGTGATGTATGCTGCAAAAATTCAATGCAAGCTTGCTTTGCTATGTAGCAATGAATAACACCTTAGTTACTCTTTCACCTTGTTTCAAATTACATTTGAAAACCCACCTCAAAAACAGCAACTCTAGTGAAGTTATGGATATTTTTTGTGATGAGTAATCATTGTGAAGAACAAGCACATATTATGGAAGATTGTAAGTATTTTTCTGAGCACACCCCAGGGACCAAACCACGATCCAGACTTTGCAGTTAAGAGTGATCTCGAAGAAAGCCGTGCACAGGGATTTCCACTTCCCTGACGCCAGTCTGAACCTGTCACCAAGTCCAGGGGATCTCCAGGCATCAGTGATGTCATCAAACAGAGTTAACAGCCAATCGTATTGAAGCATTCTCACAGACATTAAACTGTGGAACAAGACCGCAAGGAACAACAAAAGGTCGCGACTGTAGCCCAATCCATCACGCATACCAACCTCCCATCCATTGACTCTGTCTACACTTCCCACTGCATCAGCAAAGCAGCCAGCATAATTAAGGATCCCACGCACCCCGGACATTCTCTGTTCCACCTTCTTCCGTCAGGAAAAGGATACAAAAGTCTGAGGTCACGTACCAACCGAGTCAAGAACAGCTTCTTCCCTGCTGCTGTCAGGCTTTTGAATGGACTTCCTTGCATTAAGTTGATCTTTCTCTAAACCCCAGCTATGACTGTAGCACTACATTCTGCACTCTCTTGCTTCCTTCTCTATGAACGGTATGCTTTGTCTGTATAACATGCAAGAAACAATCCTTTTCACTGTATGTTAATACATGTGACAATAATAAATCAAATCACTGAATTTTTCACTTTCAATTGAAATATTTGCAGAGATTAAAATATATGATTGAGCCCCATAACATGAGATTAAGATAGTAGTTGTGAATTTTTTTGACACACTAGAGAAACTTGATATTCCACAAATATCAAATTAGCTTTTTAGCAGCAGCAAGATTTCTTAACACGAAATCATAGAAATCATAGAAACCCTACAGTGCAGAAGGAGGCCATTCGGCCCATCGAGTCTGCACCAACCACAATCCCACCCAGGCCCTACCCCTACATATTTACCCGCTAATCCCACTAACCTACGCATCACAGGACTCTAAGGGGCAATTTTTAACCTGGCCAATCAACCTAACCCGCACATCTTTGGACTGTGGGAGGAAACCGGAGCACCCGGAGGAAACCCACGCAGACACGAGGAGAATGTGCAAACTCCACACAGACAGTGACCCGAGCCGGGAATCGAACCCAGGACCCAGGAGCTGTGAAGCAGCAGTGCTAACCACTGTGCTACCGTGCCGCCCCGAATGAAGAACTTTAGTGACCCGTTCTAAACCGAGATGTGCAAGTTAGGTGGATTGGTCATGCTAAATTGCCCCTTAGTGTCCAAAGATATGTAAGCTAGTTGGATTTGCTATGGTAAATGCACGGGGTTTTGGGGATATTGTGAAGGGGGTGGGCCTGAGTAACATGCTCTTTTGGAGGGTCGGTGCAAACCCGATGGGCTGAATGGCCTTTTTCTGCACTGCAGAGGTCCTATGGTTCTAATTACACCTCAGTCAACAAGGTGTGAGCTCTCAAGGGCTTTTACAGCAAGACTGTGGGTGGGATTTTCCAGCCATTCACACTGGTGGGATCATCCGGTCGCGTCGGGGACAAACAACAACCCCCACCCCGCGGGACCCCCCGAGGGTGCGAACAATGGAAAACCCCATTGACAGCGGTGGGACTGGGGAAGATCCTGTCACTGATCAATAGTTGGCTGATCCCACTGTCGCAAACAGACCATGAGGGTGGGGGAAGGGTCGGAAAAAACAACCCTAATGCTGCAGAAGGGCTAGTTTCCATCAGAAATAAAACAGAAAAAGCTGGAAATATTTATCTGTGGACAGTGAGGTCAAGGTCATTTAAGGATTTTTTTTCAGACCCTGTTTTTATTTCGGCTTTCCAGCATCCACAGTATTTTGCCTTTGCTCTAGTTTCCATCAGCTCAATGATTTCTACTTGATTGCAATCTGGGGTGACTTTAATGGCACACCCAATGGGGGAGTGTAGAATCACTGGCAGCTATCTCTAGATTTCCACATTTAGCTGCACTGTGCAGACTTCCAGAAGTTGCTGTCAGGAATAACATTGGCCTGGATTTTGCCAGAGCAACAATGGCGAATGTGATGTCAGACGCAAACCATGATTTGGGGAGGCGATGGCCTAGTGGTATTATCACTAGACTATTAATCCAGAAACTCAGCTAATTTTCTGGAGACCAGGATTTGAATCCCGTCATTGCAGATCGTGGGATTTGAATTCAATTAAAAATACCTGGAATTAAGAATCAACTGATGACCATGAAACCATTGTCAAATGTTGGAAAAACCCATCTGGTTCACTAATGTCCTTTCGGAAAGGAAACCTGACATCCTTACCCGGTCTGGCCTACATGTGACTCCAGAGCCACAGCAATGTGGTTGACTCTCAACTGCCCTTGGGCAACTAGGGATGGACAATAAACGCTGGCCAGCCAGTGATGCCCATGTCGCATGAATGAATAAAAAAATGTTCAATATGCCATCCTCACTGGAACAATGACAGTGTGTTAACAACAAATCTATGGTGGACAAAGCGGCAAGCATATTCAGGGGAGAAGGAGATGTCCTGTGAGTTGTGAATCGTGGATCTTGCTGGTTGACTTACATTGTTCCATCGTTGGCTTTTCAGAACTGGCATCTCAGCCTAAGTTTCTCCATCATTGCCGGTTTTTGAACATTAATTGTCCATTAAACTTGCAGAAGTAAATTAGGGCTGCAATTTAGCAGTGTAAATACCATCCTAACAACGTGACAATTGTTAATGAAATGCCAATCAACATATCTGGCTTGGAAAGTCAACAATTAACACTGTTCAATCTCATTTCTGCATGTAGCACATTATTGTTCAATATTTTAAGAAGTCAAATTTTAAATTGTTGGACAATTTGCTTATCCTTTCTCTCTGTCTCTCAATCCAATCATTCTTTCCCTCTTTTTATTTATCTTTCTTTAATTTGACTCAATTTCACCATCCTCCATCTTTATTCCTGGAGATATTTGGAAATGATAATGAAAAATTAAACTCCCATTGGCAAGTCATGTTGCAGCTTTAAAGAACCTTGTTAGGCTGCACTTGGAAAATAGTGTTCAATTCTGGTCGCCACACTACCAGAAGGATGTGGAGGCTTTGGGGAGGAATATTTACCAGGATGTTGCCCAGTATGGAGGGCATTAGTTATGTGGAGAGCATAGGGCATCTCCTCTTCCTTTCCACCTCCTCCATTGAGAACTCCAGTGCATGGATTAATCGTGCATCATGATGCTGACACCCATTTTCAGGGGTGATGCAATCTAGCCTTGTGCTCAGAAAGCAAAGGGAAGGGGAGTCGGAACAGCTAGAGTCTTCTCAGAAAAAAACAGTAAAGCAGGAAGCCTCCAATAAGTCAGTTAATTTCATTTATTCAGGTCGACTGATATTCTGATGGATGTGCAGCTTTGAAATGTCAGCATCTGCGACAGTATAGAGTCATTTCTGTGGAACAGATCATTTCACTTTGATAGGCTGAGTACTTTGCATTGAAGACAGAGAAACAAAGGAAAGAAATGGAAGAAAAGGCATGAGGGTGTAAGGTTAGAACCTGACTAACAAAATAAACGTTTGAGTTGAGAGGCAGCAACTATTTTGCTGAACTCTGATAATTTAGTAGAAGAGATCTATTGTAAGTTTTACAGTATTATGGAGATAATGAGAATTGAGAGGATTTTTAAAAAATTGCTAAGTGCAGTACCTGTGAATTTATATGTGAAGCAAATGCTACTTTTCATGGATTAAAATTTACAAATCCTATTCAATAAAGTGTTGGAATATCATGTTCAATTCTGGTCGGCAAAGATGTGGAGGCTTTGGAGAGGGTACAGAAAAGATTTACCAGGATGTTGACTGGTAAGGAGGGCATTAGCTATAAGGAGAGGTTGGAGAAACTTGGTTTGTTCTCACTGGAACGACGGAGGTTGAGGGGCGACCTGATAGAAGTCTGCAAGATGAGGGGCATGGACAAAGTAGATAGGCAGAAGCATTTTCCCAGGGTGGAAGAGTCAATTACTAGGGGGCATAGGTTTAAGATGCAAGGGGCAAGGTTTAACGGAGATGTATGAGGCCAGTTTTTTTACACAGAGGGTGGTGGATGTCTGGAACTCGCTGCTGGGGGAGGTAGTGGAAGTAAATACGATAGTGACTTTTAAGGAGCAACTTGACAAATACGTGAATAGGATAGGAATAGAGGGATATGGTCCCCGGAAGGGTAGGGAGGTTTTAGTTCAGATGGATAGCATAGTCGGTGCGTGCTTGTAGGGCTGAAGGGCCTGTTCCTGTGCTGTAATTTTCTTTGTTCTTTGTCCCCAATTGCTACTGGTTAAAACAGCAAATAATTGACAAATAGGGTGGAATTTAATGGAGACCACAGAGCAGGCATGTGGGTAGGGGGGAGGTGGGGTGAGGTGTATCCATGATGCATTCCTGGTGTGAGGAGGTTGGGAGTGTGAAGGGCCAATACGGAAATCCTGCCCACAGGATGTCAATTAAGCTCTGTCGGGTTTGCTTGTGTGGTTTTATTTCTGAGGGAGGCAATTCGTGGGGGGCAGTGGATGGGTGGGGGTGTCTTGTTGTCAGACACCCGGTCAAGGGACCCGGCACTGGGAAGCGGAGGCCCAGGAAAGCCTTTGCCCTTGCCCCCAATTCCTGTACGCTTCCCTCTCTGGTGACCCCCATTCCACCCCACCACAGCCCGATGTCTCAGAATCCTGTGGTGATCCTTGGGCTGGGCCTCGGAGCATTATTGGCAGCAGTCACTGCTCTAAATGCCGTTGTTAGCAATGGAGAGCCGCAGGCCTGAGATTGGCTGGCAGCTCTTGCCTCCCCCACTCCGCCTCCCCAGTCCCCCACGGTCCTAGATCCTGTGGAATGCCAGAACTGGCCATATGGTCCCTGGGCCAGGTTGATCTCATTAGGTGATGCAGTGTGGGAGAGACTTCAACTACCACCGAGCCTTTGGTAATGGAGAAGAAACCTTTTGTGTGTTTTTCTTTTGGAAATGCATCTGTGTAGGGTGTTGAGTGGAGTTGGGATTGGACACAGTTTTACTGGCTACAGAATTGAATAGCCTGTCAACACTCCTCGGCTTGTCGGTAAAGAGCAATCACTTGGGGGATTTGCAAAGGGGCCTGGCAGTCCCTACACTCCGGCAAGGAGTCGATGTTTGCAGAGCAGCGGATAAAACCGCGAGAAATGGAAAAAGACAAGTTGCACCATTGTCTGAAAGACACACAGTGAACAACAGGCACTGCAGGGCAAGGTGAAGGAGAGAACTGCAGCTGGTCAGAGGAACGCAGTGAACTGTTTGTTGCCAGTTTAGACTGGCTAGTTTCCCCGTGTATCTGATTCATGCACCAGCGTGAGTCCTGTCTCAGAGGTGGGATCTCATTAATGCCTCCTTTGATTCAGAACTCGGAAACAGGATTTACGTTGACAGATCAAGGTCAAAACCCCAAGCCGAATCCAAACTCTGCCACCAAAAATAGGCTGGAAATGAGTTTTCCATTGCTGTCCATGGAGATCTTGAGGTTAAAAAAAAAGTGTTTATTTGTGTTTGGTAGTGAAAATAGGAGAGGTAAGGAATTTGCAATTCTGAAAACTCGGTGGAAAAACGTACTGTGTAGCATTTTAGTGTCTATACAGACTATGACGGTACAAATTCTCATCCAGGTTTTGGGCTGAAGTAGCTGATCTGAGTAAGGTAAGATACCAGATCATCAGTTAGGCACTAAGAACACATCCAACCCCCTTCCACCCTCTAGGTTAAAGTCCAACAGGTTTATTTGTAATCACGAGCTTTCGGAGCGCTGCTCCTTCATCAGGTGAGTGGAGAGGTAGGTTTCACAAACATGGCATATATAGACAAAGACACAATTGCAAGATAATAGTTGGAATGTCTTGCAATTGTGTCTTTGTCTATATATGCCGTGTTTGTGAAACCTACCTCTCCACTCACCTGATGAAGGAGCAGCGCTCCGAAAGCTCGTGATTCCAAATAAACCTGTTGGACTTTAACCTGGTGTTGTCAGACTTCTTATTGTGCCCACCTCAGTCTAACGCCGGCACCTCCACATCATCTGAAGAGTGATCCTGAATTACAAGACAGGCTAATGATGAGTCCATCACTAGATTTCTAGCGCATTATATTTTTACACTACTTCAAAAAGGGTTTAGATGCATTGAAAAGGGATCAAACAAGAATGATCAGGATGATCTGAGGCATTCTGAAACTCGAGCATCGAAATGCATTTTACGCGGGGAACATGATACAGGGCTTTAATTTCACGAAAGCTATTGACAGGGTTAAAGCAGGAAAAGTAGTTAACTTCGACACTGAACATGGGGTTAGAGATCATGCGCGCAAATTGTCAGAGCATATCTCCCCAAAGGATAATGGATGTGTGGAGCAAATTTGCAGAGAAAGTAGTTAATTCTGGGTAAACTGACATCTTTAAGCTGGGAGTTGGCACGGATCATGTTGAGTTGAGTAGTTGAAATGGGGGGGGAGGGGGAGGGGCGAAATATTAATCATACTGCTTGATCTACTTCAAAGGAAAAAGGACAAGCAACTCTTAGATTTCTTTAACATTAGACATCAAGACATAGGTTTGAAAGGTAAGTTCAAATAATCATCCAGATTGAACAAAGAACAAAGAAACTTACAGCACAGGAACAGGCCCTTCAGCCCTCCAATCCTGCACCGACTATGCTGCCTGACTGAACTAAAACCCCCTACCCTTCCGGGGACCATATCCCTCTATTCCCATCCTATTCATGTATTTGTCCAGATGCCCCTTAAAACTCACGATCGTATTTGCTTCCAGGCACCCACCACCCTCTGCATAAAAAACTTGCCTCGAACATCTCCTTTAAACCTTGCCTCTTGCACCTTAAACCTATGCCCCCTAGTAATTGACTATTCCACCCTGGGAAAAAGCTTCTGACTATCCACTCTGTCCATGCCCCTCATAATCTTGTAGACTTCTATCAGGTCGCCCCTCAACCTCTGTCATTCCAGTGAGAACAAACCAAGTTTCTCCAACCTCTCCTCACAACTAATGCCAGGCAACATCCTGGTAAATCTTTTCTGTACCCTCTCCAAAGCCTCCATATCCTTCTGGTAGTGTGGCGACCTGAATTGAACACTATATTCCAAGTGCGGCCTAACTAAGGTTCTGTAAAGCTGCAACATGGCTTGCCAATTTTTAAACTCAATGCCCCGGCCGATGAAGGCAAGTATGCCGTATGCCTTCTTGACTACCTTCTCCACCTGCATTGCCACTTTCAGTGACCTGTGTGCCTGTACACCCAGTTCCTTCTGCCCATCAATACTCTTAAGGGTTCTGCCATTTACTGTATATTTCCTATCTGTATTAGACCTTCCAAAATGCAATACCTCATATTTGTCTGGATTAAACTCCATCTGCCGCCTCTCCGTCCAAGCCTCCAACCGATCTATATCCTGCTATACCCTCTGATGGTCCTCATCACTATCCGCAAATCCACCAACCTTTGTGTCATCCGCAAACTTACTAATCAAACCAAATCATTTATATATATTACGAACAGCAAAGGCTCAAGCACTGAACCCTGAGGAACGCCACTTATCACAGCCCTCCATTCAGAAACACACCCTTCCACTGCTACCCTCTGTCTTCAATGACCGAACGAGTTTTGTATCCATCTCGCCAGGTCACCTCTGATCCCATGCGACTTCACCTTCTGCACCAGCACGTCTATCAGACTGTGGGAGGAAACCGGAACACCCGGAGGAAACCCACGCAGACACGGGGAAAACGTACAAACTCCACACAGGCAGTGACCCAAGATGGGAATTGAATCCGGGTTCCTGGCGCTGTGAGGCTAACCACTGTGCCAAAAATCTCTCTGGAGTTTTATATGTTCTCATCATATTGTAGTCTCCACTGATTTTTTTAATTTAGATTTGCCTTGGGGATAGAATCATAGAATCCTACAGTGCAGAAGGAGGCAGTTTGACCCATCGAGTCTGCACTCACTACAATCCCATCCAGACCTTATCCCCATAACCCCATGCATTTACCCTGACTAGTCCTCCTGACACTATGGGACAATTTAGCGTGGCCAATCCACCTAACCTGCACATTTTTGGATTGTGGGAGGAAACCGGAGCACCCAGAGGAAACTCCCGCAGACACGGGGAGAACGTGCAAACTCCACACAGACAGTGACCCAAGGCGGGAATCGAACTCGGACCCCTGGCACTGTGAGGCAGTAGTGCTAACCACTGTGCCATCGTGCTGCAGATGAGGATGATGCTGGCAAGCAAGCACCTGTTTACTGCCCATCTCTATTGCAGTTGAATGGTTTGTTAGGTGACTCCAGAGGAAATGTAAGAGTTGGCCCACGTGGTGTGAGCTGGAGTCATGGATCAGCCAGTGCAGGCAGGGGTGACAGGTCCCTTTATCTGTAGATTATTAAGTGAACCATGGTTGGTTTTTCATAACAAAGTGCCAATTTTCATGGTAATTTATTTTGTTAGTACCTCACAAGAGACCAGATGAATTATTGGAGTAATATTAACAATGAACGATGACCCAGAGAATCTACTTCATCACGGTTCCCTATCTCCAACCGAGGGCAAGATGTCTGGGAGAAACCTGCAGGAAGCGATGTTTTGAAGTAAAGATTAATGGAACCAGATCTATTTCTAGAGAATTCTAATATAGGGAAATAATCCAATACCTGACTGCATGTGTAACTTAATGAAATAATACTCCTGTAATTGTGAGTTTACAGTAAATCTTAAGCATTAATCTTAAATGTTATATTCCACAAGGACAAAAAGATTGAAAATCAGAGGAAACTTGTGCCTCCAGTCAAAGTGCTTAGTCGCTGTGGAGTGACTTAATCTCTTCCCTCTCACTTTTTCCCTGATAAGTTGCAGGAAGTAGTTAATGCACTCTTTAATTCAGCGTTGAGAATGCAGCATTTTAAGTTGACTGGAACTGAACTTGAATTTGCTTCTGCCTCCTCTATTTCGATTAAACCATTGGCGCCTGTGGGAGGGGAATGTTGTGGCAAATAACTCGCTTGTTTGTAAGATGAGGGATAAGATTTTGCAGTCAGATCCTAGTTTAGGTGGCTGATTAGAGAGAAAATACAATCAACCCATCTTGCTATGTGTGCATAACGTCTACTCTAAGAGCATTGTGTTCAACTTTTGTGTTTATAAATCATGAAGCAACTAATATTAAGCTTTTGCTTCTTAACTGTGAACTTTGGTGGAACACAAAGGGTGGAATTTTACCGCCGCTTTACACCCGTTTTGTGGCAGGAAAATGCTGTAAAATCAGGCGTAAAGCGGCTAGCATGAATGACGCTGGTTTTCCCGACCGGCGCAATTTTACGACACCCGGATTTCCAGCGAGAGGCTGGTTAGTTTATTTAAATTAATTAAAATAGTGTTTTGAATGCCTTTAGTGAGTCTGGCACTCAATCGTCCCAGCTCGCTTTCCTTTAAGGCCTCGCTGGGAGAAATTCTCTCTGGCGAGGAAAACACCTGCTCCCCATGAATGGGGAACAGTCGTGTTGTACTCACCGGTGGAGCCAGGGACCATTGAGGCATCCCAGAGAGCCTGAGGGCAAGGCGGGGTGCCCCTTGGGCAGTGCCAGACCAACAATGCCACCCTGGCACCTCGGCAATGCCAACTGAGCACCCGGGCAATGCCCACTGGGCAGTTTCAGGGGCAGGGCCTGTGGATGGGCAGGGCCTGTAGATGGGAGGGACCAATGGGTGGAAGGGGCCCATGGGGGCGGGGCCTGTGGGAGGAGGAGGGCTCGTTGCCACTCTGCATGCGATCAGTGGGGAAGGGCAATTGGTGGGGGATGGAGGGGGTCCGTGATTGGTCTGGGTGGCGGAGGGGCTGCATTTCAGGCCGTAGACCCCTGCGATTGTGGTGGTGGTGAGGGGGGGGGGGGGGGGTGCTACTTGAGGCTGCCTGCAGTAGCAGGGGCCTGACAGCTCTCCCTTTGTCTGTCAGACACCTGCTACTGTTAATGTGCATGTGCAGCATCAGAGGTCTGCACGTGCGCAATGCCCCTCTCTACAGGCTGTCAGGCATTTAAAGCCCCACTCACAGCCTTCTGTAGCGAGAAACGGACTCGCCCAAAATTTAAAAGACAGAGTGCTTAAGATTGGGCCTGAAAACACACCCAAAAGCGGATCTAGAACTCTCCCAGTTTCACGCCCGCCTGACACTTAGAAAACATCTTGTACAAATTCCAATCTAAATGTCTTGAATGGCTCACTTGATTGGCAAACTTCATGGAATTGAACTGAAGTAATAGAGAAAAGGGTAAATATTGGCCTGGATTTTGAGGTAGGAACGGCGGTCCCAACCAAGCAGTGCCAACCTGTGCCAGGGGGTAGTGCCAGGCCACTGCATGGCCATGTCCCTCTCCCAGGCGCTATACTCACCGTTACTCTCCACGATCAGTTCACATCTAGGTGAACCTTATCAACATGGTGTCATCTCAGCGAGTTCTGAAAATACGGCAATATATAGTGGGGGGAGGGTGGTGGGGGGTGTTTAAATGTATGCAAATATATTAAGATGTATTGAAATCAGGTTCATTATAGTCATAAACCTGATTACGACGAGGGGCGGCAAAATTCAGAAATCGCCATCTCTGGTGAGATTTGCGATTTCCGCGTTTCGTTGGGTCTTGAGCCCTCGCCACCGTTCCCGCGGACAGTGAGGGTGGGCTCAAGATCCCGCCCAAAGAGGGCAGACACGGGCAATGCAGTAGATACAATATATCTAGATTTCCACAAAGAGTTTGATAAAGTACCAAACAATAGCCCAATAATAGGGTTGCCAATTGTAATCCTCAAAGATTGCTAACTGCGATCAAATGTATTCCTGGAGGCTGCCAACTATAATCAGATGTATTCCTGGAGATTTCATCATGTGACTTGAACCTAAGCTCCAGCCATTCATCAGCCAACACATCCATCCTTGTGACGCACTTTCCCATGCCAATTGGAAAGCACAAAGACTCATTACCCAATTGGATGATGCTTGACTGCCAGCCAAACAGAGTGTTCTTCCCCTGTTTTCAATATTTCCATATCTGGCAAAGAGAAATGTTCAAATAAATTTAATTTTTAATATCTTTTTTTAATGTCCTGATGATTTTTCTCCAGGGTTGTACACAGCAGGGTCCTGGAGATTACTATTGAATTCCTGGAGACTGCCGGCCAATCCTAGATGGTTGGCAACTCTACCCCATGAGCATGTGGAGTCAGGGCGGAATGGATAACTGGCTGACTGAAATACAGAAAACAGAGAATAGTTATTCAGAGTGGCAGAAGGTGGGATGTGGGTCCCACAGGGATTAATGCTGGGACCACTGTGGTTCAGAATGAATATAAATTATTTAGACTTTGGATTAGAAAGCATAATTTTTAAAGTTGCAGATGACAACAAATTGGAAAGGATAGTCAACACTGGAGACTATAAGAGACTACAAGAGGTGATTAATGAGCTTACAATATGGGCATGCAATTGGCAAATAGAGAGATTTAAAGTTTATTTACTCGTGTCACAAGTAGCCTTACGTTAACACTGCCATGAAAATCCCCTAGTTGTCACTCTTCAGCACCTGTTCAGATACACGGAGGAAGAATTTTAGCATGGCCAGTGCACCTAACCAGCATGTCTTTCAGACTGTGGGAGGAAACCGGAGCACCCAGAGGAAACCCACACAGAGACAGGGAGAACGTGCAGACTCTGCACAGACAGTGAGCCAAGTTGGGAATCGAACCTGGGTCTCTGGCATGGGTCACAGTGCTAATCACTGTGCCACCGTGCTGCCTTAATACAATTTGATAAAAACATGGAGGTTAATGTTGGAAAGTAAGGTTCTAAATGGGACAGAGGGCAAGAGACCTGACAGTATGAATTCACGATTATTATAAGTTGCGATAAGGTCATAGCAAAAGTAAACCAAATCCTATGAATTATTTCTAGAGAGATATAATTGAAACGTAGAGAGGTTATGCTGAATTTGTATCAAAACTCGGTAAGACCACACATGGGAATACTGTGTACAGTTCTGCTCGCTATTCTAAGAACATAGGATTCAAAAGATATAGGAAAGGATCCAAATAAAGACTTGCAAGGAGAAGACTGGAAGGTTTATCCATCAGAAGCTGCGGGGTGATGTAATAATGGTTTTAAGGGTTTTGACAAAGGAGAATTTTCCACTCACTGGAATGAGCAAAACTGGAGATCATCAATATAGGATTGTCATCATTAAGAAATCAAAAGGGAATTCAGAAGAGATTTATTTTACCTGCAGAGTAGAGAGATGTGGAAGTCACTGCCACAGTGAGTAAATTGAGGTAAATAACAAGTCGAATCACAAGAAAGTCTCGCATTTATATTGCACTATTCACGACCGCTGGACGTCTCAAAATACCTTGCAGCTAATGAAGTATTTTTGAAGTGCAGTCACAGTTGTAATGTAGGAAACGGGACAACCAATTCTGTGTGCTGTGACCTCCCACAAAGAGTAACGTGATAATGACCAGGTTATCTGTTTTTGTGATATTAATTGAGGGATAAATATTGGCGACAGTACCAAGGATAAGGCACCAGGTCTTCTTCAAAATAGAGCCACCGGACCTTTTACATCCACCTGAGCAGGGTAGATGGGAATCCCGATTTAAAGTCACTTTGAATACAGTGGGGACGATCTTACCGGCTCATCCCGCCAGTCGATTGGCAAGGCTAGCTGGTAAGATTGGGCGAGAGGCTAAACAAATCTGCTTTGCACTCAGCTTTTCGACTCGTGATGTTGCCAGCACTGATTGCCGGCCAAGTCGACTTTGCTCCTGATTTCAATATTCATAATATCATTTAAATATAATAAATGAGTCTCAGGTGCTATCATCCGGGCTCACCTGCCCTTACCTGCTCGCCGCTCAGATCCTCATGCTCGCTCGGCACTTAGAATTTATTTTGGTAAGATTGCTCCCAGCATCTGTGACAGTGCAGCACTCTCTCAGCATTGAATTGGAGAGACAGGCTTGATGTTTGTGCTCAAGTCCTGGGGTAGGACTTACACCTGAAACCCTGTGACTCAAGAGGTGAAGTGCTACCCTGAGTCACATTTGATGGGAAGGAAGGTAAGTTTCTGAGGAGATTAGAGGGTTATGTTTACAGAACTGCATTAGAAAGAGTAGGTGGGGATTCAAGTGGAGCATTAAGTGTGAGCATGGACTGGTTGGGCTCCACGTACTGTATATTTTATGTAATTCTACATAAGAGTCAGTGAGTGACTTGACCAACATGCCAGTGGACAGGGTCGTACCACTTGAGTTTTGCTGTAAAATCAGTATAACCAAGGTGAAAATATTTTGAATTGATTCAATAAAACCAGTTTTCTACCCCCCCTACCGTCCTCCCCTCCACCCCCCTCTTCTAAACCATCACTTGGATAGATGTGAACAAACAAATTAGGAGCAGGTCAATTTGGCACCTTGAGTCTGCTCTGCTATTTAATAAGATCATGGCCGATTTAATTGTAGCTTCAACTCCACATTCTCACCTACCCCAAATATCCCTTGACTCCCTTGTTAATAAACAATTGTCCTCTGCCTTATAAATATTCAATGACCTTACCTCCAACACTCTCTGGGGCAGAGAGTTCCAAAAATTCGTGACTTGCAGTGAAAAAAAACCTCCTAATCTCTGTCTTCATTGGGAGACACCTTATTCATTTCAGTATCCACCCTGTCAAATCCATTTAGGGTCTTATATGTTTCAGATCGCCTCTCGTTCTTTTAAACTTAAATGGATTCAGGCCCAGCCTGTTCAACCTTTCCCCACAAGATAATCACCACCAAGCTCATCCCAGGAATCAGTCGAGTGAACCTTCTCTGAGCTGCTTCTAACATATTCATGTCCTTTCTTAAATAAGTCAACAGTACTGCAGATATGGAATCACTAATGCCTGTACAACTGCAGCAAAACATCCTTACTTTTATATTCCATTCCCCTGCCAATAAGCAGCAATCTACCATTTGCTTTCCTAATCACTTGTTGTACTTGTAGACTAACTTTTCGTGATTCATGTACCACGATCCCTGGGTTCCTATGTACCACTGAATTCGGCAATCTCTCTTCAGTTAAGGAATAGACCGCTTTTCTACTCTTCTTGCCATGGTGGACAAGTTCTAATTTTCCCCCATTGATACTCCATCTGCCAAATTTTTGTCCACTCACTTAACCTGTCTATGTCGCCTTGCAAACTCTCTACCTCCTCCTGAAAACTTACTTTCTTACCTATCTTTGTGCCTACTCTCTGCTTCTTGTTAGCTAACCAATCCTCTATCTGTGGTAATATGTTACCCCCTACACCATGAGCCCTTACTTTGCATTGTACAACTTGTTGATTGGACAACTTGTTAAGTGCCTTCTAGAAATGTAAGTGTGGCACATCCGCAGGTTCCCATTTATCCACGTTAATTGTTACTTACTCAAAGAACTCTAATAAATTAGTCAAATACGATTTCCCTTTCACAAAACCATGTTGATTCTGCCTGATTGCTTTGAAGTTTTCTAAGTATCCTGCTGCACCCTCCTTAATAACAGAGTCTGACATTTTCCCCAAGACTGATGTTAAGCTAACCGGCATTCAGATTCCTGCTTTATGTCTCCCTCCTTGCAGACAGAAAGAACAGGTACACACATTGCGCCTGTTTCAGCAAAACAAAATAAGTGATAGCCATTCATTGGTTCATTCCTCAGGGCAATGCCTTGACCAATGAGAGTCAAGCTGCCTGGCTTAAATTTTCAAACAACGCTTGCCAGTTAACTGTTGGTCACCATTAACTGGGATGCATTCTCCATGGCAACTCCTCTACCAATCAGGGTTCTCCTGCCAACCAATTAGCACTCTCTTCTCATAGAGTATAAAGTTATTTTCCCTGTCACAAGTATTCCTGCAATCGCCCTGATGAGTGCAAGACAAAAAGCTTTGAAAGAAATGTCTTTTTTTCAGCAAATTCTCCCTGCTTTCGTGAATAGGAAAGTTATATTCGATATTTTCTAATCAGATGGGACCTTTCCAGAACGTACCAAATTTTAGAAAATTACAACCAATGCATTTACTTTTCAGCATCCACTTCTTTTACAATCCTAGGATAATGCTCATCAAGTCCTTGAGACTTGTTAGCTTTTAGTTCTAATAATTTTCTCAGTACCCGTTCGCAAGTGATTATAGTTGTTTAAGTTCCTCTCTCTCATCTGATTCACGGTTATTTTTGGCACAGTGGTTCGCACTGCTGCCTCACAGTGCCAGGGACCGGGTTCAATTCCGGCCATGGGTCACTATCTGTGCAGAGTCTGCACATTCTCCCTGTGTCTGCGTGTGTTTCCTCCCCGGGTGCCCTGGTCTCCTTCCACAAAGATGTGCGGGTTAGATGGATTGGTCATGCGAGGTCAGGGGGCCTATTAGGGTAAATATGTGGGGTTACGGGGGGATAGTACCTGGGCGGGATTGTTATCGGTGCCGGCTAGATGGGCCGAATGGCCTCCTGCTGCACGGTATGGATTCTATGATTTGTATCCTCTACGCTAAAGACGGACACAAAAATATCTGTTCAGATTCATTCACCATTTCCTTATTTTCCATTATTAATTCCCCATTCTCACTCTCCAGAGGTCTAGCATTCATGTCACTTACTCTTTTCCTTTTAAAATACCTGTAGAAACTCTTGCTATTTGTTTTTATATTTCTAACTAGCTTTTGCTCTTACTCTTATTTCTCCATCCTTATTAAGTTTTTAGTCACTCTTTGCTGTTCTTTATATTCTGTCCAATCTTTTGACCAGCCATTCATCTTTCAATTTGATATCATCTTTAATTTCCTCAGTTAGCTGCAACTGGTGTACCCTTCCCGTCTTTCTTTCTCATTGGAATGTATCTTTCCTGAGTATTCCGAAATTGCTCCTTAAATGTCTGCGACTGCATCTTGATTGACCTCCCCCTTAATTTCCCAGTTCACTTGTATTTAGATTTGTCTTCATGCCCTCATAATTATCCTTACCAAAGTCTAAAACTCTAGTCTGCGACCCACTCTTCTCTCCCTCAAACAGAGTGTGAAATTCAATTATATTATGATCAATCACTGCTGCATAGGGATGATACCTTCACCATGAGATCATTAATTAAGCCCATCTCACTGCACATTAGGGGTACAGTTCAAAGGACAGTCGTCCAACTGGCTCACAGCCAGTGTGATTATGATGTACGCAAATGCACACTTCTGTTCGGGGTGGTAGTACCTAGCAGTAAGATGTCGGAACCAATGTTCGTTTCCTCTAGTTATTTTTTGCTGTGTGCAGCTCATTCTTTTAAATGCAGAGGCCCTTTTGTGATTTGTGCAGTAACTTATAAGGGGCTGTTATATGCTGAGCTGTCTCAGGAACTCCTGGATTGATGCACAGCCCAAGAGCAATACTGGGCAGGATGATATCCCAACATCCCCCTGTCAAAGGTCAAACTGGACCTCCCCTCCTTCCAGCCCACCTGAGGTCAGCAGATGCAGGAATCAAATTTCAAACCTCACTGATATATATGTGGAAAGACTCCTTGCTGCATTAACCAGCTCAACTATTTGGGGGAATGTCTTCCAACGTTATCGAGAGTCAATGCCAAATAGGTTATTAGTCACTGCGACTTTTGGTTGAATTGCAACTCATTGGAATAACAGTGTCATAAATCATACATAACAGATTGGCTGTCTCCTGATATTAAGTTTTAATAGAACTCAGAAGATGTTGAGCAGGGGCGGCACGGTGACACAGTGGTTAGCATTGCTGCCTCACAGTGCCAAGGACCTGGGTTCGATTCCCAGCTTGGGTCACTGTCAGTGCGGAGTCTGCACGTTCTCCCCCGTGTCTGCGTGGATTTCCTCCGGGTGTTCCAGTATCCTCTCACAGTCCGAAAGACGTGCTGGTTATGTTGGTTGGCTGTGCTAACTTCTCCCTCAGTGAACTGGTGCCGGAGTGTGGCGACTGGGGGATTTTCACAGTAACTTCATTGCAGTGTTAATGTAAGCCTACTTGTGACACTAATAAATGAACGTTAAGAGCGCTGTATTGAGAGCAAGCAGGCATGCAAATACAAAGCTCCATCACTGGTGGGTAAAGAGCCACTCATACAACTCAGAACTGCATCCCATTATCATAGAATAGAATCATAGAATCCCTACAGTGCAGAAGGAGGCCATTCAGATCATCAAGTCTGTACTCTCCGACAGAGATTCTTATCCGGGCCCTATCCCCGTAACTCCACATATTTACCCCACTAATCCCTCGAGGGACACCAAGGGAATTTAGCACGGCCAATCCACCTCACCTGCACATCTTTGGACTGTGGGAGAAAACCAGAGCACTCGGAGGAAACCCACACAGACACGGGGAGAATGTGCAAACTCCAGACAGACAGACACCCATGGCTGGAATTTAACCTGGGTCCCTGGCGCTGTGAGGCAGCACTGCTAACCACTGTGCCACCCCCATGTCACACCAGTCCCCAGTCACACAACTGCCCCTTTCACAGAGACATCACATTACCGGGAAGGCTGTGTGAATCCAACCAAATTTACAAACTAGAAATTCACCTTCCTCCCTTAAACGTCTGAATCCAAGTTTACATTGGGATACCTCACGCTGCAATTTCCACGGTCGCCCTCTGCGCTCAAACATCTGAAGTGAATTTACCTGGAATACAATCCAACTCATTGGAAAAGAACAAATTGCAATAAACTACAGATGAGTCCAGATTACTTTGGAATCTACTCCTGCCCAACATTCCTGATGATTCTTTCAGTCAGACGTAAATCACCAGCAGATTCGAGCAGAATTTGGCACAGCGTTGTAAAGTATTGCCACAGCTTGGATACAACCATTTGGCATGAGGTACAGTTTAAGTTGCAAATCAAGACGGCAGAGTGACCAAGTAATTCCCGCCCCCAAGGCCTCTTAGCCCCACAAGTCAAAAATTCCCCTGAAGCATCTCCTGTTCTGCCCTATACCTTGAGCAGAAATTCATTATTGTGCACAAAAGGGGATTCCGCTGAATATCTGGCAGAGCGGGGAAGAGCTCAGGAAATTCTCATCGATAGATTTTTCCATTCACTCAAATAAATTATTTATGATTGACATGGGTAATATCAGTCACTTTGCATTAAAAAAAATTAAGGTCCACATTCAGTTCTCTGACAAAGTACGAAGGATATTTGATAACCTTCCAAGTTGCAGTTGACTACGTATCTCCAGCTATTTTGTTTTCAGTTTCGACAGATAGAGAACAAAGAATTCCCCCACATCCAAGATAAATACTGGTTTACAGGTCATTGCTTCAAATATTGCAGTTGTCTTCTGCTTATTAAAAGCAGATTGTTAGATATGTATGTCAGTGTGTCAGCCTGACCTTATAAAGGACACACTTTGTAACAAATTTTAATAGTTATGTCAGATGGACAGGGCTCCAGCATTTGCTAAACTTCACTCAGCTGCTCGATTTTCAGATGAATAAATATTACACCATTGAAATTTCAGAGAATGCTGTTCAAATGTTCAGTGATAGGTTGCAGCTAAAGTATTTCCTTTTAGTTATTGCTGCAGCCATTGCAGTCACATTTATCTAGGGTAGGGTCAGCATAAAGAGAACCAAATACTCATTATGTATTCTAACTTTAGAAGTTTAGTATGCAACCATACAGTCGGCAAATTATGGGGTCTTGCTTCCAACTGCAGGTGACTTACGTTTGCAATGGGAGGCAATGGAATAGTGGTATTGTCACTGCACTAGTAATCCAGAGACCCAGGCTGCTCTGGGGACCTGGGTTCGAATCCCACCACAGCAGATCATGAAATTTGAATTCAATAAAGACCTGGAATTAAAAGTCTAATGGTGATCCAAGAAATTTTTGTTGATTGTCGTAAAAAACCCATGTGGTTCACTAATGTCCCTTAGGGAAGGAAATCTGCTGTCCGTAGCTGGTCTGAACTACATGTGACTCCAGACCCACAACTATGTAGCTGACTCTTAAAATGCCCACCGATTAAGACCTGAAATGGGCAATAATTGTTGGCCCAGTCAGCAACACCCACATCCCATGAACAAATATTTTAAAAAATCAATTAGGAGGGTGAATTGAATAGAATGTATCAAAACTGTAAGCCGAGTGGTCACGTGAGAACGTGATGATGTGGTTACAAAAGACAGCGGGATTGTGGGAATTATTCCCAGGAACGTGGACCATGCACATGTTTTGTCAATGGCCGTTGAGCTCAGGGATAAACTACCTTTGCTGGAAGTCCTTGATGTTGGTGATTTAAGGAACCCACAGCATGCAGCACAGTGGTTAGCACTGCTGCCTCACAGCGCCATGGACCTCGGTTCAATTCCGGCCTTGGGTGACTGTGTGGAGTTTGCACACAGTATTCTCCCTGTGCCTGCATGGGTTTATTTCGGGTACTCCAATTTCCTCCCACAGTCCAAAGAAAAATGGATTAGGTTGATTGGCCATGCTAAGTTGCCCCTTATTGACAGGGGGGGTTAGCAGGGTAAATACCGGGATAGAGCCTGGGTGGGATTGCTGTCATTGCAGGCTCGATGGGCCGAATGGCCTCCTTCAGCGCTGCAGGGATTCTATGAAAAAGCACATATAAAATCTATACATCTCAGCATTTTTGCAAGGAGCTGGCTCGCAGCTCCCAATAATTTCAACTTAAGAAGAACGGTTGATCCAGAAAGTTTCCAGGTCACTTAGACTCCGTGTCACGCTGAAACGAGATGAATTCTTGGAGTTACAACTGCAGCTGAACACTAAAGCAGTGGTGTAATGTTCATATTAAACAGGATTCCAAGCCACTGGCGAGTGTGCAATAGTTCTTTATGTGTGAGTTTGTGCGGCTGTTTAATCAAGCAGAGAATAAATCAACTGAATAGCTCTATTACAGCTTTCTGACTTGACATGGCAGTTACCGCACAGGCTGTCACTGACAGGAGGGATCTCATGGTTTCTATTACTTAAGTATCTTTAATGAATTTTCCTTCGAACGGTGCAGGGCAGAGGGTAAATAATGCCAACTGGAAAGAGATTTTCTCACCAGTAGTGTTCCCATTCAATGTAACAAGAGTGTAGAAAATGTCATACTGCAAGGCTGCAAAGCAAGCTAGGGATTAAATTGAACTCAGTTGCATTCAGGCAATATCTCTTGCATTTTATTCACAAATCCCAACTTATTTCCAAAGTCGTACACATACTTTTAATTAAGTGAAACTTTAATTGCTTAGATATTGATGCGCGATTAATTCACTCGAGATGCTAGATCATACTCGGGAAATAAAGGCTTTTATTAGCAACAAGAATAGAGCATACAGCTTAACAATACAATCCTAGACTAAAGGGTCACTAGGAAGTGCAGTGACCTTTATACCCCTATAGGAAGGCGGAGCCAACCGGAGTGTACCACAGAACAACACCAACAGGTGGAACACCCCAACCCTAACCCCAACAGCAAGAAGAGTAACATATGTACAAGTACCCATAGTTAACCACAGATATAAATATTATTGAAACCTTAAATTAACTTCTTTGGAAGGCAGGCTAAAAGCAACATTCTGGGGAAAAAGGGCTTCAGCTGTAAAGCTCAGCACACATTTCCTGTCACGAATGATATAGACTATTTTTCATATGTTTTCATTTTTATCATCAGACAAGTGATATGCCAGGAAACAGCTCAACTTACTTTTCATCTATTCAGACCGGTGTCTGTTAGAAGTAATGTCCAAACTCTTGAATAAAATCTCTTTACTTTGATGATAAAGATTAATTCAGAATGACAATATAAAAACCGTCCTCAGGAAGCAAATAACTAACCTTTATTCTTGAATCAGATCCAAAGATGATGCCATCCTAGCTTACATTAATATTATGGAATTCAAAACAACTGCTACAAAATGCTGATAGGTTCCTATTGTAAAGCTGATCAAGATGTGTCATGGAGAAAGATCCATAACTTAATGCTCTTTTTCAAAAGATATGAGAATGTTGGTTTAAGTGTTATGGGAAATTTAACTGAGGTGGTTGTCAAGACATTGAAAAGAATGTATTACAGAGCCTTGTTTAATCCCGACTTTCCAAAGCCTGTCCACCATCCACATGGCAGAAGTCAGGAGTTTGGATGGAATATTCTCCACTCGCCTGGATAAGTGCAGCTCCAATAACACTCAAGAAGCTCGACACCATCCAGGACAAAGCAGCCCGCTTGATTTGCACCCCATTCATCACCTTCAACGTTCACCCCCCTTCACCACCAATGCACAGTGGTAGAAGTGTGTACTGTCCATAATATGCACTGCAGCAACTCACCAAGGCTCCTTCAACAGCAGCTCCCAAACCTGTGGCCTCAATCATCCAGACGGACAAGGGCAGCAGATGCATGGGAACACCATCACCCTCCAAGTCACTCACCATTTTGACTTGGAATTATATCGCCGTCTGTTCACTGTCGCTGGGTCAAAATCCTGGAACTCCTGCCCTAACAGCACTGTGGATGTACTTACACCATATGGACTGCAGCGATTCAAAGCAACTGCTCACCACCATCTTCTCGAGGGCAATTAGAAATGCACAATTAATACTAGCCTAGTCAGTGACACCTACATCCCGTGAAAGAATTAAAAAATTAAGTTAATCATTCGAACTCGTAAGGTGGCTCATTTATGCTTGTTGGAAGCAACATATATCAGACACAGGGATCTGCCATCTGAAACCGAAAGAACATGTTCTAGCCTTACACTTTTTTGAATTAACCAGGAGCTTGATGGGCCTTTGTATGACAATGTGAGCACACCATAATTCTGTCCTCTATCGTACTTTACACCCCCAATTAAATTGAAAGTGAGAAGTAAATATTCTTTCATTATGTGGTTAAGGGCCAACTACATTGGATATCTGTAGGGCTGACTTGATCCCGAACCTTCTTGATCTGAGGAAACACTGGTCACAGTCGCACCCATATCTGAGAGTTGGGGTGCTGATTTTCTTGTGCCTCAGGCCTCAACTTTGGGTGCAAATAGAACATAATGAGCTGTGAAATAGGGTAGAAATTAGTGGGGGAAGAGAGTGGCGTGGTGCTATCTTGATGGCAGCCCCTCGGCCAATCAGAGTCGACTTGCCAATCAATCAGCATCCTTTTCTCCTGTAGTACAAACTGTTGTGATGGTTTGAAATTTGGCATTTTTGCATTTGTCCTGATGAGTGCAACTTGAAAAGTTTCAGCAACACGTCTCTTTTCAGCAATATTCAAGTTCTGGACTACTAAGCGACCGTTTGAAAAACAACTTGCTCGCTTCGGCCAAACTGAATGATTTTAGCCAGTGCCTTGTACCACTGGCTGGGCTCTTTAAACACTTGTCATTGGAAAGAAGGACCTGACATCCCCTACCCATCCCTGGTGTAGAAGCAGAAAGACATATGATGGAAATGTGGAAGTGAAGTACAGGAAATCATCTTATTGACATCACTCTGGCAGGAGTTACATGTATAGAAAACAGAAACGTTGAACGAGTTAGGCCGGGAATTTCCAGCCCTCCAAGCCCTGCTGCCACTGCAAGCGAGGAGAGAGAATTTGGCGCTCAGCTATATCTCCATTCACTGCAGGGGGACCAGAAAATCCCGCTGGCGCGAACGGCGGAAAATTCTGCACTTAGATTGGAATTTTAACTGCTGGCCTAAAGACTAAACTGAGTGGGAGCAAACCGACAGAAATGAGACAGATTTAAAAAAAAATTCTTTCATGGGATGTGGGCATCCCCGGCAAAGCTCGCATTTGTTGCCCATCCATAATTGCACCATTTCAGGGCGGCAGTTAAGAATCAGCCACATTTCTGTGTGGAGTCACATGTAGGCCAGACCGGATAAGGAGAGCAGATTTCCTTCCCTAAAGGACATTAGTGAACCAGATGGGTTTTTATAACAAATCGTCAATAGTTTCATGGTCTCCATTACCGAAACTCGTTTTCAATTCCAGAGTTATTATTTGAATTTAAATTCCACCACCTGCCATGGTGGGATTTAAACCCATGTCATATAATCATAGAATCATGGAATCATAGAATCCCTACAGTACAGAAAGAGACATTCAGTCCTTTGAGTCTGTATTGATCACAATCTCACCCAGGTCCTATTCCTGTAATCCCACACATTTACCCTGCTAATCCCCCTGATTAGGGTTAATTGAGCATTACCAATCAACCTAACCTGCACAGCTTTAGCCAAGATTTCAGGATTACTAGTCACTGATGTTGCCATCATGCCACTATCTTCCCCCATAAATTTCTCCCTTACTTCACAGCTCACTATTTCCTGTTCGCCCCCACAACTGAGGCCTGAGGCACGAAATAATCAGCACCCCAAATCTCAGATATGGGTGCAACTGTGACCAGTGTTTCCTCAGATCAAGTATGTTAGGGATCAAGTCAGCCCTATAGATATCAATGTAGATGGCCCTTAAATATTCTTCCATTATGTGGTTACTTATCACTTTCAATTTAATTGAGAGAGTAAAGTACAATAGAGGACAGACGTATGGTGTGCTAACAATGTCATTCAAAAGACAATTAGGTGGCAAAACTATATTTAAACTTAGCAATGAAAAGCAGCCAAATCATACACCCTATGTAGTGCCTGCCAACACCTGACCTCCCTGGGTGAATTTTTATGCCACGGCAAATTTGGAAACTTCGCAGTATAAACCACGGACCAACTTGGTAATGACCTCAGTGAGGCCCATGAGGTGGGTCTCTAGGACTATGAGCTCCCTGATTGAGGTAATGATCACCTGTCCAATCAGGGAGTCTCACCTGTGTACATAATGAGGACTGTCAGGTCTACTGGCACTCTGGATTCTGACTTTGTACCAGAAGCACTCTTAGGAGTTGAGACAAGTTTGTAAATAAAGAGAAGCTGGTGTAGGGACACTGACCTCTGAGAAGTAATTTCAGTGGTGACGAGGATGGGATTATTTCAGTGGTGACGAGGGTGGGATTATTTCAGTGGCGCTGAGGATGGGAGTATTTCAGTGGCGACGAGAATGGGATTATTTCAGACTTGTCACTCAAACTTGTGTAAATTGTTGACTTTTTGCAAATTGTGAAAGGAAACAAGGTGCAAAGGTTGCAACCACTGTAGTACATGGGAAATAACAGAGTGACCATGCTGATTGAAACACTGCTACAATACTGGGTCTCAATGTAAACATGGTATTTTCCATTTTCTTTCCCAAAGTGTTGTCTCAGGTGAAAAAGTGATGTGCAGCTCACCAGTTGCATTGCTAGCTTTCCCCGTCATCTTTTCAAGCACTTTGGGGGGGAAAAAGTGCTGGAGGAATGGCTCTTGCTGTCACACTTGGCGGGGCAAGACCGGAAAAAAACCGGCTGCTGGGAGGCCACCCGAGGCTGAAACGCCCTTAAAAGGGGGGTACCGTTCCCTCCCCCAATAATGGAACTCCCCAGAGGGCCCACCCGGTCACTCTGGCAGTGAAAGGGGGCACGTCCTTCTCCCCACAGGGGCTATACTTACCTGTGCGCCCCTGAGGAGTTCTCTTTGATTGCTTCATGTTCGTGAAAAGCAGTTGTAAACCTTGCTGATGTGACAAAGGGGGGATTGCAAAGGTGGAGGATGATATGGCAGGGAAACTTGCTAATCATATTAAAATGCAGGAAGATGAGGTTCACATCCAGAAAAGGCGGGAACCTCATTACATCACTGGTGAGGGGCGAGGAAAATCGGAAACCATTTTTTTCCTCAAGTCTTGTGATATTTTGCGCCTGCCATGCTGGTTGCGCCCGTGGCAGATGTGGGTGGAAATTCGTGGACAATTTGAAACAATACTCCCCAACTCTCAACAATACATCCAACTGAAATAAAATGTTACCCCTTGGTGAATATTCATGCAAACTTCAAAATGAAATATCCCCAACTTGGTAAAGCACCATTAATAACACTGAAATACAAAGGTAGGCAAGTGTAAAATATAAAACTGAAGTGGCCCAAGAAATTTAGCATGTCAGCTACGACTCTCACCAACTTTTACAGATGCATAGAAAGCATTCTTTCTGGTTGCACCACAGCTTGGTATGGGCTCCTGCTCTGCCCAAGACCGCAAAAAACTACGAAAGGTCGTGAATGTAGCCCAATCCATCACGCAAACCAACCTCCCATCCATTGACTCTGTCTACACTTCCCGCTGCCTCGGCATTCTCTCTTCCACTTTCTTCCGTCAGGAAAAAGATAGAAAAGTCTGAGGTCATGTACCAAGAGCAGCTTCTTCCCTGCTGCCAGCAGACTTTTGAATGGACCTACCTTGCATTAAGTTGATCTTTCTCTGCACCCCATCTATGAATGTAACACTACATGCTGCACTCTCTCATTACCTTCTCTATGTACGGCATGCTTTGTCTGTATAGCGCAAGAAACAATACTTTTCACTGTATACTAATACATCTGACAATAATAAATCAAATCAAATTGAAACTCACTCTTAAAAAAAGCCCACCATTTCCTTAGCTACGTCAGACCAATTACTTAATGGCCCATTTACACATCCATTGAATTTGAAAATAAGTCAGCGTTAACCACTACTTTTCTCAGAGAGGTATTTCCATCAGCTTTATAACAAAAGAAAATCACATTAGCTCATTAAATTAAAGCCAGACACTTCAGGAGTGAAACTGGGAAACAATTTTATTCACAAAGTCTGGTAGAGTTTTGGGTCAATTCCTGCAAATGGCATTGATGTTAAATCAATTGTGAATATCAAACTGGAAATCAATACATTTCTGTTAACTAAAGGTATCAAGGGATATGGGGCAAAGGTGGATATATGAGTTTGGCTGCAGATCAGCAATGATCTCATTGAATGGTGGCCAGACTCAAGGGGCTAAATGGCTCAATCCTGTTCCTAATGTTCCTAAATGTGGTTTCACCTGAACAGTATTATTAATATTGGCAATGGGAACAGCTACAAGCAATGCTTCCATCTGCACTCAAAAGGAAGGGAAGGTTATAAAAACACAACATTTAATTAAGAGACTATGGGTAAGTATGCAACTGTTGGGGTAAGGGCCAATAATGTTCTGCACATAAACTAATCTTTTGGTTTCAATTTGAAGTGCAGTCACCCAAGGGGATGAATTCACTAATGTATATTCATCAAATGCTGCTGAATAGTATTCTTATCTCATACAGTGTAGGCGTGTAAGCAACCATAGTTCAAAACATTCATATAAATACACATAATCATATCCATCATGGATGCATTTGACAATGTCAAAATTAAGTTAAATTTTATTCAAAACTCATGGTAAATCACTATGTTAAAAATAAGCAGTTTTGCGCTTGTGAGATCTTGACCACTGGATTAAGATTGACTAATTTAGAACTCTATCTTATTTTACTGCTATTAATCCAAATTTATTTTTGGACCAAGAAAATTTGAGTTATCAGATATTTGAATTAAAATACAGCACAGAAGGAGGCCATTCAGGCCATCAAGCCTGCGTCAACAACAATCCCACCCAGGCCTTACCCCAGAAACCCCATGTATTTACCCTGCTAGTCCCCCTGACATAAGGGGCAATTTAGCATTGCCAACCTAACCTGCACACCTTTGGACTGTGGAAGGAAACCAGAGCACGCAGAGGAAACCCACGCAGACACGGGGAGAATGTGCAAACTCCACACAGTCACCCGAGGCTGGAATTGAACCTGGATCCCTGGCGTTGTCAGGCAGCAGTGCTAACCACTGTGCCACCGTGCCGCCCTTAGGTGAGTGACTAGAGGTGAACTAAGTGAGTGGAGAAAGGGAGTGGATGTTACAGATTTACTAAACAAGGGAGAGGGACCACTTTCATTTTATTAGATGAGACAAAGTTTAATTAATCACACCAACTAGCCTCCTTGAATGAAATTATTTTTCAAGGTGCTTACTTTATTTTTAACCGATGCAAGATACTGACCAAGACCAATGCACACTGCACACATTAACAAATAATTCTCCAACGCACATTTTTCTTTTGTTCAGAAAAAATCCTTAATTCTTGGCTCTGATGTAATTTTTAATATGAGCTGAAACTGGCCAAGATGCCATCTGGGAACAGAATAAGCTGAAGGCAATTTTGTGCAGTCATTCACCAAGACATCAAAAGAGCTGTTCATGTTCACAGCATGCAGGTGAAAGATTCCAGATCGCAACAGCTGTAAATTTTAAGTGCAGCAGTAAACTTTCTGTGAAAGGTCTCTGTCGGTTTCCCTTCTCCCTCCTCAATTGAAAGATCCAGACATGTTACCGGTCAGACGCTGCCAACATATCCATTCTCATTTAAAAATTAGAAAGGGCTGGGAACACTCAGCAGGTCAGGCAGCATCTGCAGAGAGGGAAACAGAGTCAATGGGAGCGATCTTACAGGCTGCTCACACCCCATTGCTGCTGCAAGAGAGGGGGGGGGGTGGAATTTGGCACCCAGCCAAATTTCTGTTTACTGCAGCAGGACCAGAAAATCCCGCCGGCACTAACGGCTGTAATATTCCGCCCAATATCTCAGGTCAGTGACCTTTCATTAGAACTGCTAGATGAACAGCTTTTAAGTAAGCGCACAGCTTGGGAAAAGCAGGGGTAAGTCAGAGAGTTGGTGCACTCAATGTTCCTAATGACCTTTTCCAGACTGGAGGGATTCTATGATGTTATGAGACAGGGCTGGCTCTGAGATTCTACTAGTCTTTTACTTATTCATTCGTGGGACATGGCATCGCTGGATGGTCAGCATTTACTGCCCATCCCTAATTGTCCTTGTCCAGAGTCAACAACATTGTAGTGGAGTCACATGTAGGCCAGATCAGCTAAGGACGGCAGATTTCTTCCCTCAAGGACATTAGCGAACCAAATGGGTTTTCCAACAACCTATAATGGTTTCATGGTCATCAGTAGATCCTTAATTCCAGATATTTTTTATTGAATTCAAATTCCACCATCTGCTGTGGCAGGATTCGAACCTGGGTCCCCAGAATATGAACTGAATTCCTGGATTAGCAGTCTGGCGATAATACCACTAGGCCATCGCCTTTCCAATGTCTCATGATGGAACGAATAAAATCACTATTAAAGGGAGCAAGTGATACGTTGTGTTACTCACGAACCATCCAGTCAATCGGCTATCTTTCTGGAAGCGTTTATGAGGGGGAGAATTCCTGAGGATGAAGGCCCAACAAATCTTCCATTTACGCAAATAAATCTTTGCATCTGGTCACACACTGAGAGGAACCCTTTCGATTCGGAACATTGTGGTTTCCTGCAGTTTGCAAAACAAGGCAATTGGATGCCAACAGTTGCATCCTGCACCATTGGTAACCTAGCAAGATAGATTTTGCAAGGGGTGGGGAGGGTGGGTGCTGGCTGGAAAGGATTCACACACTAGTCAGCCCCATAATTAGGTAACAAAAATGTTACAAGTTACCTATCGGGAGCCAACCTCCAGTTTCAACGCCAAGCAAAAGCACGGTGCTTGCTATGATCAGAACCAATTAAATTTTGTAAGTGGGGAGACCAGAAACAGCTGTTCTGCCCTTGGTTAACACACAGACATTAATTAATCACACCATCTAGCCTCCGTGAATGAAATTATTTTTCAAGGCGCTTACTGTACCTGTACGTAATTATGTGGCTGGGCTGAGAGGTTTTTAGGTTATTTAGACATTCGTCCCATGTAAACCATCAAGACGCAAGTTAACTTGATGTTTTGAGTTAAAACTTGAATGTTGTTTTTCACAAAGGTCAAGTGATAATGGCTCATCTCTCCGAGAAAAGATCCTGCATCCAATGTGCTGGCAATGTTTTGACACCTACCCAACTGTGAACCATAGAAACCCTATAATGCAGAAGGAGGCCATTTGGCTCATCGAGTCTGCACAGACTCTTCGAGAGAGCATTTCACCCAGGCCTTCACCCCCACTCTACCCTTGTAATCTCACGCATTTACCATGGCCACTCCATCCAACCTATACATCTTTGGACAATAAGGAGCAATTTAGCATGGCCAATTCACCCATCTGCACATCTTTTGACTGTTGAAGTTTAAAGTTTATTTATGTGTGTCACAAGTAGGCTTACATAGATACGGCAATGAATTTACTGTGAAAATCCCCTAGTCGTCACACTCTGGCACCTGTTCGGTTACATTGAGGGAGAATTTAGCATGGACAATGCACCTAACCAGCACGTCTTTCAGACTGTGGGAGGAAACTGGAGTACCTGGAGGAAACCCACCCAGACATGGGGAGAACGTGCAGACTCTGCACAGACAGTGACCCAAGCCAAGAACTGAACTCGGGGTGAACTGTGCCAGAACTGGAACTGTGCCACCCGAAGCACCTGGAAGAAACCCACGCAGACACGGGGAGAACATGCAAACTCCACACAGTCAACAAAGGCTGGAAGTTTTGGAAAAGGGGCTGCACAGTTAGTCAAGCAGGAAAAGACAGTGAAAGGAGAATGTTTCTAACCTGGGATGGTAGGATAGAATGCAGAAAGGTAATTCTGATAAAGTTAAATAAGGTAATGGACAAAAATGTTCTCTTTATATTATATCACAGTGAATTTAACTTGTACTAATATTGCTGCATCTGTTACTCCATGCAGTAAAAATGAAACAGCTTACAAACCAAACCAAACTTTGCCTCATCCACAGTTCACTTGGTCCATTATTGGAGAGATTGATAAAGTTTACCTGTGTAATGCACAGAAATTGGGCAGCAAATTTGATATTTACATTTCTGGGTCCTGCTGCCATACAAATGGAAGACACTCCAGTGCAGTATTGAGGGTGGCTCAGAAGTGCCACCTCCACAGACGTTGCCAGACCCTGCTGTGATTTTCCAGCATTTTCTGCTTTTGTTTTGGCAATTATTTCATAGAATCCCTGCAGTGCTGAAGGAGGCCATTCAGTCCATCGAGTCTCACCGACAACAATCCCACCCAGGCCCTAATCCCGTAACCCCACATATTTAACCCGCTAATCGCTCTAACCTACTCGGGGCACTAAGGGCAAGGCCAATGCACCTAACCTGCACATCTTTGGACTGTGGGAGGAAACCCGAGCACCTGGAAGAAACCCATGCAGACATGGGGAGAACGTGCACACTCCAAACAGATAGTGACCCAAGCCAGGAATCGAATCCAGGTCCCTGGAGCTGTGAGGCAGCAGTGCTAACCACTGTGCCACCATGCCACCCAATAACCTACACCAATTCACCCAAAAGTTTTTCAAAATTAATTTGTTGCCCCTTTAAGAAGTAGTCCTCTTGGATATATGCTTCATGGACAAATAGAGCAACTATTTCACAATCACAACATCGAATCTGCATTTTGTTCCCCCAGTGGTTCAAAGAGCATTCCACTCATCTATCCCTGTCTGTCTCAGCTTGATCCGCTTTCTCAAGTAAAAGTAGTTTTAGCTAAAGTGTTTAGTTGAAAGTCCACTCACATTCATTGTGAGTGCTGCATTAAAATAATTTTCAAAAATATACAAACTGAAATATTATTATACAATGAGAGGCAATTAGAATCCCACTGGGGGACATTGGGGGGGGGTGGGGGTTGAGGGGTGGTAGTGGGGGTAGGGGGGTGGGGCCAGGGAAGTATTGTCCTTGCTTCATTCAAACTGTACAGAGGCACGCAGGCACATCGAGCACACTGGATTTGTTCAGGTTCCAAGATTTATCCTAAGCTAACAAAGTTAATCAAACTTTGGGTTAAAGTATCAACATTAAGCTCAGCTGAACTTGGCAAATAAAACACTTTCATGGAGTTCCTCATGTTATAGCTCTACTAAATCATGTCTTTCCAAAGTATGTAATTATTTACTGTCTTGTATGTAACAAACCTTTAGTCTGGGCATTACGAACGTCAGTTTATGCTACAAAGAATGGTTTCAAATTTATTTCTTTCGGTCATAGGTTGGTTGCTTTAATAAATCCTTTGGGCGGCACAGTGGTTAGCACTGCTGCCTCACAGCTCCAGGGACCTGGGTTCGATTCCCAGCTTGGGTCACTGTCTGTGTGGAGTTTGCACATTCTCCTTGTGTCTGCATGGGTTTCTTCCGGGTGATCCCGTTTCCTCCCACAGTCCAAGGATTTGCAGGTTAGGTTGATTGGCCATGCTAAATTGTCCCTTAGTGTCCCAGGATGGGGGGGGGGGGGGGGGGGGGGATTAGTGGGGTGGATGTGTGGGGTTGCGGGGGTGGGGCCTGGGTGTGATTGGTGTTGGTGTGGATCCAATGGGCCAAATGGCCTCCTTCTGTGCTGTAGGGATTCTATGATTTAGTTAACTGTGAAATTAAAACATGCAATCACAATTAATCTTGCAATTATAATATTTAATCCCGGTTTTAAGTGAAAATTAAATGATAGTGTTGTTGCTGACATTGCTGTGCATTTATATGCCAGCTTTGTTTCTCAGACTCTCTCCTCCCATATCCCATTCTTGCCCTGCTCCTTCTTCTTTAAGGCTCTCCCTCCCTGCAGCTGTTCCAACCCTTGCCTTGCTCATGCCTATCTCAAGACTTCCTCTCCCTTAAGTTTATTTATTAGTGTGACAAGTTGGCTTACATTAACACTGCAATAAAGTTACTGTGAAAATCCCCTAGTTGCCACACTCTGGCACCTGTTTGGGTACATTGAGGGAGAATTTAGCATGGCCCATTCACCTAACCAGCACATCTTTCAGACCGTGGGGGGAAACCCACACAGACACGGGGAGAACGTGCAGACTCCACACAGACAGTGACCCAAGCCGGGAATCGAACCTGGGGTCCCTGGCGCTGTGAGGTGGTAGTACTAACCACTGTGCCACCGTGCCGTCCTGTATCTCAGTCCCAAGCTCGCCCCACTCCCTCAGGCTTTCCTATAAACAACTTACGAGAAAACCAATGCTTTACTTGACCTCATTCCCCATGGATACTTGGGACAGAGACTCCTGGATGAGTACATGGAGGGTTATAGGTAGGTCTAGAAGGTAGGGATGTGTTCGGCACAACTTGTGGGCCGAAGGGCCTGTTTGTGCTGTAGTTTTTCTATGTTTCTTCTATGTTTCTATGATTAAATTTAAACCAATGGTGGTAATTTAATAAAAATAATGAAACAGACTTTACAGCAGAACAAATAAATTTATGATTCTTTTTAGCTGTTGATTTTAAACCAAATTACATCCCATTGGTTTAGAAAACAATAGCAATCATCTACTTTGAATTGTTTTCAGACATTTTGTAAAGGGCTTTGTCTCAGAATGGTTTAATGTAACAAAAAAAAATCAACAATGAAATTAACTTCGGTGTTTTTACAGGAAAAAATCTAAAAAGCAAATTGGCAGAGCTAATCTTGGCAGGATAAATAATCTCACTGGGGGTCCAAGGAGCTGAAAAATATTTAGCTCTCTGGGTTCCCTGAAAGGTTACTGTGTGTTGTCTACAGTTCGTTCCGATGGATGTTCTGGAGTTTTGCTTGATTATCTTTGGAAATCACAGAGGACTTTCCCAGGAGATTAAATAGTTGAGCTAAGTATAAGGCAGATGAGCAAATGGGATAATTGGATTGAAGCTATGGGTTCTCGTGTAGCTCTTCTCACATTGGTAGCTAGAGTATTCTGTCACCATCAGAAGCACCTTGTGTATTTAGAAATATAGTAAGGAACACAGATTCAGGAGGAGGCCATTCTGTCCCTTGATTCTGCACTTCCAGTAGATCACAACTAATCTGTTGTGATCTGGGCAGCACGGTGGCACAGTGGTGGGCAGCACGGTGGCACAGTGGTGGGCAGCACGGTGGCACAGTGGTTAGCACTGCTGCCTCACAGCGCCGGAGACCCAGGTTGAATTTCCGGCTTGGGTCACTGCTAGTGTGGAGTTTTTACATTGTCATCGTGTCTGCGTGGGTTTCTTCTGGGTGCTCCAGTTTCCTCCCACAGTCCAAAGGTGTGCGGGTTAGGTGGTTTGGCCGTGTTAAATTGCCTCTTAGTGTCAGAGAAACTAGCTAGGATAAATGCATGGGGTTATGGGGATAGGGCCTGGGTGGAATTGTGGTCAGTGCAGACTTGATGGGCTGAATGGCCTTCTTCTGCACTGTAGGGTTTCTATGTATCTCAACTCCATTTACTCAGCGTTGTTCCCTACCCTTTGCCCAACCACACGTAACTATCTCAATTTTAAAAATTCAACTGACCTAGCCTCAATAGCTTTAGGGAAAAGAGAGCTCGCAGACGGCTGAGACTACGAAGGGATTAACACACAAGGATGAGAATTTTTAAGTTGGACCAGTGGGGGGTCAGGGGCCAATGTAGGTCAGTGAGCACAGGGGTGAGGGAAGCGTGGACCTCTCTGCAGGATGTGTTATCGGTATCAGGGTTTAGTTTGGCCTGAAATCGATCAATGGGTAGTATGGGAGGCCAGTCAAGACAGCATTGGATAGATGAGCCCCACAGATGATAAAGATATGGAAAAGGGTTTTGTCAACAGATTAACTGAGGCAGGGGTGGAGATAGGCAATTTTCCAAGAGTGGATGGCTGTTCTGTGGTGGAAAGGATATGGGAGCAAAGTTCGACGTCAAATAGGGCGAGAATAGTCTGGTTCAACTCGAGTGGCCAGAGAGGGTAACGGAATAAGCAGTGATTACTATTAGAACCTTTTCAGACATCCATCCTAATATCTCCTTCCTTGGCTTGGCACCGAATTGTGCTTGATTATGATTCTGAATACACTCTGGAGTGCTTTTCTTTGTTGAAGGTGCTGTATAAATGCAAGTTGTCCATGTTGAAATGCACTAGCCCTTAAATAACTTTTAATTGCAAAATTGTAAACGCGTACATATCAGGATACAAAGGGCGGGATTTTCCAGACATTTAAAAATGTTCGACAAAACTTGGAGCTGGAAGTCTTGCCCCCATTTCCAGCCAATACAATTCTTGCCGGTACAGGCACCAAACCTGAAACTGCCAGGCCAACGAAAATAGTGCCGATTTTACACAGACCCTTATTCATTATTCCCAGGGCCTTAGACCAAAGTGTGGGAATCATTATGGAGGAGACATCAAGGCTCTTGAAGAGCAGATAAGGTCTGTTTAAGTATCATGTTCTGACATTATTTAAATCCTGAGCCCTTTAAAAACAAACAAAAAAATAGGCTGTCAGTTAGAGTAAAAACAAAACACACCCTGCTAGAGTGCATTACTTGACAGGCCATCTGGCAAAGCTTAGACAAAGGAGAACAATTACTATCTGTTTCTGCAGTTTCAATGGATTTGGTGGTGAACATTTCCCAAGGGCTGCTATTACAATGAATACCATTATGAATGCTTGGCTGCATTTCAAAAGGTCCAAAACCACACATCTCAGCGGGGGTGACTGAGTTCACATTTTTATTGACAGTTTTATGAGGCTATTAAATGATTGTCTATCTTTGATGTGATTACCGAATAAAAGTTACCAAAATGACGTGCTGGTTAGGTGCATTGACCTGAACAGGCGCCGGGCTGTGGCAACTAGGGGAATTTCATGGTAACTTCATTGCAGTGTTAATGTAAGCCTTACTTGTGACTAATAAGTAAATTTTAAAACTTTTTACTTTTTAAGTTGTTTTTATAACAGATTGCTCACTTGAGGGGATAAAAAAATCCTTGAATGGATCTCATGATACATCCTGTGTCAAGGGTGTGTGAGTGAGAGCACCATTAGGTTATTAGAATTTCTTTTTCGTCTTCACATGGCTCCTGAGATCTGCTCACAATGCATACAGGTGAGTTCCTATGGAGGTGGCGTGACATGTTATGAAGTAGCATGGAGGGATGGAGTGAGGGATGAAGGCGAGGGAGCCTTACAGCTTTTCATTACCAGCTTCTTACCAGTCCGCCTCAATATTCACTCGCCTCTGCAGCCGCCCCTAAACTGCATCCAGAGGAGGTCCAACTCAATCACCCTCCTGCTTCCCTCGAGTGAAAATTCCTTGTATAGTGAGGTGCGTCTATCGAGTCAGAGAAAGTTCTGGCTCAAGCGAGCTACCTGCCTTCGTAGCAAAAATCCAGCCCAAACTTTACGATTTGACAGTCTCAGCTGTCACGTAGAATCTGAATAGCAGATATCAACTCAGCTTTCAACAATGTAAACAGAGCTGGGCTAATGTCATCACTGAGATATTTAATATAAACAGGTTTAAACATATATGAGCAATATATTGAGGTAATGGAAGTAATCTGAAACAATCACTTAAGTAGCTTTTTAAAAAGGCAAAGCAAAGCACGGTAGCACAGTGGTTAGCACTGCTGCTTCACAGCTCCAGGGTCCTGGGTTCGATTCCCGGCTCGGGTCACTGTCTGTGTGGAGTTTGCACATTCTCCTCGTGTCTGCGTGGGTTTCCTCCGGGTGCTCCGGTTTCCTCCCACAGTCCAAAGATGTGCGGGTTAGGTTGATTGGCCAGGTTAAAAAAAAAAAAATTGCCCCTTAGAGTCCTGTGATGCGTAGGTTAGTGGGATTGGTGGGTGGATGTGTGGGGGTGGGGCCTGGGTGGGATTGTGGTCGGTGCAGACTCGATGGGCCGAATGGCCTCCTTCTGCACTGTAGGGTTTCTATGATTCTATGAAACTTATCTGGAGCTGTCATCACTTGTAAAAGACTTCTGGCTGCGCACTGGATTTTCCTGGATCTCCTATATATCTGCATTTAAATATTATCACTGTACACTTTGAATGACAATGCTGCAATTTCCAATTACATACCCTTCTTGTTTGACTAATATTTACATATTCAAGCGTCAAAGTGGGATTTAGAAAACTAAGAAGCTGAGAACAAGTGCAAGAATGCAGCTTGTGCCCTGACTCAGAAGAAACTTGGGTCTTCAGCATTCATTGCTTCCACCACCAATGTGTACCATCAACAAGATGCACTGCACTGGGTGGCCTGGTGGCACAAGGGTTAGCACTGCTGCCTCACAGCACCAGGGACCCGGGTGACTGTCTGTGTGGAGTTTGCACATTCTCCCCCTGTCTGCATGGGTTTTCTCCCACAATCCAAAGATGTACGGGTTAGGTTGATTGGTTATGCTAAATTACCCCTTAGTGTCAGTGGGACTAACAGAGTAAGTATGTGGGGTTACAGGGTAGGGCCTGGGTGAGATTGTTGCTGGTGCAGGTTCAATGGGCCGAATGGCCTCCTTCTGCACTGTAGGGATTCTATGAACTTGCCAAGGTTTCTTCCACAGCACATTCCAAAGCCAGTTATCCAACAAGGGCAGCAGACAAATGAGAAAGTTACCATCGCCAAGTTCACCTCCCAGTCCCCCGCCAATCTGGTTTGGAAATGTATCACCGTTCCTTTGTTGTCACTGGGTCAAAATCCTGGAAATCCCAACCAAACAGCACTGTACGAATACTCTTATTGCACAGCTGTAGCAGGTCAGGAAGGCAACTCACCACCACCTTCACAAAGGCAACAAATGCTGGCCTTGCCAACAATGTAAAACTTCTGTGAATGAATTCCAAAAAAAGGTTACTGGTTAAAATCTGCTTAGGGTTGGAAAACATACAAGCAAAGGTTTCCCAAATATTATCAATAATCTTGCCAATATTTCAAGTACAGCACTGTCACTGTGAAACACAGCTCAGAAATGTCCAAACAAACATATGTTCATGATGTAAATATTTCTTCTGAAATATACAGATATGCAGAGTGCTCACATCATCCTTTAAGAGCCATTTACAAAGGGCCAAGTGGGCCATTCGGCCCCTTGAGCCTGTTCTGTCATTCAGTGAGATCACGGCTGATCTGCATTTTAACTCCATCTACTTGGTCTAAGGCAAGGAGGTGGTGGCACAGCAGTATTGTCACTCTACTAGTAATCCAGGAACCTAGCGCAATGGGACCTGGTTTAAATCCCTCAATGGCGGATTGGTGATATTTAAATTCAATAAAAATCTGGAATTAAAGTCTAATGATAACCCTGAAACCATTGCCGATTGTTGCAAAATCCCACCTGATGCACTAATTCCCTTTAGGGAAGGGAATCTGCTCATCTGGTCCGACTGACATGCGACACCAGACCCACAGCAATGTGGTTGACTCAAATAGCATAGTAAGCCACTCCGTCCAAGGACCGAGGCAATTAGGGTGAGGTAATAGATGCTGACCCAGCAGCGACACCACATTCCATGAAAGAATGTATAAAAATCTATCGATCTCAAATGCACAATTGTTAATTGAGCTAGCATCTATTCCTTTTTGTTACAGAGAGTTCCCCACATCTCCCACACTTTGTGTGAATAAGCGTTTATGAATCTCTCTCTTGAATGACCTGGCTCTGGTTTTGAGGCTATGTTCCCTTGCCCTGGACTTGCCCCATCTCCAGAGAGAGTTTCTTTCTATTTAGCCTGTCAATTCTTCTCAAAATCCTAAATACTTCAAACCAGTAATACAAGCCTTCTTTATGTAATCCATGCTCATAGTCTAACCCTTCCAGTCTTGTAGTTCTGGATTCCATCCAAGGCCAATACATCTTTTCTCAGGTGCAGTTCCTAGAACTGTACACGGCACACCAGATGCGGTCTAACCAGGCTCCTGGATAGCTGTAGTATAACTTCCTCTCCTTTGTATTCCAGCCATATTCTTATAAAGCCAAACATTCCAGTTACCTTTTTGATTATTTTTGTGTCCAGTGACATTTCAGTGATCTGTACGCAAGTATCATTGGACCACCACTGTTTGTAGCTTTTCACCAGACATGACACTATCAACCGGCAAAGACCAATGACGCTTTGCCTCCTTTGAATCAGATCACAGTTGCTTTCATATTGTTCTTTGACTGCTTGCCCTGGGACACTGGTGCCCCGGGTCGAAAAGTTGGTGGCTTTGCCACAGAAAATGGAAGTGACTTGCCGAATTGGAATCTGAATTAAAATATAAAAGGGGAGGCGATGGCCTAGTGCTATTATCGCTAGACTACTATTCCAGAAACTCAGCTAATGTCCTGGGGACCTGGATTCAAATCCCGCCACGGCAGATGCTGGAATTTGAATTCAATAAAAAAAAAATCTGGAATTAAGAATCTACTGATGACCATGAAACCATTGTCGATTGACGAAAAAACCCATCTGGTTCGCTAATGTCCTTTAGGGAAGGAAATCTGCTGTCCTTACCTGGTCTAGCTGACATATGACTCCAGAGCCACAGCAATGTGGTTGACTCTCAACTGGCCTCCAAGGACAACTGGGGATGCGCAATAAATGCTGACCAGCCAGCGATGCCTATGTCCCACGAATGAATAAAAAAGATAAAAGCAGAATCCGAGAAAATGGGCAGCACGGTGGCACAGTGGTTAGCACTGCTCTCTCACAGGGAACTAGCTTCGATTCCTAGCTTGGGTGACTGTTTGTGTGGAGTTTGCACATTCTCCCCATGTCTGCATGGGTTTCCTCCGGGTGCTCCGGTTTCCTCCCACAGTCCAAAGATGTGCGGGTTAGGTGGATTGCCCATGCTAAATTGAGCCTTATTGTTAGGGGGACACGGGGTTACGGGGATAGGGCCTGATTGTGGTCAGTGCAGACTCGATGGGCCAAATGACCTCCTTCTGCACTGTAGGATTCTATGAAAATGGTTCCGTGCCTACTAAAGACCAATCAGAGCAATAGTTATGACTCAGCTATTGACCAATCTTCAATTGACTCTCTTGTCTGCTGCCACAAGTCAATGTTGCAGTTCTCCCACCATTTTTGCTTCAGTAGAAAATGGTTCCAAAGGTGCATCATTGTACTGCCACGATATAATTCACAGCCACACCAATGATCAGGTTCCTGAGTGAAGTAAGGTACGTTTTCTAGCAGGGGTAGTTGGATGCTGCTTTGGGGTTTGTAACTGAATGCAGTATACTCCCAGGCTGGTCCAAAGCACATTTTAGAAGTGCCCAGGCAATCCATTGAAACCTCAGGGCATTTTCATAATTTAATTTGGAACTGAAAAAGGTACGAGATTGCCAAACAGCTGGCTGATCTCTCATGCATTAAAAATGAACCACCCAAGGAGCAAAGCTCTGCACATCTCTTTAAGTTCACACTCGTGGAGCTCTTTGTGGCTAAGTGGTGTTGTCCACAGTGAAGCTTTGTTGTGCTGGGTGAACACCACAGTGTCTCATGACCAGTAGTTATGTGGCTTCATTGCGGTTTCAAAGAAGGGCTGGAGGCACTAGAAAGAATCGAGGAAGAGCAAGAAAGTGAATGAAAGAACTGAGACCAAAGGAAAAGGCAGCAGCCAGAATTGTTCAGCTATCTACGTTACTCCCCTTCCTTTCTCTAATATGTGTGCTTGCTACATGCATTACTGAGGAAACCGCAGAGGCATCAGGTTGAAGTGTTTAATGGAATATTTTCTTCCAATTGGACAAAATCTCCCTCTTCGTGCTGAGGTCCTGCCCAGGTCAAGGGCTTGCAGACAAATTTAGTCTGCACAGTTTCCTTTCCCAGTGAACCACAGAAGATGAAAATGTGTCCAGGGATCCAGTCCAGCTCCTGTTAACCGCTTTTTCAGCTGTTACAAGTTCAAGAACATTGAGGGGGAGAAAAACTGACGGTAGTTTTCTTTTCAAGGTGAACTTGCGTCGTATCTTCAAAACAACCAATTGAATGTTTTTATTGATTTGTTAGGATTGGATTAAAAGCTTTTCAGTGTTTGCTTATTAGTTCATCATTCACTTCATTTAAGCGGAGCAGCAAGTGCTAAATAAAAACAAACCACTCGCAGAAAGGTAGGAAGGCCCAGATTGAAATGCAGATGTAGAAAATTTCAGTTGGTAATATGTGCAAAGTGAAACATTGCCAAGTTACTGTAAATGGCTCATTATGTGAATCTGGCACAAGCTGCGCCAATGATTCCATCGCTCCCCAGCCAACTTCCAGGTTGACACAGACTCTTCCCTACCTCGTCATTGTACTTAACCCCTGATTGAGCTTCCGAGTCCTAGCCTCACTGTCACCAAGACTAGCTTCCTTCACTTCAGTAAAGCCCCTCACTTCTATCCCTCCCTCAGCCCATCTACTGCTCAAATTCTCACTTATGTCTTTTGGCACAGTCCAGCTTGATTTAATACCTTCTTGTGCAGCTTCCAATGTCCAGAAACCTGAGCTCATCCAAAACCTTGCTGCCAGTATCCTCTACTGCTCAAGGCTCCACACATCAATCACCCCTTCTTTGCTGACCTACATTAGCTCACATAGAAGAAATCATAGAAACCCTACAGTACAGAAAGAGGCCATCTGGCCCATCGAGTCTGCACTGACCACAATCCCACCCAGGCCCTACCCCCATATCCCTACACATTTACCCACTAATCCCTCTAACCTACGCATCTCAGGACACTAAGGGGCAATTTTTAGCATGGCCAATCTACCTAACCCACACATCTTTGGACTGTGGGAGGAAACCGGAGCACCCGGAGGAAACCCATGCAGACACAAGGAGAATGTGCAAACTCCACACAGACAGTGACGGTCACCCAATGCCTAAAAGTTTGAATTCTCATCCTCACATTTAAATCTCTTTATGGCCTCACTTTCTCCATCCTCTTCCAGCCCTACGACCCACTGAGTTGTTCCCCCACTCAATATGTTCCCCCAACGTTGACCCTGTGCCCACCTCCCCAGCTCACCCTGTGCCCACCTCTCCACAATCTCACTGAAATGTATAAAGTTCTGACAGGTCTGGACAGACTGTGTATAGGAATGTTGTTTCCTCTAGCTGGGTTGGGGGGAATGGGGGTTGGTTCTAGAGCAAGAGGTCACAGCCTCAGGATGCGGAGTAGGCCCATTAGGACTGAGATGAGGAAAAACTTCTTCAGTCAGAAGGTGGTGAACCTGTAGAATTCTCTGCCACAGAAGGCCATGTAGGCCAAGTCACTGAATGTATTTGAGAAGGAAGTAAATGGATTTCTAAACACTAAAGGCATCAAGGGGTATGGAGAAAGAATGAGATGATGGTGTGGGGATAGAGGATCAGCCATGATCATATTGAATGGCGTAGCAGCTTTGAGGGGCTGAATGGCCTTCTCCAGTTTCTGTTCTCCATGTTTTGATAAGTAGCCATAATGTCAGCTGTCTAGGTTTCATCCACTTGAACTCCTTCCCTAGCTCCCTTCACCTCCTCCTCTTTTAAGATCCTTTGCTCTGACCATGCGTTTGACTTCCTCTCCTAGCTTCCCCTTCTTTGATTGGGCATCTGGTTTAGTCTGAGAGAAAAAATCTACAGAGAAGCACCAAGTTCAAGTTGCTACATCAATGCAAGTTGTTGTTATTTGTGTGAAATCATCTCTTGGTTCAGAACAGCAGAAATATTCTGAAAAATCAATGCATGAATACTGGACATGTGGAAACCTGTATGTCCAGCAGCTTGGAGCTTTAGAAGTTCATGTTACATGTCTTCCGTTCGGGAATCCACAGTCCATGCTTGGCTCCTTTGATCAACATGTGATCATTTTTGAGAATTGTGAGTCGGCTTTCTGATTGCACATTTCCCTTGTAACCCTCGTCTCCTTTTAACAAGGGATGTTGCACATTTTAGCAGATCCAGTTGTCCCATGGTCAAATGTAACAAAATCCAGCTGCAACTGATGCAATACTGAGGAAGGAAAGACTTGTATTTATATTGCGTTTTTCATGACATCAAACATCTTGGAGCGCTCCACAACCAATGAATTACTTTTTAAGTGCAGACTCTGTTGTAATGTAGGAAATGCAGCAGCCAATTTATATGCAGCAAGCTCCCACAAACAGCAATGTGATAAATAACTATTTTTGTCCTGCTGATTGGGGGGGTACATATTAGCCAGGACACCAGGAAGAACTCCCCTGCTCTTCTTCCAAGGAGTGCCAAGGAATCTTGTATGCCCACTCTTTTTCTTTATTCGTTCAAGGGATCTGGGCATCACTGGCTGTGCCAGCATCTATTTCCCATCCCTCATTGCCCTTGAACTTGTTAGGCCATTTCAGAGGGCATTTTAAGAGTCAACCACATTGCTGTGGGTCTGGAGTCACATGTAGGCCAGACCAGGTAAGGACGGAAGATTTCCTTCCCTAAAGAACATTAGTGAACCAAATGGGTTTTTACAACAATCGGCAATGCTTTCATGGTCATCATCAGACTTTTAATTCCAGATTTTTATTGAATTCAAATTTCACCATCTGCCATGGTGGGATTCGAAGCCAGATCCCCAGAGCATTACCCAGGATCTCTGGATTAATAATCTAGTGACAATACCACTGTGCCACCACCTCCCCATAAGTGTGCAAGCATAGCCTCTGTTTAACATCTCATCCAAAAGACGACACCTCTGATAGCGTAGCATTCCCTCCGTACTGCTTTGGAGCGTTGGCTTTGACTTTTATGCTCAAATATCTGTAATGCCAGAAACTAGTGAATAAGAGGCGAAAGTGCGACCAACTCAACAATGTAAAGTCATCCGATCTTCCCTATAAGAATAGTTTGCGAACTATAAATGTAGTCCAAATAATTTGGATGCTTTCCCCATCGACATTAATGAGGACTGAATTCCCTCAACCACTATAAAGAAAGAATAAGCTATTGACACTGTGCCATGCACTGGAAAGCTCCTTTCTACCACTTTATTGCATTACCCAACTTTTCCTGCTAAAAGTTCAGAGCCAAAGCATTCCCAAACCATTGCCAATTCCATTGAGGAACATGGAAGTAGCCTGGGATAATTCACGCTTCATTTCCCCCTCTCTTACTGCTACAATTGTCCCATATTTGTTCAATTTTCACCAATAAAAGTGAAACAGATGCAATAATATGACAAAGGAGCTAAAATATAGGCAAGTTGTGAAAACTGAGAGCACTAGGTGTACACAGAGGAAGCACAAGGCTCCACCATAAAACATTAAAAACACAAAGGGCGGGATTTTCCAGCTGCACTCGCCCGAAAACTGGAAAATCCCGCCAAGATCAACGGACCTTTGCATAGTCTGTGTCCCACCCGCTATGATTCCTGTGGCAAGTGGGCCGAGAAAATTCTGCCCGAAATGTTTTAAGGATCAATTATGCAAACTTACATTCTGAGGATGAAAAGCATTTGACATCAAACCTACTGATCGCTGTTTTCACATAAAAACTACTGAAATCATGGAATACAATCCCCAAGGTATGATGAAGACAATTTTCATGTTCCCAGCAGCTAATCACTCAAACTCCTGTCATCTGGACCACCTGACTTTCCGTCGCTTCCCAAAGGCCTCCTGACTGGAATAAGCGGGGAGTTGTCTGCTGGTATTTAAACTCTGGCCTTGCTTCTGGAGCAACAGACCACCTTATGGTTCTTTAGGACCACTTTGGATTGGGTCAGAGATACAACTTTACCTCGGGAGCTGTATGAGTCCATAGAGTGCACCGTGCTGATATTTACTGTGTCAGACAAGCAAAATACTGTTTTCCTTGGGGGTTGTGGGTCAGGTTCAGGACTAGCTAGGTCAAGGAGAAAAAGACAGCTTTGGATGCTGTCTGGGTCAAGAGATAGGAGAAGGCCTCCATGGAGCAGCCCAATGTTAATATAGGCAAGTGAGGCTGTGGAAAACACTGCCAAAGATCACGAGCCTTGGAGACAAAATTAGGAGGGAAGCATAATGTTTAAGTTTAGCACTGAATAAACATGATAGAATTATTTGAAAAATTAAGTGCTTCCATGCATGAGATATTAAAAAAGTCAACAAAAAAATCTAATTCAAATGGGGCAGGATTTTTCCTGCGTTCCCGCATCGAGTTTTGCGGTGGCAGAAATGGCCCGCCATTGGCCGGTGATGGGATCTTCAGTCCTGCTTCTGTTGGTGAGTTTTCTCATTGTTCACACCCTCTGCCGCGGGGGAACCCGCGGCCGGGCGTGCAGTGTCGGTGGGATGGGAAGACCCCACCGGTGGGAACAGCTGAGAAGTTTCAGCCATCATGTTTAATCACATCATCAGAATATCCCAAAGCACATTCCATCCAATGCAGTACTTTTCACAGAATAGAATCATAGAATCCCTATTGTGCAGAAAGAGGCCATTTGGCCCATGGAACCTGCACCCACGACAATCACGCTCAAGCCCTATCCCCGTAGCCCCACATATTTACCCTCTAGTCCCTCTGACACTGAGGGGCAATTTAACATGGCCAATCAACCTAACTTGCACATGTTTGGACTGTGGGAAGAAACCGGAGCACCCAAAGGAAATTCACACAGACACGGGGAGAATGTGCAAATTCCACACAGACAGTGACCCGAGGCCGGAATTGAACCCGGTTCCCTGGCGCTGTGAGGCAGCAGTGCTAACCACTGTGCCACCGTGCCGCAGTAGTCAATTCGCACTTAGCTTGGTCCCACAAAAAGCACCAATGGACAAGTAAGCAGGTAGAGTTACTACCAAACTTCCGAGAGGAATTAGGATATTTCATTCTAAAGTTGCTGCTTCATTAACGGACACATCACTGTGTTATAAAGTCAAACCTTGTGACAGGTAAGGCAGTAAAAATCTTAACTCATTCAGATTACACTCATGAGAACAAATGAATTTGTTGCATCATCAGGCATATTAACAGCTTTTTTTTAATGCCTTCCCACATCGCTGTGAACAGCAATTTCTGCGTTTCACTGTGTGGTCTGTGAGGTAACTATTTTACTAACAAAACTCTCTGTTGGACGCATATGCCGCACTGCAGTTCAGAAAACAGCTTACAAGAACCGTTCTTTAATTAGAAGGATTTGTACCTAAAACACGATGCTTGCCCATCAGAATAGACAAAGGCTGTTCCTGCTCCACAGTTTCAGCCTTCCAAAACGTCCCCAAAAAAAAAACCCAGAGGTCAGACTCACCGCGCAGAGTAATCATTCAACCTTGTGTCAAAACCTGGCTTGAATAGAGCTAAGAAGAGGCCCGGCGAACAAGGAGAAGGATATTACGCACAGCAGGAACATCCTGGATGCTCAGTCACCAAGGTTAGACCTTGACAAAAGCAATTGACTGTCAAAGAGAAGGGCAGCATATGAATGGGGAAGCAGATTTCGACTGGTGGGCAATGATCTCAAGCAATAGGGGCATTTGCTACTCTCACCATAGCCCAGACCTGAGGAAACTAGCTTCAGGAAAGAAAGACAGTCGGTGAAAAATAAGGAAAGATTGTTTATAGAATAATCTTTGATAAGTAAGTTACCCATTCAACTAAACACTTTTGTGTTGGAAACAGTTGTCCCCACCATATTAGTATATCTGCTAACACAGTAAATCAGCGCAAAAAGTCTAACTTGGGAACTGCACTTAATGATATACATCTCCCAAGGTGGAAAACTGTTTCAGTTTTTCACTCTCATGGTATGTGACCTCTTTGGGCGGAATTTAACTGGCACGTCCGCCCGAGTTTCGTCCGATCCCACCCAAGGCCAACGGAGAATGCCGTTCTCCGAGCCTTGCCCACCCCCGGAATCGGGGCGGGCGTGCCGGTAAAATGCTGGCTCTTATTTACAACGGAACAGCACTTGATCATTTGCAGCTATGAATCAGTAGGAAGATCGGGACTGACAAATACTGCAAGAAGAGCTGTACCTCATCACCCGAGACTGCAAAACTTTCCTCTCCTGCTACCTCGCATTCTCAACTCTTAACTCAACAATAAATTGTTACCGTCGTCTCCCTTAACAGCCAGTCACGCCATGGAAAATAATGCTTTTAATTTAAGACAGGTAAGGCCGACTTCTAACTGAAGTCATTTCTGAGCGAAACAAAATTGTCCTGCAAATTAATGAATTGCCATTTTATGATACAATATGCTTGGACTGAAATTAGCAAGGATTCCCCACACATAAATACTGACGTTACCTTATGGGAAAAAAGCCTTGCATTCCAACTGCCATTAATAAAGAGATATGGAAAATGCATATTGGCCAGAACTTTGGGCCCTTCACGCCCCGCTGCCACTGCAAACGGGGATGGAGAATTTGGCGCTCAGCCAAATCTCCATTCACTGCAGTGGGACCAGAAAATCCCGCTTGCGCGAACGGCCAGAAAATTCCACCCATTATCACCACTGGAATTTATGATCCTATACAGTGGTGAAGCAGTGCCACACGCTGCACATTTATAATTTCATTACTCACAAGTCTTACTTATAAAAACATTCCTTCCAGTGCTGTAAATATGATAATAAGAAATTAAAGCTGAAAAGGGCATTAAGTAAAGTAAAGTTTATTTATTAGTCACAAGTAGGCTTATATTAATACTACAATGAAGTTACTCAGAATCCGCTCGTCACTACACTTCGGCGCCTGTTCGAGTACACTGAGGGAGAATTTAGCATGGCCAACGCACCTAACCAGCAGACTATGGGAGGAAACAGGAGCCCCTCGAGCCTGCCCCGCCATTCAATAAGATCATGGCTGATCTGAAGTGGATCAGTTTCACTTACCCGCCTGATCCCTATAACCCCTAATTCCCTTACCAATCAGGAATCCATCTATCCGTGATTTAAACATATTCAACGAGGTAGCCTCCACCACTTCAGTGGGCAGAGAATTCCAGAGATTCACCACCCTCAGAGAAGAAGTTCCTCCTCAACTCTGTCCTAAACTGACCCCCCTTTATTTTGAGGCTGTGCCCTCTAGTTCTAGTTTCCTTTCTAAATGGAAAGAAGCTCTCCACCTCTACCCTATCCAGCCCCTTCATTATCTTATAGGTCTCTATAAGATCCCCCCTCAGCCTTCTAAATTCCAATGAATACAAACCCAATCTGCTCTGTCTCTCCTCATAATAAACATCCCTCATCTCTGGTATCAACCTGGTGAACCTTTTCTGCACTCCCTCCAAGGCCAATATATCCTTCCGCAAATAAGGGGACCAATACTGCACACAGTATTCCAGCTGCGGCCTCACCAAATTTTGAATTGGGACTCTGCCACTTTTTGTCGATTTCCATTATTTTTGCAGACCTGGGATCAGACATGCCAACTGTGATTGGGGCGGCACGGTGACACAATGGTTAGCACTGCTGCCTCACAGCGCCTGGGGCCTGTGTTCGATTCCCGGCTTGGGTCACTGTCCGTGTGGAGTCTGCACATTCTTCCCCTGTATGCATAGGTTTCCTCTGGGTGCTCCGATTTCCTCCCACAGTCCGAAAGACTTGCTGATTAGATGCATTGGCCATGCTAAATTCTCCCCCAGTGCACCCGAACAGTCGCCGGAGTGCGGCGACTAGAGGATTTTCACAATAACTTCATTACTAATGTATATTAGTGTAGGCCTATTAATGTAATTAATGTAATATTAATGTAAGCCCACTTGTGACTAATAAATAAACTTAAATTAACTTAAATTAAAGGAGTAAAAGAATGACTAGGGTAAGATTAGGGCCAGTCAAGGACAGGAGTGGGAAGTTGTGCGTGGAGTCTGAAGAGATAGAAGAGGCACTAAATGAATATTTTTCGTCGGTATTCACATTGGAGAGGGACAGTGTTGTCGAGGGGAGTACTGAGATGCAGGCTGTTGGACTGGATGGGATTGATGTTCATAAGGAGGAGGTGTTAGCAATTCTGGAAAGGGTAAAACTAGATAAGTCCCCTGGGCCAGATGGGATTTATCCTAGGATTCTCTGGGAGGCCAGAGAGGAGATTGCAGAGCCTTTGGCTTTGATCTTTGTGTCGTCATTGTCTACAGGAACAGTGCCAGAAGACTGGAGGATAGCAAATGTTGTCCCCTTGTTCAAGAAGGGGAGTAGGGACAACCCTGGTAATTATAGACCGGTCAGCCTTACTTCTGTTGTGGGCAAAGTATTGGAAAGGATTATAAGAGATAGGATTTATAATCACCTAGAAAGGAATAATTTGATTAGGGATAGTCAGCACGGTTTTGTGAAGGGTAGGTCGTGCCTCACAAACCTTATTGAGTTCTTTGAGAAGGTGACCAAAGAGGTGGATGAGGGTAAAGCGGTTGATGTGGTGTATATGGATTTCAGCAAAGCGTTTGATAAGGTTCCCCATGGTAAGCTTTTGCAAAAAATACGGACACATGGGATTGAGGGTGATTTCGTGGTTTGGATCAGGAATTGGCTCGCTGGAAGAAAACAGAGGGTGGTGGTTGATGGGAAATATTCATCCTGGAGTTCAGTTACTAGTGGTGTACCGCAAGGATCTGTTTTGGGGCCACTGCTGCTTGTCATTTTTATTAATAACTTGGATGAGGACGTGGAAGGATGGATTAGTAAATTTGCGGATGACACTAAAGTCGGTGGAGTTGTAGACAGTGCGGAGGGAAGTGGCAGGTTACAGAGGGACATAGATAAGCTGCAGAGCTGGGCTGAGAGGTGGAAAAGAGTTTAATTTGCACACACACACCCACCCACACACACGCAAACACACACACGCACACCACACACGGAAAAGTGTGAGGTGATTCACTTTGGAAGGAGTAACAGGAATACAGAGTACTGGGCTAATGGTAAGATACTTGGTAGTGTGGATGAACAGAGGGATCTGGGTGTCCATGTGCATAGATCCCTGAAAGTTGGCACCCAGGTTGATAGGGTTGTTAAGAAGGCGTACGGTGTGTTAGCTTTTATTGGTAGAGGGATTGAGTTTTGGAGCCAGGTGGTCATGCTGCAACTGTACAAAACTCTGGTGCGGCCGCATTTGGAGTATTGCGTACAGTTCTGGTCGCCGTATTATAGGAAAGATGTGGAAGTGTTGGAAAGGGTGCAGAGGAGATTTACCAGGATGTTGCCTGGTATGGTGGGAAAATCATATGAGGAAAGGCTGAGGGGCTTGAGGTTGTTTTCGTTAGAGAGAAGAAGGTTAAGAGGTGACTTAATAGAGGCATACAAGATGATCAGAGGATTAGATAGGGTGGATAATGAGAGCCTTTTTCCTCGGATGGTGATGGCTAGCACAAGGGGACATAGCTTTAAATTGAGGGGTGAGAGATATAGGACAGATGTTAGAGGTAGGTTCTTTACTCAGAGAGTAGTAAGGGCGTGGAATGCCCTGCCTGCAGCAGTAGTGGACTCGTCAACATTAAGAGCATTCAAATGGTTATTGGATAAACATATGGATGATATTGGAATAGTGTAGATTAGAGGGGCTTTAGATTGGTTCCACTGGTCAGCGCAACATCGAGGGCCAAAGGGCCTGTACTGCGCTGTAATGTTCTATGTTCTATGTTCTAAATGTGTTCCTGGAGATTTCATCACATGACCTGCCTCCAGCCATTTGTTGGCCAACACATCTATCTTTGCGGTGCACCGCCTTTCTTTGCCAACAGGAAAGCAAAAAGATTCATTACCAAACTGGATGATGCTACCCCGCCCCCCTCACCATTTTCAATATCTTTCTATCTGGTAATGAGAAATAGTCAAAGTAAATGGCAGACAAAACGGGTTGTATAATGGCATAGTGGTTAGCACTGCTGCCTCACAGCGCCAGGGACCCAGGTTCGATTCCGGCCTTGGTCAGTGTGTGTGTGGAGTTTGCACTTTATCCCCGTATCTGTGTGGGTTTCCTCCGGGTGCTCTGGTTTCCTCCCACAGTCCAAAGATGTATGGGTTAGGTTGATTGGCCAGGCTAAAATTGACCCCAGTGTCAAGCAGATAAGCGTGGTAAATGTATGGGGTTATGGGAATAGGGCCTGGATGGGATTGTGGTTGGTACAGGCTCAATGGGCTGAATGACCTCCTTCTGTACTGTAGGGATTTTATGCGAAACACCCCTAACATTTTGTAAGGTCCCTATGGATTGCATACAGCAATGTCAGTTCCTGGGGACTCCAGGCCAATCCCGGAGGATTGGTAACCCGACCTGGGATGCAGAAAGTGCAGCTTTCTTTTCTAAACTGGTTTGCAAGATATTGAAACCGTTCATCTTATTTGTGAAGAATCTGATGTGCAGGAAGTCACTGAGTTCCATTTAAATGGCACACTGTACGTTGCTGGTAAGATTTATGTGACTGAACTGTGAGAACAATAAAACAGCAGGAATTATGAGAAATACCTGTATGCATTTCCAATATATTGTATCGCTATGAAAACAGGATAGGATGATTCAGTCAGTCTGTGAAAAATCTCGTGGCATCGCTTTCAGTGCAGTCTGAATGAGCCAAAACACTATCCTGTTTCAACCATATGGATTATATTGTCAGTTATGTTGTTGTAGATACATGTGTGCTAGGTAACAGAAAGCTTTTGCAGTACTTGTGTTACACAGTATAAAACTGAGGTACGGGTAAGCGACTTCAATGCAGAGTTAAAGTACCACAATTTCTGCTGATTAAAACCAATTGGAATGGATGCACTCAAACAGGCCAAAGGCCTTTGGTTTCGCATTACAATGCTCATATGGTTCTTTATATCCTCAAATGCAAAGAAATGGTTGTGAACAATAACCTGTTCATTGTTGTGGAAAATAGTTCAGCCCATACCTGTTCTACTATGTTTATACATGCACACTGCACGCACACACACACACACGCCACGGTGCACACAAATACCCCACAACAATGCACAAGCACTCCACCACATACAACACAATGCACAAAATATACAACCCAATGAACACCCAACAGAGCTCACTGGCTAGTTAACCGGAGTTGTAACCCCAGTGGGTTTGTTCTCTTCTCCCCAGACTGAAGTTACGAATGCCTATTAAAACATTCCCAACAGTATTCCTGACTCAGATGGTTTGATCCGATCTGGGATGGTTTGATATGACATTGGCCGGAATTCTCTGGCTGTTCGCACCCCGTTGCCGCTGCCAGAGAGGACAGAGAATTTGCTGCGCAGCCAGATCTCCATTCACTGCAACGGGATGGGAGAATCCCACTGGCACGAACAGCCGGAGAACCCCACCCATTGTGTAAAAATAGCAGAAAATGTTCCACGTCTCATCTTGAAATACTCACAAAAACACAGGGTGTGGAGATGCTGGTGTTGGACTCAGGTGGGCACAGTAAGAAGTCTCACCTGATGAAGGAACAGCGCTCCGAAAACTTGTGATACCAAATAAATCTGCTGGACTTTTACCTGGTGTTGTGAGACTTCTTACTGTGCCCACAAAAATACAGGGTGCGATTCTTTGGCCTCCCTGTGGCAATGTTTCTCATTGCAAAAGGTGGCATGCTGTTGGCCTGCAGTGGGGATCATTTGGTTCCACTGCTGTCAATGGGAAACCCAGGGTGGGTGTGTGTTGTCGGCAGGACCAGGAGATCCCGCCAACCCGAACAGCCAGAAAGTTCCGGTCATAGTTTTAAAAAGTTCTGGAAGTGGGCTTGCTATGTATGTTGCGGCATGCACCTTTAAGAGAACAGGTCAGGTGACCAGGGACTCAAGCTTCACCCTGGGCGGAGCTTGCCTAGCCAGTCTTGTGCTGACTGTGCCAGGACAAAGACGTGTTAATAAACAGTTCCAGTTAGATTACTACCACTGACCTCGTGGTCTTTTATTAGTCTCTATATTAGACCTCAAACATAACAGGGCTGAACCTGACTACAGAATATCAAATATAATTTCCACCGCTGGATCATTGCATGAGTCTTTGCTCCAACATGCAGGCCTCCCACAAAAAAAATTCCAGAATCAAAATATTCTATTCAACTAATTTGTCAGTGAAATAAGGAGGTAGTAAAGATGAGAAAACCCAAGTACTTTCTAAAGCTTTTCCCTGATCTTATGTTACTTTTCCAACCCTTGTAAAATGATCTTCATTGGTAGATGTAATGACTTTAACGAGGCCCACAATGTGGATCTCTTAGAATACGAGGTCCTTGATTAAGGCCCATCTACAGGTCCAGGCAGCGGGAAATCGAGGGGGTCGTCCAACCTGACTGTCAGCCCCTCTACCACGGCTATATTCGCAGCCGGGTGTCCCTGGGGAGGGAGCACATGCGATGTCCGAGGGCACAGTTGAAGTCTTCCGTGCCCGCTGGGCACCGCAGGGACTGGGATGTATTATTGACCCCTTTAATCACGTTTTAATTTGACGTTTTAAGTTTCCTTTCCGCTTTGTTTTTTGTTTAGAGCGGTTCCCCTCCTTTTAGGGAGCTGCCCCTTTTGAGTTGTCCTTAAGTCAGTTTGATTTTGTTTATTTGGTTCAACATGAAAAGATATCCCTGATTAAGGCAGTAATGACTTGTCCAATCAGGGAGCCCTGCCTGTGTATATAATGCGGAGTGTCAGGGTTACTGGCACTCAGGTTTTCACTCAGTATGAGAAAGTACCTGTTGCTTGCTATGTAAATAAATCTGAGCTTTGGTGGAGGGACACCAGCCTTGGAGGAGTTATTTCAGTGGAGTTGAGTTGTCTGCTTCTCCCCCTGCTCGCAGTGATTTCCCCTGACCTGTGAACTCCGGCCTACCTGCGTCACAAGACATTGTCTGAAATTTTCAGATTTCATAGCAGGAGCAATTTCTCTCCTTGATCTTTGTAATCTATAATTGGTTTTATAATCTGTGACTACATTGGCCCAAATTTCCCAATGACAACAAAACTGTTGATGTTCACTGCCATTACCCTTCAGAAAGTGACAGCAACTTCTGGAGGTTTAACATGGAAATCCAGAGGTTGCTCTCAGTGTTTCTATTCTTCCCCAGGGGGTGCGCTGTGCTGATGAAGCAATCCCCCCACCCCCAGCTTCCAAAACGCACCCTCCCACCTCCCCCACCATCATCCCCCCTCCCGGCCTCCAAAACCCACCCATCCCCCCCCCCCAAAGATCGCTGGGTCCCTTCCCACCCTTCAGTCACAGGAACTATCTCACTCCAGATGGCATTGCTCTTCCTTGCTGAGTTCTGCTGGGACTGTTTGAGTTGCGGACCAATCAGGTTGACTGGCAGCTCTTGAGGGCTGGGCTCACTCCCACTCTTTGCTCATTGGGCTGTGTTGGGTGTTGGCCTATGCTTGAAAACTGGGGGAGCATTGTCATTTTCCCTGCCACCCCCCCCCTCTTTCCCATGAAATCCGCCCCCATGCATACGTCCCAATCATATATTTCAACATCTGCAAAATTAAAATTTTAAATATGAAAGAATTTGGTGGTCTTAACTTCCTGGTTTGCTGTCTGTGAGAATACGTCAATGTGATTGGCTGCTTACCCTCCTTGGTGACATCACTGTTGCTGGAAGTCTTGAGATCCGCTTGACTTAGAGCCAGACACAACCTGCCATTAGGAAAGAGGAAACCTCTACTGCAAAGATCGTTTGACCTTCGCAGCAACTTTCTTTGAGGTCAACAGTGAGAATCAATGCTTCATTACTGACCACAGAATCTAGCCCATTGTCTACACAACATATTTTATGTCGGGAACAAACTGGATCATAACAAAAATGGCACTGTCTACAATTAAGCAACTCTTCCTTTTTCACCTAAAACAAGAAAGCAAACCATTTGACGTAGTCACCAAATTCTTGGTCGCAATCTAGTTGACCTTCAACTACAAGTTGCGTTAAATTCTTACTTGAAAGGTCTCCTGTTTTTGTGTGTAATCTGCGAATATGAGACACCTGCCGGCCACCATCCAAAGCTTCCAGGAAATTTCCAGTCTCTGAAATAAAACAAGAGGAAAGTTTTAATATCCAAGTGGCTCCCTTCAGAAGTGGCAAGCTTTATTTTTAAAGTTCAAATTAAAGTGAACAACATTAAGTTTTTGTAGTGAAAAATACTACCTTTCACAAAACTGCCATGTTTAAACAGCATCAGATAAAGCAGCTTGGACAAAGAAGCTTGCGCAGTGGGAATGTGTGTTTGGGGCAGCACAATGGCACAGTAGCTAGCACTGCTGCCTCACAGCGCCAGGGACCTGGGTTCGATTTCCGGCTTGGGTCATTGACTGTGCGGAGTTTGTACGTTCTCCCCGTGTCTGCGTGGGTTTCTTCCGGGTGCTCCCGTTTCTTCCCACAGTCCAAAGATGTACGGGTTAGGTTGATTGACCATGCTAAATTTTAGCAAGGCGTTCGATAAGGTCCCCCATGCAAGGCTTCTGGAAAAAGTGAGGGGGCATGGGATCCAAGGGGCTGCTGCCCGGTGGATCCAGAACTGGCTTGCCCAAAGGAGGCAGAGAGTGGGTATAGATCGGTCTTTTTCTAAATGGAGGTCGGTCACCAGTGGTGTGCCCCAGGAATCTGTTCTGGGACCCTTGCTGCTTGTCATTTTCATAAATGACCTGGATGAGGAAGCGGAGGGATGGGTTGGTAAGTTTGCCGACGACACGAAGGTTGGTGGGGTTGTGGATAGTCTGGAGGGATGTCAGAAGTTACAGAGGGACATAGATAGGATGCAAGACTGGGCAGACAAGTGGCAGATGGACTTCAACCCAGATAAATGCGTCGTGGTCCATTTTGGTAGGTCAAATGGGATGAAGGAGTACAATATAAAGGGAAAGACTCTTAGTACTGTAGAGGATCAGAAGGACCTTGGGGTCCGGGTCCATAGGACTCTAAAATCGGCCCCGCAGGTGGAGGAGGTGGTTAAGAAGGCGTATGGTGTGCTGGCCTTTATTAATCGAGGGATTGAGTTCAGGAGTCCGGGGATAATGATGCAGCTATATAAGACCCTCGTCAGACCCCACTTAGAGTACTGTGCTCAGTTCTGGTCGCCTCACTATAGGAAGGATGTGGAAAAGATTGAAAGGGTGCAGAGGAGATTTACAAGGATGTTGCCTGGATTGAGTGGCATGCCTTATGAGGATAGGCTGAGGGAGCTCGGTCTTTTCTCCTTGGAGAGACGAAGGATGAGAGGAGACCTAATAGAAGTGTATAAGATGTTGAGAGGCATAGATCGGGTGGACTCTCAGAGGCTTTTTCCCAGGGTGGAAATGTCTGCTACGAGAGGACACAGGTTTCAGGTGCTGGGGGGTAGGTACAGAGGAGATGTTAGGGGTAAGTTTTTCACATAAGAGGGTGGTGGGCGAGTGGAATCGGCTGCCGTCAGTGGTGGTGGAGGCGAACTCAATAGGCTCTTTTAAGAGACTCCTGGATGAGTACATGGAGCTTAATAGGATGGAGGGTTATAGGTAGGTCTAGATGGTAGGGATGTGTTCGGCACAACTTGTGGGCCGAAGGGCCTGTTTGTGCTGTAGTTTTTCGATGTTCTATGTTCTAAATTGCCACTTAGTGTCAAGAGGGACTAGCAGGGTAAATACGTGGTGCTACGGGGATAGGGGCAGGGTGGGATTGTGGATGGTGCAGACTCGATGGACCGAATGACCTCCTTCTGCACTGTAGGGATGCTATGATTCAAGGACCATCAGAACAGGTGCGTCTATTGAATTAGATGCCAAATACTTCCAAGTATCCAGGATACCCAACTCGAACAAGTGTCAGACCTGTTGAATCTGATAATAAATGGCTCAATGATCGCTTTAGAACTCCATTCCAAATTTAGCAGGAGTTGAGTTGACTGCCATCTAACCAGTGGGCCTTAAATGCATTTTTAAAATGCTAACCTCAATGTGGGGCCAGGAGGACCTTCTCAACCTCTGCGAGCCTAGGCTTGTCACAGTATTTCCAAACAACTCCTATATAGCAGACGGCATGATGGCACAGTGGTTAGCACTGCTGCCTCACAGCACCAGGGACCCGAGTTCAATTCTGGCCTCACTTCTGGTGATTGTCTGTGTGGAGTTTGCCCATTTCCCCCACCATTGGACTTAACACCCTGCCCAATATTGACTTCAACAGGATGTAAAGCCAGCAGTACCTGATCTTGCCAGTTTCCTGAAGGGTGGTTTAGGTTAAAAATGCCTCAGTCTGAAATAATGAAGATCGTTGCTATAGTGATGATGTTGATGTGGCATCATAGAATGTAAAAAAAATTCAAGCGCGTATGTTTTCTCCTCAAAGGCTGGACAAATGTATATTTATCAGGGAAGGCACAAACACACCAATAGTGAAGATAGATCACAGCAGATGCTGTGGAAACCTTTAATCGGAATTGCAAATTTGAAAACTTAATACCCATAAAGTATGTTTTCCCATAAAGTTGATGAAGTTTTGTCTTGGGATTGTTCTTTCCAAACTGTAGGCTATCAGGAGGTAGCCAAAGATGCCCTCAGTAATGCATTCAGGAATGAAGGATTTGTCATATGAGGTGCGGTTAAGGAGTCTGGGTCTATAATCATTGGAGTTTAGAAGGATGAGGGGGGGGGGGATCTAATTGAAATTTACAGAATACCTGAGAGGCCTGGATAGAGTGGAAGTGGAGGGGATGTTTCCATTAGTGAGAGAGACCAGAACTCGAGGGCACAACCTCAGAGTGAAGGGACGCTCCTTTAAAACTGAGAAAGGAGGAATTTCTTCAGCCAGAGGGTGGTGAATCTGTGGAACTCATTGCCTGAAAGGACAGAGATATATAGGTTCTTGATCAATAAGGGGATCAAGGGTTAGAGGGAGAAGGCAGGAGAATGAGGATGAGAATCACGTCAGATGTGATTGAATGGCGGAGCAGACTCGATGGGCCGAGTGGCCTAATTCTGCTCCTAAATCTTATGGTTTTATGCTATTTAAGAGAACACAGCCAAATATCACAGAACATCTGTCAGCCACAACAAGTGATGGGAAGATGACAAGACACCATCACCCTGCAGTGAGCTACTATATATCCATCCCAACACAAATAAAGCAGCATTCGCAACAGCAGACACGCACCAGCTTCAGAGCTTGTTAGACAGTGAAGATATAGAGAATGGAATATAACTCCCTGTGAGCCACTTGGCTCATCAAGAACTTTGACTTCAACTAGGGGCATTTCTTCAACAAAGCTAAGACTTTCCATTTTTCTAGTCTTGAGTTATCAACAGATAATGATCCACATGTAGTGATTTTGTTATCAGGAACTGTATGTATTATGCATGGTTATCACAATGCAAAGTGTAAGAAGGACCACGAGGTAGGCCTTGAAGACTTAACAATGGGAGCTCTTAATTGAAGGTGTGTACTATTCCATCATCAATTCTAGACTGACTTGCTGAGCTCCACCCAACTAACACCTGCACTCTTAAAGAGACAGCGCGCACCCCAACCTACATATATCACAGTGTGTAATGTAAACGGTGCATTGTTAGCATAAAGATTCAATGATGCCTTGTTCAACCTGCCATCAGAACTCAGATGCCTTAAGCCGGGTATCTCTTTCTCTCCCCTTTTCTGCAATACCTGGAGATTCGCACTCTGTTACAATGCTGAAATTGTGCGCAATCCCCGAGGTGTGAAAGCGCCAGTGCGTGATACAGAGTCTGAGTCACCTGCTAGGCATCATACTCTATCCCTTTGGCTACGGATTCCAAGATCCTTACTGGTGTCTCTCACTACGCTCTGCCTTAACAATGAGAATTCCAGTATATCCTGTGTTATCCAGCAGCCTCTAGAACTCACCAGTCAGGAAATGGCTGTGACGTGAGGAAGATGTTTCCATTAGTAGAGACTGATCCTAGTCTCTCCTACCGATTAGAGAACCAAGATGAGGAGGTATTTCTTCAGAGGATGGTGAATCTATGGAGTTGATTGTAACAGAAGGCTGTGGAGGCCAGGTCATTGAGTGTATTTAAGACAGAGATAGATAGGTTCTTGATTGGCATGGGGATCAAAGGTTATGGGGAAAAGGTGGGAGAATGGGGTTGAAAAACCTATCAGCCACGATTGAATGGCGGAGCAGACTAGCAGAATTAATGGGCCAAATGGCTCAATTCTGCTCCTATATCTTAAGGTCTATCTTGGGATTATACCGCTGTTCCTTCACTGTCAATGGATTGAAATCTTGGAACTCCCTTCCAAACAACACTATGGTTATAGCTACGCTTCTAACTTTTTGTATATTGCCAAAGGAGATGTTGGACTGGGCTGTAGCTGAAGTTAGAAGAAAGCAGCATGAGACTATTTGGAAAAATTGCATGAGTGTTCAGATTCTGGAGGTGGAAAAGAAAAGCACAGTAGCACACAGTCTTCACAGTACATCAACACGCTCTGCTGGAAAACAGGAAGGAGCAGGTTCGGACTTGCAGTCACCCCATGAAGGAAGTGGCTGCTTTCAGAAGGCCTGAGCAGAGAAACAGAGGAGCAGTCCTTCAACCCAGCTTATCATTATTCACGTTCTAATTGCTCGTTACACAGCTAGGTTCCCCCAGCAGTCTTCAGAATCAAGCAATGTGAGCCAGGGGTTGGGGAGAATGACGCAGGGGTTGAAAGAAATTAAACATTCAGCTGGGAAAGGGGCAGTCAAATAAATATTTGAAGACCATCATGAGGCAATTATACTGGCACTTGTCAAAAAAAAAATCAATTCAGAAAACATTTTAATGCAAATGAAAACACAAGTCTCTAAACCTAGGTGTTTGAACCCAGAAGCCCTGTAAACCATTCTTCATAAACTCAGCTACAGAAGAACATCTGCAATTTATATTTAGTCTAAATGAGGCACCAAGCTGTGCATGCATGTCCGTGAACCATTCAGGTACCAGTTCTGAATGGAAGCATAGTGGAAGCAAAAAAGGTGATTTAACAAGCTGCTACTTTATAGCTGACTGACCAAACACAGCCACTGTGCAGTTTTTACAGCATTCACATTCTGTTTCCCCAACTGGTGTGGACAAGCCAGTTCTCCTCCTCACTGGCTCCCAAGAAAGGAAAACTGGTGCTTCTGTGCTTTATAATTATCAATTACGTGGCTCTGACATTATCCCAAATTAAACAAAAATGGCATCCAATAAGAAGTGATCTGGATGAGGGTATAGTTGGGTGGATTAGCAAATTTGCTGATGACACCAAAGTCGGTGGTGTGGTAGACAGTGAGGAAGGGTGTCGTAGTTTGCAGGAAGACTTAGACAGGTTGCAAAGTTGGGCCGAGAGGTGGCGGATGGAGTTTAATGCGGAGAAGTGTGAGGTAATTCACTTTGGTAGGAATAACAGATGTGTTGAGTATAGGGCTAACGGGAGGACTTTGAATAGTGTGGAGGAGCAGAGGGATCTAGGTGTATGTGTGCATAGATCCCTGAAAGTTGGGAATCAAGTAGATAAGGTTGTTAAGAAGGCATATGGTGTCTTGGCGTTTATTGGTAGGGGGATTGAATTTAGGAGTCGTAGCGTTATGTTGCAACTGTACACAACTCTGGTGCGGCCGCACTTGGAGTACTGTGTGCAGTTCTGGTCCCCACATTACAGGAAGGATGTGGAGGCTTTGGAGAGGGTGCAGAGGAGGTTTACCAGGATGTTGCCTGGTATGGAGGGGAGATCCTATGAGGAGAGGCTGAGGGATTTGGGATTGTTTTCGCTGGAAAGGCGGCGGCTAAGAGGGGATCTTATTGAAACATATAAGATGATTAGAGGTTTAGATAGGGTGGATAGTGATAGCCTTTTTCCTCTGATGGAGAAATCCAGCACGAGGGGGCATGGCTTTAAATTGAGGGGGGGTAGTTATAGAACCGATGTCAGGGGTAGGTTCTTTACCCAGAGGGTGGTGAGGGATTGGAATGCCCTGCCAGCATCAGTAGTAAATGCGCCTAGTTTGGGGGCGTTTAAGAGATCCGTAGATAGGTTCATGGACGAAAAGAAATTGGTTTAGGTTGGAGGGTCACAGTTTTTTTTTTTAACTGGTCGGTGCAACATCGTGGGCCGAAGGGCCTGTTCTGCGCTGTAATGTTCTATGTTCTATGTTCTATGTTCTAAGTAAATTCACATAAATTGTCGGTGTTAACTGAGGATAAAGATTTAGTGTCCGGTAGTTCTTTGGGTGAGGGGATAGAATTGCAGTATAATAACCAGGAAGCAAAAAGGTGCACAATCCCTGTCCCTTCATGTTAATGTTGAGGCATGGCTCAGAACTGACTGATACTGATTATATCCTGAAAACCAGGTAAGTGTCTGTTGCTGTGTGACCAAGAGGCTCCTGGCATTTTGAATTTTTTTTTGATCAGCATCAGACACGTGTGCACAACATGTTGCTTTAGCTCAGTTGGCTGGACAGCTGGTTCGTGATGCAGAGCGACGCCAACGGCACGGGTTCAATTCCTGTACCGGCTGAGGTTATGCATGAAGACCTGCCTTCTCAAACTTGCCCCACACCTGAGGTGTGGTGATCTTCAGGTTAAATGACCAGCAGCCACAGCGTATAATCATCTGGGACTACTGCAACTTTACCTTTTACAACCACGATAACTGTGGAGCCAGGCAAGTGTAACTAATACAGATGATGTTGTCTTCTTTGCCCTTCGAAACATTGGGTGGTTATTTTGTTCAAAACTAAAAATGAATTTTGGCAGATATTGGCTTATGTGATGATGGATTGAAATAATACTTGGTCATCTCTGCTGGTAGGAAAGAATTCAGAATGGTGGAGATGCTGTACATTGTTTGTGTTGGATTCCATCTTGTACATCTGTTACTGAAGAACTTTATCAAAAGAAGCATCAGAAAAAGAGGATTCAAATATATTCATTTCATTGAAGCTCATCTTTCTGGTGCTCCTGCCCAGCTCAAGCTTATAAGAATGCTCTTAAAAAACATAATGTGGAGTTGCCGGCGTTGGACTGGGGTGGGCACAGTAAGTAGTCTCACAACATCAGGTTAAAGTCCAACAGGTTTATTTGATAGCATGAGCTTTCGGAGCGTTGCTCCTTCATCAGGTGAGTGCGGGATTTGTTTAACGTGAAACAAATCCTGCACTCACCTGATGAAGGAGCAACACTCCGAAAGCTCATGCTATCAAATAAACCTGTTGGACTTTAACCTGGTGTTGTGAGACTACTTACTGTGCTTAAAAACATATACCAATAAATTAATGACTCATTTTTAAAACTTTGATGGACGTAAGTTTCTGCACTTGGACAATCAAACAGTACATCTGTTGGTAAAATAGTGTTTTAAGTTTTGCATTACGACCAACAAAGTCTTTATGGCTGGCATTTTACAGCACTTCACACCAACAGGATCTTCTGGTCCCGCTGATGTGAATGGAGATTTTAATAACTCACCCAACCTGTAGCGGGGGTGGGGGGCTGCAAAATTCCAGCATAAATGTTTCTTTCCACTTAAAACGACATTAGCTTTGCCATTATCCATGTAGTCAAAAACCTTTGTTTCTTCCACTGTCTTAGCAAATAACAACTTGACCTATGCTGTGTGCAAAGCAAAAAAACTAACTCCATGTGTAATGAGAGTGAGGCTTAATCTCGAATCTCAGTTTGATTGATGTGAAGGAATGGAAGCCTGAAGGTGGCCTAGTTTGAAATGAGTGGAAGAATCTACAGTGATACAGTGGGCGACACGGTAGCACAGTGGTTAACACTGCTGCTTCACAGCTCTAGGGATCTGGGTTCGATTCCCGGCTTGGGTCACTGTCTGTGTGGAGTGTGCACATTCTCCTTGTGTCTGCGTGGGTTTCCTCCGGGTGCTCCGGTTTCTTCCCGCACTCCAAAGATGTGCGGGTTAGGTTGATTGGTCATGCTAAAATTGCCCTTAGCGTCCTGAGAAGTGTAGGTTAGAGGGATTAGTGGGTAAATATGTAGGGATATGGGGGTAAGGCATGGGTGGGATTGTGGTTGGTCCAGGCTTGACGGGCCGAATGGCCTCTTTCTGAACTGTAGGGTTACTATGATTTCTATGATTCTATGATCCTCACCAAGTCTTGTGGCAAAGAAAGCAACAAACATGAAAGCAAATTTAGGTTGCAATTATTGAAAAGCAACCAGAACGAAGGACTGAAGATAACATAGTCAATAGCAATAATTTTGTAAATTGACCATCAATAAAACTTGACAGGATATATTAGTCATATCATCACTTGTCTTTTAATGTGTTTGAAATAAACTAAAAATCTTCCAGAATGTGTTACTTATTCTCCGGAACGAGACTGATATTAACCCAAGTGTAAAGTCCACAATTATATTCTGATAGTATTGAGTCGGGAAATGCTTGTCTCTCATCGAGTTTCTACTATTGTACTTTATAATGTACAAAATATTTGTCAAACCGTTGGAAAGTGTTTCTTGAAAGCTGTATTGGAATTGAGAACGTGTTGGTGATTTTCATGGTAAATGCAAATTTGACCTTTGAGAAAAGCTGGAACTGAAAAGAATTAAACAAAGTTTCCTGAAGATTGTGGTATACTTATGGTTTCTCCCTATAAAAGTAAATAAATTAGAGTTTTTTGAAAGTTTTTATTTATTAGTGTCACAAGTAGGCTTACATTAGCACTGCAATGACATTACTGTGAAAATCCCCTAGTCACCACATTCTGGCACCTGTTCAGGTAGACGGAGGGAGAATTTAGCACGGCCAATGCACCCAACCAGCACGTCTTTCGGACTGTGGGAGGAAACTGGAGCACCTGGAGGAAACCCATGCAGACACGGGGAGGATGTACCGACTCCGCACAGACAGTGACCCAAGCCAGGAATCAAACCTGGGTCCCTGGTGCTGTGAGGCAGCAGTGATAACCACTATGCCACCCGTATATCTATTACAAAGATATTGTAATATATGAGAGAATTCTCATGGGAGTTAAGAGACTGGCATACGTATGTATAAGCTGTAGTGTTAACTGCTTTGTTTAATTTGTTCGCTATACAGTGAAGCGTATGTTTTATTTGTGTGGCATAGTTCTATTGGTTAAAGCAAGGTGTTCGGATTTCACTTTACATGTTAATGGTCCCTAACTGGATTATGATTGAGTGGTCAGAAGGTAAACATTGAAATAATTACTGATGGATAAAATCAATGGTTAGAACAATTCCTCTGTCAAATCCCACAGGCTTTACAAAAATGGTAAGCACAGTAAGAAGTCTCACAACACCAGGTTTAAGTCCAACAGGTTTATTTGGCAGCACTAGCTTTCGGAGCCTCAAGCTCCTTCTTCAAGTGAGTGAGGACTTGTGTTCACAAACAGGGCATATAAAGACATAAACTCAATTTACAAGATAATGGTTGGAATGCGAGTCTTTACAGGTAATCAAGTCTTAAAGGTACAGACAATGTAAGTGGAGAGAAGGTTAAGCACAGGTTAAAGAGATGTGTATTGTCATCGATGAAGACAAACATCTCACCAAGGCCATCCCCACACCCCCACTTCTTGCCTTCAAACAACCGCATAACCTCAAACATACCATTATCCACAGCAAACTACCCAGCCTTCAGGAGAACAGTGACCATGACATCACACAACCCTGCCACTGCAACCTCTGCAAGGCGTGCCGGATCATCAACACGGATGCCATCATCTCACGTGAGAACACCATCCACCAGGTACACGGTACATACTCTTGCGACTCAGCCAACGTTGTCTACCCGATACGCTGCAGGAAAGGATGTCCTGAGGCATGGTACATAGGGGAGACCATGCAGACGCTACGACAATGAATGAATGAACACCACTCAATAATCACCAGGCAGGAGTGTTCCCTTCCAGTTGGGGAACACTTCAGCAGTCACGGGCATTCAGCCTCTGATCTTCGGGTAAGCGTTCTCCAAAGTGGCCTTCATGACACACGACAACGCAGAGTCGCAGAGCAGAAACTGATAGCCAAGTTCCGCACACATGAGGACGGCCTCAACCGGGATCTTGGGTTCATGTCACACTATCTGTAACCCCCACGACTTGCCTGGGCTTGCAAAATCTCACTAACTGTCCTGTCTGGAGACAATACACATCTCTTTAACCTGTGCTTAACGCTCTCTCCACTCACATTGTCTGTATCTTTAAGACTTGATTACCTGTAAAGACTCGCATTCCAACCATTATTTTG